>NC_081419.1:49097127-49409627 GCF_949786415.1 Peromyscus eremicus
GTTGATGTTGGTGTCCCCCTGAGGCACTCCATTATTGGTGAAATTATTTAGGCCACTCCACGTAGTTAAAAGGAGATTTATTTAATGGCGTAACTTACAAATTAAGGGATAGATAGGTCGCGGGGTCTGGGGAAGGTGTATCACAGTCCAGCGGTGTTCTCTGGAGCTCTCCTCTGTCTACCTCCACCATCCAGCGTCCTGGAACCAAGAGAGCGTTCGCCGATCCGGATCTCGGGTCCCCAGGCGCCTCCCTTGGCCCCGCCTTGTAGGCGTGACAGTTGCCGAAGTCTCAATGGGGGTTGGAACTTCCAGAACAAAGCTGGAATGGCTACCCACTACATCTCCCCCTTTTTGTCTAAATAAGAAAGTTCTAACCTAATACAAGACTATATACAAAGGAATGGTTATCAAATATTGTCCAGGAATAATGAGGGATAATGACCTAGATAAGATGGAACTACTTCCAATGCAAACAATATCAAGCAAGAAACACATATTAAAATCCAGAGAAGTATAGAGCATAGATAAATGGCATGTTACAAAGATCATTCCAAAAAGTGTCCTACCCTAAAGAACCTGAATCTAATACTTAATATGTTCTATCTACTAAGTTGTAACTATAACTGCTAGTCTTCAATCCCATCAAAGACCTGAGAAGGAATATAATGGTACCTGAGAAATGGTAGATGGATGCAAGCAACTTTCGGGAGTCTTGCGAGAGTAGACCGAGACAGCTGGCAGCCTGGACAATCACCTAATGTTTCTCAGCATTGTTGGTGCATTCAAATTGGCTACAGGCCTAAAGTATCTGACAGACCATTTTCAGAAGCAGGAATTCTGAAAGACCATCTTACCCTGTCTTGGCAGAGTACAGTGGTCGCTTTCCTTGTGACCCGCTTGTCCAGAAAGGATAGCATTGCATTTGTACTGTCAGCTGTCGAGGCAAGGGCAGTTCTTTGCCCAGTAGGCCATTTTGTGCCAAGAAGACAAACTTCCAAATGGAAATGTCTAGAAGCCCAACATTCTCTCGGGATCAAATTGGTGCAGCCAGGAGCAATTGTGTCTCGCATCAACAGAATTCTAAGTTATTTAAATGCCATATTCTCTAGGTCTATGAAGTGTTTGAAGATTACCTGTCCATCTGACCTATGTATCTGTAAATCTGTATAACCTGACTAACATAACTATAGAGATAACAAGCATAGGTGACTATAAATCTACAAGTCTTATCTACTGAAATAACCTAAGGACTAAGGCTTCACGTAAACAAGGTAGACAGTCTATAAGCAAGTGTATGGTAAAGAACGATGACTTCAAAGTTGTGACAATACACAAGATGTTATAACAGAGGTAGGAGTGTATAGTGTGATATACAATATGACAATAATCTTAAATATATATCAATATTTATAACAGAGGTAGGAGTATGTAGTGGGATATGCAATATGACAATAATCTTAAATATATATCAATATACCGAATATCCTAAACAGAAGTAGAACATACATAAAGTATGACAGATATAAATTTACATTTGTATCAATATACAAACATTTCAAATAAGAGTAGAAATATATGTACATTATACCAAGTATAGTTTTGTATTTGTATCAATATACAAATTATCTTAAACAGGAATATAAAAATAGTTTACATTTGTATCAACATATAAGAATCCATAACAGTGCAAATTACAGTGCAAATTATTTAAGGCTGCTATTTTACTAAATTTGTTTACTAGTATACACAATAATCTACCATAATGTCTTATACGTATCCATTCCATTTCTTCTTTTCCTTTTTTTTTTTTTTTTTTTTTTTTGGGAGTACTGAGTTTAATATTTCCTTCCACCCCCAACCCTATAACCATCATCCATAACCCTGAGAATTATGAAACCTAAGGGAGAAGGGGCGTCGTTTTCTTAGAATTGCTTCCTGCTGTTTAGGGGGTGATGTTATCTCTGTTGGGTACTGTGAGAAAGCGCAGATAGTTAAATTTCAGTTAGACTAACTGTAGGTTCTGCAGCAAGTCTTAGAGTAATGGGTAAGATTGTCTGAAATTCTGGTAAGAAGTATAGTATGATGATGATTACCATGGCATCATTCTGGATTGGGTAGAGTTGTTGTTGGGGCCCCATCTTCCTTCTGGAGACTTCTGAGATTGCTATTAGAAAAACCTATTTGTTATCAAAATGGAAGATTTGGATTTAAAGAGGACATAGCATGTAAAAAAGGATTCTGAGAAATCAAGAGTAAGCATGGAGAGAATTAGAATCTAGAAGACAATGGTCCCTTTTTATTGGTTTCCTTCTGTCCCACACCAGAGGGCTCTTCTGATATGGTACTGAAGAATCTCTCAAACTTTTCTTTTAGCAATGTGCTTGGGTTTAGAGAAGGAGTGAGCCAATTCCATCTCCAAAGCCAGCTTGGCTTATAATTGAATTGGGACCACAACTTTTCTATATTGATAGAGAGATAGATGTTAGACAGTGAGATTTTACCGTGTGTAGATTGGTACCAATAGATTCTTTCTTTCTGCTGTAAACATCCGGATATCCAAGGCCTTATGATTTTTGGAAGATGGGTATTTCCATTATCCTGGAAAGACAAAAACAGAACCCTACCCCAACCTTGATTGTTAAATTTTTCTTACAACTTGTAGAGATGTCACATTGGTGGATGATCTTTTACTTCACCTCATCAAGGGGTTTTTCCTGTTCAAATCGAATTTTTATTAATTTTGTTGGTATCCATAGCTTTTCTTCTCCTGCAGAAACAAAGGCAAAACCCCTTCCCCAACGTAGAACATATCCAGGTTTCCATTCTGAGGTCAGCACATCCTTGAAATAAACCGGTTGGTTTAGCTCGGGAGTTTTGTCTGTTGTCCAATGTCTCTCTGCAGCTGTTGTTCCTTTCTCATCAGCATTGAGAAAATTCAAGGTTAATAAAGCACTATGCAATCTATTTCTAGGAGTCATTGTTACCTGTTGCTGTTTATTTATCATATCCTTTAAAGTTCGATTGGATCTTTCTATGACTGCTTGGCCTGTGGGATTGTGTGGTATACCTGTAACATGCTTTATATTGTAATAAGCAAAGAATTGTCTCATTTTATTGGAGACATATGCTGGAGCATTGTCTGTCTTAATTTGTACAGGTATCCCCATGATGGCCATAACTTCTAATAGGTGTGTAATCACAGAATCAGCCTTTTCAGAACTCATAGGAGTTGCCCATTGAAATCCTGAATAGGTGTCAATGGTATGATGTACATACTTTAATCTTCCAAATTCTGCAAAATGAAACACATCCATCTGCCAAATTTCATTTCTTTGTATACCTTTTGGATTGCTCCCTGCAGGTAATGGAAGTTGGTTATAGATGGAACAAGTAGGACATTTTTTCACAATATCCTTAGCCTGTTGCCAAGTGATGGAGAAATCCTTCTTCAAACCTTTGCTATTTGCATGGTATTTCTTATGAAATTCTGAAGCTTCTAGCACATTACCTATTAGTAACTGATCAATCTCATCATTACCTTGTGCTAGAGGTCCTGGCAGACCTGTATGGGATCTGATATGTGTTATATATATAGGATGTTCCCTTTTTCTGATGATTTCCTGCAATTGTATGAATAAGGAAGTTAATTCTGTATTATCAGGAATAAATTCAGCAGTTTCAATATGTAAAACAACTCTCTCTGCATATTGAGAGTCAGTGACTATATTGAGGGGTTCTGTGAAGTCCATCAGTACCATAAGAATGGCATACAGTTCTGCCTTTTGTACAGAGCTGTATGGACTTTGTACCACTTTACTTAAGTCTCCTGATTTATATCCTGCTTTCCCTGATTTATTTGCATCAGTATAGAATGTGAGGACTCCAGAAATTGGCTTTTGTCGTACAATGTGAGGAAGGACCCATTCGGTTTTCTTTATAAATTCTATTCTCTTGCTTTTGGGATAGTGGTTGTTAATCTCTCCCAAAAAGTTACTGCAGGCTCTCTGCCAGTATTCATTATCTTTCCATAGTGATGAAATTTCTTCATTAGTTAAAGGTACTACAATTTCTGCTGGGTCCATTCCTGTCAACTGGCGAAGTCTTAGTTTACCTTTTTGAATCAAATCAGAGATCTTTTCTATATAAGTCTTTAATTTCTTATTTGGTTTACGTGGTAGGAATATCCATTCCAATATAATATCTTCCCTCTGCATCAAAATACCTGTTGGGGAATGTCTGGAGGGGAATATGACAAGAATACATTTAAGTTCTGGATCCACACGATCCACATGTGCTTCTCGAATTGTCTTTTCTACTAGAGCCAATTCCTTCTCAGCTTCGGCTGATAATTCTCTTGGACTATTTAATTCTTTGTCCCCTTCTAGAGTATTAGCCAAATTTCGTAGTCCATCTTTGGGTATTCCCATGATACCCAATAAGTTGGAAATGCTTCCTAATAACTTTTGAAAATCATTAAGAGTCTTCAATCGATCTCTCCTTAGCTGTACCTTTTGGGGTCTAATTTTTTGTAGCTCTATCTTATATCCTAAGTAGTTAATAGAATCTCCTCTTTGTATTTTTTCAGGAGCAAGTTGCAGTCCCCAGTGAGGCAAAACTTTTTTTACTTCTTCAAACATGCTTTCTAATGTATCTAACTTTGGATCAGCTAATAGGATATCATCCATATAGTGATAAATTATGGATTGTGGAAACTTTACACGAATTATCTCCAATGGTTTCTGCACAAAGTATTGGCACAAAGTAGGGCTGTTTAACATTCCCTGTGGGAGGACCTTCCATTGATATCTCTTGACTGGCTGAGAATTGTTATAATTAGGTACTGTGAAGGCAAATTTTTCTCTATCATTTTCTTGTAAGGGTATGGTAAAGAAACAGTCTTTTAAGTCAATAACTATTATAGGCCATTCTTTAGGTAGCAGAGAGGGCAAGGGCATCCCAGTCTGTAGGGAGCCCATTGGCTGAATTACTTTATTAATAGCTCTCAGATCTGTCAGCATTCTCCAATTACCAGACTTTTTTTTAATAACAAATACAGGAGAATTCCAAGGGCTGGTAGATTCTTCA
Source organism: Peromyscus eremicus (assembly GCF_949786415.1). Taxonomy (NCBI): domain Eukaryota; kingdom Metazoa; phylum Chordata; class Mammalia; order Rodentia; family Cricetidae; genus Peromyscus; species Peromyscus eremicus. The sequence continues at coordinate 49,102,213 of NC_081419.1, forward strand.
ATGTGTTGAGCATTTAATTGCTCTTGAACCAGCTGTTCTAAAGCTTGTAGCTTCTCTTTTGTCAAAGGCCATTGTCCAACCCAGACAGGTTTATTAGTTAGCCATTTTAAAGGTAAGGCAGTTGGTACTTCTGAGAGTTCAACAGCAGTTGTGCTCTGTTTGTGAACAGCCTGAATGGTTGGTGCCTGATTTTTATAGCATGCGATGATATTATTCCTAGAAACATGCATTGGTCTGTATTCTTTTTCTGAAAGTGTAGGAATTTTAATCTGGGTATTCCACTGTTGTAACAGATCTCGGCCCCAAAGATTTACTGCTACATTTGCTACATATGGCTTCAGTCTTCCTCTCTGTCCTTCTGGCCCTATGCATTCAACCCATCTCGAACTCTGTTTTATCTGAGATAGGGTGCCAATCCCTAAAAGTTGGACATCTACCTCTTGAAGAGGCCAATTCGGATGCCATGATTTTGGTGTAATTATAGTCACATCTGCACCTGTGTCTACCAGTCCCTCCATAACCAGGCCATTAATTCGAATTCTAAGTTTTGGTCTTTGACCATTTATGGAAGTCTGCCAAAATATTTGTTTTATAGTGTTCTTTGTAAACTGTGATCCATCCATCAGAGCTGTTTTATCATCCATTGCAGTATCGGTTTTTACATTAGGCAGTGGTTTATTCAGTTGTCCTGGAGAGGAATTTCTTCCACAGTGGCTGGGAATGTTCGTACTACATTTGATTTGGGGGCCTGCAAGAGGCCCCCTGAGGCGTTTCCCGCCAGTAAAGGGTTACCTCGTATATCTATTTTTGATCTGCACTCACTGGTCCAATGTCGGCCTTTGCCACACCTTCTACATAATCCGGGAGGTGGTTGGGGTCTCCTGTTTAGGCTATTCCTAAAAGGAGTATTATTCCTAGGAGTACCCCATGTACAGTTTTTACTTATATGACCTGGTGTACCACATTTAAAACATTTGGTAACACGGGGCCTTCTTTCACCTCTGGGATTTGTCTCTCCTATCCAAGCCTCATTACTGTAGTTACGAGACTCAACACCATTAGTATACTGAATCCATTCTTCCAAAGGAGCTGATCTGATCTTTAATGGTGTAAGTATTCTTCTGCATTCTGCATTAGCATTGTCGAATGCCAAGGACTCAGTTAATACTTTTCTTAATTCTTTATCTGATACAGCTCTTGTTATAGCTGTGTTCAGTCTTTGTAAAAAATCAGTGAAGGGTTCATGCGGTCCCTGAAATATCTTTGTGTATACCTCAGTTGGTTTTCCAGGTTCTGGAATTTTTTCCCAAGCATTTAGAGCTGCTGTACGGCATAGGGATATTGTATGTTCATCATAAATGGCTTGTACATTCCTGTCAGCAAAACATCCCTCACCAAGTATTTGATCTTGGGAGATCACAAAACCTCTGAGTTTACCTTGTTGTTCTAAATTTTTTGCCTCTTCTCTCAACCAGCTTTTCCACTGTAGCTGCTGACTATATTCTAGAACAGCTGAAATCAACTGATGCCAGTCATCTGGGATGATTCTATGTGAGGTAGACCATGAATTTAACAATTGTTTTACGTATGTGGAGTGTATCCCATACGTAACTACTGCTTCCTTTATATTTTTAAAGTCCCTTGTTGAAATTGGTTGTAATGTATATGTATTATATGGCTCGGGGTGTGTGTCATCCGCTGGCTTCTCCTGGATGATAACAGGATAAGCCATTGTGTGAGAGCCATTTGGAGATGTTACAACCTCTATGGTCTTGCCCTTCTGCTTATTAGGTCCCTTGTCATGTTTACTGAGAGTTTCTTCTAAGGCCTGCAAACGAGCACCTAGGGTCTGTTCTAGGGAGTGAACCTCCTCTCTGGCAAGGGACTCCAGATTTCTCATGGAATCATAGAAGTTTTTATGTTCCTCAGAAACACATGATTCCATGGACCTTATCTTATCAATTAATGATAATCTTTCTTCCTTATATAGTGTCTGGAGAGTTAGTGTTCTATCCATTAAATATTCACATTTATTATCAATAAGATCAATTTTTGGTACAAGCCTGTTTTGTAAATCCTGATTAGCAGATTCCAGAGAAAGAATCTTTTTCTCTAAGGTCTCATTGCTATCCATTAAAGCAGATTCCAGAGATAGAATCTTTTTCTGTAAGCCATCATTGTTAGTTTTGAAAGCCTGTAAATCCTGATTAGCAGATTCCAGAGAAAGAATCTTTTTCTCTAAGGTCTCATTGCTATCCATTAAAGCAGATTCCAGAGATAGAATCTTTTTCTGTAAGCCGTCATTGTTAGCTTTGAAAGCCTGTAAATCCTGGTTAGCAGATTCCAGAGAGAGAATCTTTTTCTCTAAGGTCTCATTGCTATCCATTAAAGCAGATTCCAGAGATAGAATCTTTTTCTGTAAGCCATCATTGTTAGTTTTGAAAGCCTGTAAATCCTGGTTTGCAGATTCCAGAGAGAGAATCTTTTTCTCTAAGGTCTCATTGCTATCCATTAAAGCAGATTCCAGAGATAGAATCTTTTTCTGTAAGCCTTCATTGTTATTTTTGAAAGCCTGTAAATCCTGGTTAGCAGATTCCAGAGAGAGAATATTTTTCTCTATGGTCTCATTGCTATCCATTAAAGCAGATTCCAGAGATAGAATCTTTTTCTGTAAGCCATCATTGTTAGCTTTGAAAGCCTGTAAATCCTGGTTAGCAGATTCCAGAGAGAGAATCTTTTTCTCTAAGGTCTCATTGCTATCCATTAAAGCAGATTCCAGAGATAGAATCTTTTTCTGTAAGCCTTCATTGTTATTTTTGAAAGCCTGTAAATCCTGGTTAGCAGATTCCAGAGAGAGAATCTTTTTCTGTAAGCCTTCATTGCTCTCACTTAAAGCCTGTATCAGTCCCAATAATGACTCATCTTTGTTCTTGTTTTTAAACCAGTGTTTGAACACTGTGTGAATTATTACGATGAATGCCAAAATGGTACAGGCCAGATATGCCTTAGGAAGGTCGTATATTTCCAGGAAGATGTCATTCATCATACAGGCAAAAAGGTTTTCAAATTCTTGTGAGGTAATGTTGTCAGCCATATTACCAGAATTACTCAAAATTTGTCAGTCAATTTTAAGGTGTAAAATTATCAGGTACTTTTACTTACCTTTCGTGGTTTTGGGGGGTGTAGTAGCACTTTTCAGCCAGCAGGTGGCGATGGTACAGCTCCAAAGCAGGGCCTGCTGGTGACCTTGGCTGACTGCAGCTCGCTGGAGTCAAGATGGCGGGAGCCGGAGCTGGCGCCGGCACGGAGGAAGCTGGGGAGTGCCTCTTTCGCTGGTCTCGGGGCTAAGCTAGGGAGCTGAGACCGGACTAGCTGCTCCCTTTTTCGGGAATGGAACCGTGTAGGTGTTCCCTGGTTATATGGAACTTTGCAGGCGGGTTTAGGTACCCGCTAGCCGGGGAGGAGGCTGAGGGCAGGAGCCACCCAGGCTTTTGGGATTTGCCCCACGTGAGCGCCAGATATTGGTGAAATTATTTAGGCCACTCCACGTAGTTAAAAGGAGATTTATTTAATGGCGTAACTTACAAATTAAGGGATAGATAGGTCGCGGGGTCTGGGGAAGGTGTATCACAGTCCAGCGGTGTTCTCTGGAGCTCTCCTCTGTCTACCTCCACCATCCAGCGTCCTGGAACCAAGAGAGCGTTCGCCGATCCGGATCTCGGGTCCCCAGGCGCCTCCCTTGGCCCCGCCTTGTAGGCGTGACAGTTGCCGAAGTCTCAATGGGGGTTGGAACTTCCAGAACAAAGCTGGAATGGCTACCCACTACAGTGAGCCATCATATCCAACCTGTGTATTTAAAAAAAAAAACTTTTAAATTATTAATATTATCTTATGTTTTGCCTGCATGCATGTTGTGTACCACGTATGTGACTGGTGCCCACTGAGATCAGAAGAAGGTGTCAGATTCCCTAAACGGGAGTTACAGATGGCTGTGAGCCAACAAGTGGGTGCTGGGAACAGAACCTGGGTCCTCCGGAAGAGCAGCAAGTACTCTTAACTGTTATGGCATCTCTCCAAATCCTGGCTCGTATAATTTTTAACCTAGCTAAAGAATATTTAAAATGTTTTAATAAGTCAGATGGGGTCCTTGAATGAAAACTTTGTTATTTTGTGGTGCAGGGATGAAACCCAAGACTTCATGACTATAAGGCAAGCACTCCTCCAGCTCCATCCTGAAAGCCCATTTCAGTTTTAATTTCTCTCTCTCTCTGTCCATCCATCAATTCATCCATCCATCCATCCATCCATCCATCCATCCATCCTTCCATCCATCTCTTTGTGTGTGGACTTACATGTGGACATATGCATGACACAGTGTGCGTGTGGAGGTCAGAGGACAGCTTACAGGAGTTGATTCTCTTCTTCTATCATGTGGGTTCTGGACATGGAACTCAAGTGGACAGGCTTGGCAGCAGCAAGCTCTCTCTTCCGGAGCCTGCTCATCATCTGATTTTTTTACATTATCTGTCTTCCTACTCGGGCTCATCGTAGTAAGTTCTTGTGTACTCACAGACTAAGTTAGTGATCTATCCTGAACTCACGTTACCAGCACTTGTTAATGAATCACTGTTTGAGTGTGATTCCATTGTTAACCAGTTGGCAGTTAGCGTTCACCATCCCTCACTCATTATCAGACCTTCTCTGAAATCATCGGCTGAAGAGTCACTCTTTAGTAAGAGCCGCTCACTCAACCTAATGCCATCCCACAGCATTGGAGAGAAGAACCGGGTCTCCTGTAACCATTTGGTTAGGAAATGTCCTTCATGAAATATGTGACAGGTGACTGTCCTATCTACTGCTGAGGCTCTGGCTTTGCTTGACAGCAACTGCTCCAAGCATTAAGAATTCTCTTCATAGTGTGCTGGAGTGTGTTTCCAAGGCACCTTCCTACCTTCCTTCTAACCCTAAGTGTTCACGGAGCTCGGAAGAAATCTCAATGATGCTCGCTTGCTCCGCCGTTTTCATTCTTGAAGGAGAACTGCTCCACCATACTGCTCTAATTTTTTTTCCTGCTTGACTCATGCTGCAGTATATAACCACAGAAGAGGGTAATAAGACCCTCAGCATCCTTGGTCTAGATACAACTAAATTTTCTTTCCTTCCTTCCCTCCTTCCTTCCTTCCTTCCTTCCTTCCTTCCTTCCTTCCTTCCTTCCTTCCTTCCTCCCTCCCTCCCTCTCTCCCTCCCTCCCTCCCTCCCTCCCTTCCTCCCTCCCTTCCTTCCATCTATCACCTACCACCAATCTAAACAATTTACCTCACTAAGGCTCACACAGAAACTGGAGTTTGGGATGTTTACAAAGTTCTGTTGATCTTTATTGAGTTTCTCCTATACCAAAGGCAGAAAAAATATTAGGTCCAGTGAGACGGTTCGGTGGATAAGGGGCTTACTGCTAAACCTGGAGACCTGAGTTTGATTCCTGGAACCCACATGGTAGATAGAGAGACCTGACTCCTGCAAGTTGTCCTCCGGCCTCATGTATGTTTTGGAATATGCTCATGAGTACACACACCTCCAGACAAATAAGAGTAAGAAAATATAGGATGCCCAGTTAAATTTGAATTAATAAAAAGGAAGTCAGTATAAATATTGCATAAACATACTTAGACTATGATATTAATTGTTTATCTAAGTTTAAGTGAGTATCTTATATTTTTATTAAATAAATCTGACAATTTTCTTAAAACATTCCTTCATTTTGTCTTTATAACAGTACACAAATAGGCATACTTACACCCTTACTTTATTTATTTATTTGGTTAACTGATAATCTGATTCAACCAAAGGTCCTTAGCTTATAGAAGTGGGGATTCAAAGTTAAGTTGTCCAAAGTCAAATACTGAACCCAGGCCATGTGTTACAAATAAATGTTGCCCCAAAGAAAAAAAGTAGATGTCAAGCCCCCTTTAAACCGTTGTCCTCAGTGCGTGCGTCACAGCAACAGAAAGCTGACTGACGATCAACCTTAATCATCTTGCACGCGTACTTCTCTACGGTGCCTTAAGTGTGTCCACAGTGTGTCTAGCCAGTCTTCAAGATTCTTTTTGTCTTGCAAAAGTAAAACTCCATAGCCATTAGGCGCTAACTCTGGATTTACACTGTAGGGGATACATACAAGCTTCTTTGAGTAGCTACTACTTTGCTTTTCGTATGTATGAATTTGACTACTCCAGGTACTTCCTGTAAGTGGAAGCTTCTGGCGTCTGTGTTCCAGGACTGTTATCTCCTCAGGGTTCATCTATGTTGTTACATGTCAGAATCTCTTTTAAGACGGAATAATATTCCATCGTATGCACACTTTCCTCTTCGTTTAGCCATCCACCTGCTGCTGGATACTTAATTTACTGCCACACTTAGCTGTTGTGAATTACACTGCCATCAGTATGAGTGTGAGCTTACTCTAAATCTCTTGGGGGAAATCTGACAGTATTGATAAAGTTACTATAGGTTAGTGACTGGTGAGAAAAGGGCCATAAAACCAAAGATAGCTTAAAGTAGGTATTCACAAGTAGAAAAAAAATTAAAACATGTCTATTAGATCAAGTCCAGAGGGGATTAGAATTAGAGTATCAGTCACATGTGAAAAAAATCAACACTCAAGATTTTAAGGAAAGATACGTTTTCTAGCTTTGCAATCAAGCTGGGGTAGTAATACTGTTGTCCTGGTCACACAGACACTGGAAGGGAATGCTCTCATGTAGAGTTAGTGTGCGCCAAGATTTTGGACTTTATTCCTCATAAACATTAAAAGTACCTAGTGTCATGTCCTATGGTAGAGAGAAAAAGGTAGGCTAAAAGCATCTTAATGGTTTCAGAAAGCAAGGATGTTGTTTAAATGTCAGGATAATGTGACAAGGCAAAGAAGCAAATTTACAGTCAGACTTGGTCAAATTATATCATTCGAACATTGTCTGTCTGGATCTACTCATCTCTCACTTTCTGTATAATTCTAGATAGTTGAATAATTACATCTATGACAATCCACGAGTCTGTTGAGAGTCCACACAAAAATGAAAATCTACAGGTAGAAAATTCTCTTGCGATTGTGATGTTACATACAGACTAGTACAACAGAATATGCATAACTTTTCAACTTATTTTAATGAACAAGGGACTATTGGCCTTCCCAGTGTCTGTCTCTTGTGTTAAATGTATGACAGGTACAGATTTGTTGATTCCAAGGCACCTCTCTGCCCATTTGTTTTTATATTTTAACATCTCTGAAACTGAGGCACAGCTTCTACAGGGATGGCCGTCAGTTTGCTGGTTTGTTTTTGAGACAAAGTCTGTGTTCCCCAGGCTTGGAGTCCTGGGTTCAATCATTCTCCCTTATCCTCCCAAGGAGCTGAGACTACACGTGTGTGAGCCTCTGTGCCCAGCCTGAGGGTTTCTTCACTGCAGTTGGTAGGGAGCTGACTTTTCATACTTGTTAGGCGGCTGACGGTCATCTTCCCATCTTAAGCTGAGGGATGTGCCTCGTTGGTATTTTCCAAGCTGAGTTTAACCCCGATTTGAAATGCCAAGGGAAATGCAGTATTGCATATACAGACAGGCAACAACACAGAACAGAGGATATGTAGATGGTATTAATGAAGCAAATCATTATCTTCAGAGGAATGTCAATGTATTTCCATAGTTTCTTTCAATGAAGCAACCAAGTGCCTCATGGGATCTGAGGACGTAGTGAGGGGCTTGTTACTGAGATGTGCATGAAAGGACTCTTATTCTACAATAAGCAACACAGCTGAAGGCAGAGAAAATGACCAAATCCATCACAATAGATAAAGCCTCTCAGCACACCGAGGCTGGGGTGGCTGGTTCTGTCGCAGCTTAAGTTGGGCTTAAGAGGGACACAAAATAACAAAGCAGATAATAGCCAATAGGATCTTATGCTGGATGGGCTATGACATGTAATTTCCTACATTTGATTAAGAAAGGAAAGTCATAGTCATATTGAAATGAAAAAAGTAAGTCTCCTGGGGACAATGGAAAGATGATGGTTTGACCAAATGCTCTAAGGCTGGCAGTACCATCTCTGTCTTTTGTCACCATGGAGATGAGACTTTAACAGCCTGTTGCTTCTAGAGCCTCATGCTGCTTATATAAATCCCCAAAGCGCAAGAACACTAGGCAGTATTTACCAGGAACATGAGACTGCTTTATGTAATGCTGAGCAATCAAACTCAAAAGAACACATTGTTTCAGGAAAAGAGATCGGTTCCCAAGAAACTAAAATCTATGTAACAGTGTGGTTGGTATAGCCCACCTGAACTCACCAAAGGTGTACCAGCGGAAATAAACATGAAAAGACGTTCAGTACCTCATTACATGACTGCAAATTAAACCAACAAACACGCCATGACACACTTACTAGGATGGCCACAGCTCAAAATACTGACAGCATTCAGTGTTGATAAGGGCATGGAGCAACTGGAAATTCGTTCACTGATGCAGAGGAGAGCAAAGGCAAGTCAGTAAGTGCTTGCCTTTTAGTTTGAAAATCTGAGTTTGTGCCTCCAGAACTGTGGCACACACTTGTAATCCTATCACTAACAGAGACAGGTGGAACTTACTGGCCAGCCAGCCTAGCCTACTTGGTGAGTTCTAGTGTAGAATATTATTTCAAGACATGTTACATTTGTTTATGCTGTGGAACATTTGTTTTAATGATGCAAAGATGTGTTGCATTATTTTATGTTGTATTTGTTTAACTCTGTGAAGCTGTGTTGCTTTGCCTGTCTAAAACACCTGATGGTCTAATAAAGAGCTGATCGGCCAATAGGGAGGCAGGAGAAAGGATTGGCAGGGCTGGCAGGCAGAGAGAATAAATAGAAGGAGAAATCTGGGAGAAAAAGAAAGAAGGAATGAGAGAGAACAAGGAGAGGAGGATGCTAGGAGCCAGCCACCCAGCCACCCAGCCAGACATGGAGTAAGAGTGAAAGTAAGATTTACAGAAGTAAGAAAGGGAAAAAGCCCAAAGGCAAAAGGTAGATGGGATAATTTAAAGTTAAGGAAAGCTGGCCAAGAAACAAGCCAAGCTAAGGCCAGGCATTTATAATTAAGAATAAGCCTCCATGTGTGATTTATTTGGGAGCTAGGTAGCAGGCCCCCCAAAAGAGCAAAAAGAACCAACAACATTCTAGGTCATCAAAAAAGAAGATGGACTGTGTCTGCCCATCACCTGGGGTTGAACTCTGGCCTCTATGTGCACGCGCACACACATGCATGTACACATGTGTAAATGGACACAGATACATACATACATACACAAGGTAGTTTGGCAGTTTCTCACAAAATTAAGCATACTCTTATTATAAAATTTTGCAATTACATTCTTTAGCATATATCCAAATGAACTGAAATTCATGCTCAAAACTCTCCACATGGATGTTTTGGGCAAGTTTATTCAGAATTATAAAAACTTGAAAACATGGGGCTGGAGAGATAGCTAAACTCTTTTTTTCTTTTCTTCTTCTTCTTCTTCTTCTTCTTCTTCTTCTTCTTCTTCTTCTTCTTCTTCTTCTTCTTCTTCTTCTTCTTCTTCTTCTTCTTCTTCTTGGTTTTTTGAGACAGGGCTTCTCTGTGTAGTTTTGGTGCCTGTCCTGTGTCTTACTCTGTAGACCAGGCTGGCCTTGAACTCACAGAGATCCGCCTGGCTCTGCCTCCCGAGTGCTGGGATTAAAGGCGTGCACCACCACCACCTGGCTTGAGATGGCTAAACCCTTAAGAGCACTGGCTGCTCTTTAGAGCACAGGGCTTCAATTTCCAGCACCCACCTGGCGCTCACAGCTATCTGTAGCTCCAGGGCCAGGGCGTCCAGTGCCCTCTTCTGGCCTCCATCAGCACTGCAGGCACACGGTGCACAGATACACACACAGGAATAACACACACACACACACACACACACACACACACACACACACAATTCAAAAAACCAAAATCAACAACAAAACTAAAGACAAAAAAACTCATCACAGCCAGACAATGCAATCGGATGCAGTGTTAAAAACAAAGGAACTGTCAAGTGTAGCTGTTTCTATACTCTTCCTGGGCTCGTCATCCAGCTCCCAAATAGATCACAGAGGCTTATTCTTACTTATTGTGGCTTGTTTCCAGCCAGCTTTTCTAACTTAAATTATCCCGTTTCTCTTTAACTATGTTTCACCTCTGGACTTTTTACCTTTTTTTATTCTATATGTCTTTTTTTCTTCTTCCTCCGTGGCTGGCTGTGTCTGGCTTGTGGCTGCATGCCTGGCATTCTCCTCTCCTTCCCCTTTTCTTGCTCCTTTCTTTTTGAGCCTAGATTTCTCTGCCTGTTTATTCTCTCTGCCTGCCAGCCCTGCCTATTTCCCTCTCTGACCTGGCTGTTGGCTGTTCATCTCTTTATTAGACCAGTTAGGTGTTTTAGGCAGGCAAAGTAACACAGCTTTACAGAGTTAAACAAATGCAACATAAAAGAATGCAGCATATCTTTGCAGCATTAAACAAATATTCCACAGTATAAATGAATGTCACATATCTTAAACTAATATTCCACAACAGTCAAGTCACGAGAAAGCATGGAGAAAACAGTCCAATGGAAAAAGACTTTATATTGAAAAAGATTCTAGCTATCTGACAACCCAGGAACAGCAAAACTATGGAAAGAGACAAGAAAAAAAAAAATCAGACTGTAGCTAGAGTTTCCTGGTCCTGCCTGGCCCATGGTCAGGACAAATTTCTCTCACCCGCCAGTCCCGCAGCCATTCAGACCCAACCAGGTGAACACACAGAGACTTATATTTCTTATAAACTGTGTGACCATGGCAGGCTTCTTGCTCACTGTTCTTATATCTTAAATCAACCCATTTCTATTAATCTATAAGTTGCCACGCGTGCCTTACCGGTATCTTAACATGTTGCTTCTCATTGTGGCGGCTGGCAGTGTCTCCTGACTCAGCCTTCCTGTTCCCAGAATTCTCTTCTCTTCTTGTCCTGCCTATACTTCCTGCCTGGCTACTGGACGATCAGCATTTTATTTACTAACCAATCAGAGCAACACATTTAACATACAGAACATCCCACAGCATCAGACCATTCAGTAAGAAGTAACGAATAGGTAAACACAGAAGGCTGCGGGGAGGGGTCTGTGGCTGAAAATGGTCTGATGCCTTAATGAACCTGGATGATATAAATAGCAGAAGCCACCCCTGATGTAGACTGTGGCTGAACATGACTTGGCAAAAATCAAGTGTGACAAGCATTCCGCTCTGGTGGCGAGCTACCAGGGGAGGTTGGGCGTATGTGGATGTGGGAGGGGCGATGCTGTAACCTCTGCTCAGTTCTTTGTGCATCCAAAATGACTCTAGAAAAGAAAGGCTATTTAAAAAGGGGCTGGGGCTGGGGAGAGCCAAGTCTGAAGGCAGACGAGGTAGGCTTGAGTTGCTATCAAAGATGTAAGTATAACTTTTGGTACTGGTAAAATTACTAAAATTCTGGGAGGTAAAGAAATTAGTATTCTTAGAACTTTTAGAGATAAAGAATGAGTATAGAGAGAATGTTTTGCCATAAGCTGAACTCATGCTGTTGTGACTTTTAGGTAGTATGTATAAATTTTATCATCGCTGCTGTGATTAAGGCATTTGAAACAGCCCTTCATTTTAAATGCACAATTCAAGGCCTGGAGAGATGGCTCAATGGTTAAGAGAGTTTGATGCTCTTGCGAAGGGCCTACGTTTGGTCCCCAGCACCCACACAGGGTGACTCATAACTCCCTGTAACTCCAGCTCCAAGGGTTTATGATGCCTCTGGACTTAGCAGGCCCCTGTACTCGTGTGTACACACACATACACGTAACTAAACATAATAGACAGAAATCTTTAAATTTACAAATAAATGCTGTTATTGAAGCGATTTTAATTACGTTTAGAATCCGATTCTCCAAGTTTTCTTAGCCCCTGAACTGCAGCATTAGTTCATGACAGAGCATGTCTCCCCATGCTCAAAGGCCAACATGTCAAAAAACTTCCCACCAGTAGAAATGACCACTTGTAAAGACACATGTATTTCTACAACAACACAATCAACTGAGAACTTTATAAAGGAAATTATTGAAATATGAACAAAGTTTAGCTAGAAGGACATTATCTTGATGTTGCTAACTGTAGTAGAAATAAAAACTACCTAAATGTTCAAACCCCAGACATCTAGTACCTACCTACAAATATCCCACCACTGACAACTTTGTGTGTGTGCACGTGTGTGTGTGTGTGTGTGTGTGTGTGTGTGTGTGTGTGTGTGTGTGTGTAGGTCAGCCTTTCTGCACCTGGAGACTGTTAGTTCAGCTCGGTTTGCTGTCTAGCAGACTCCAGGGATCCGTTGGTCTCTGCCTTCCCAGCACTGGGCTTATAAGCATGTGCCACTATGCCAACTTTTATATAGGTGCTGGGGATCCAAACTCGGGTACCCATGCTTGTGTGGCGCACGCTTTACCAACTGAGCCACCTCTCCAGCCCTTGACAAATCCCTCTGTGGGGGAGGCTGTGAAGCATTAGTAACCCTTGCGGCCAGCGGAACTGCAAAATGGCAGGACCCCTCCTCAGGGAAACCTGAGAGCGTCTATCAAAACTACAAAGGCAGTTTGACTCAGCAATCCTACTTCTTGGAATTTATCTTAGCAAAACGCCTGCAGAGGAGGAAATGACATATGCAAGTTCATTCTCTGCCCCTCAGTCTGTAAAAGCAGAAGATTAGAAAAACCTCGCGGGGGACGCGGGCTGGAATGAAAACTAGCCAGCAGACACACACGCAGCTGTATGTTTGATGGTGCGGGGAGAGGATGGGGACGCTCTCACAACCCCGACAATGCAGAAGCTGCAGAAACACACTCAGGTTTTTAAAATGGAAGGTGCTGAGCAGGGAAAATGGCAGCTTCCTTTTTGTGTAAGAAAGTGGGGAAATAAGAGTGTATATTTGCATTTGCTTTTATTTGCATAAGAAAATGCTGGAAAGATACACAAGAAACTAATAAAAGAGGTTAGTTCTGAAGACAGGGAAGGAGTTTGAAGCTTTGAAAGGTTTACCTTTCATGCTGTTTTAATTTTGAAACTGACAAATGCCTTTCCTATTCAGAAAGTGGAATTTAAAAAAAAGATAATTGTTAAGGGAATGCTTATGTATTTGTATGGTCAAACTGTCAAAAATGGAGATGTTTGTGTTTTAATCTATAGAAATATATTAAACAGCTATAATAAGCAAGAAAAGTATGTTATCATTTGAAAAATTCTTTTTATTTCTTTTTCCTATTTTTGATTTTTTTTTTTTTTTTTTTGAGCCAGGGTGTAACAGCCCTGGTTGTCCTGGAACTAGCTGGCCTCGAACTCACTGAGATCCTCCTGCCTCTGCCTCCTGAGTGCTGGGATTAAAGGCGTGCGCCACCACCTCCAGCAGTAGTAAAGTTTCTTAAAAGTGTACTAATTCACTAAGGTGTCCTTCTGTACTTCAGTCTGTTGGAGTCCTAACCTCTGGGCTCTCATAACACGACTACAATCTGAGATGAGGTCTTTAAAGAGGCAGCTCCATTGAAATGAGGTCAGAACATGGGCCCTAATCCCATGTGACAAACGCTTTTAAGGAGGGGACATTCAGACACAGGCGCCCAGCGGGAAGAGCACATGAAGACACAGGGAAAGAGGGCCACACTCAAGCAGAGGAGCCTTGTCTCTGAAGAGAACAATCCTGCTACCACCTTCCTTTCAGCTGTGAAGCCTCCAGAACTGTGATAAGAGAGATTCCTGTTGTTGAAACCATTCAGTTTGCTGGACCACTGTCTGCGCCCGATCCATACACACTCTCCAAATCCCCAGGAGTTTGGACTCACTGGAGATGTATGGGAATGCTCACTTCATTCCTTCTGCTAGCTATTATAACTAAGAGAGTCAAAATCAGGTACCACGTCTTCATTTGCATCTATTCATGTTTTCCTTATGTTAAGAGCTTATATTACTGTGTTGAATCTGAATGTCATTATGCTGCCATTAATCAGTAAACCCAACGATTCTTCTGAGTTGAATAAAGCTGTGCTGGAAAGTGGCCAGTGAGGTATGCGTTCTAGTGCCCCCCCCACCCTCCACCCCCCAAGGAGCAACAGAGTCTTAATGCCACCCACACCGTCATGATCAGTGCTGTTCCCTTTCTAGGTGACAGCCCTGACTGGATAAGCTTCCGATCCCTCCCCCAAACCCGAGGCCTGACTCTTATTGTTTTGGACTTCCAGTTTATTCTCCCTGAGACCATGCTTAGGTGATATTTTAGAATTGTCCTAAAAACAATCTCCGTCTTCAGAATGGACAACAGACCAAGCACTGTAGTTAAGAAAATAAGTCCCACTGGACAGTGGCAGCGCACGCCTTTAATCCCAGTGCCCCTGAAACAGGGGCAGGCAGATCTCTGTGAGTTCGAGGCCAGCCTGGTCTACAGAGAGAGTTCCAGGAGAGCCAAGGCTGTTACACAGAGAAACCCTGTCTCGAAAAACAAAACAAAACAAACAAACAAAAACCAAACAAGTCCCCTGTGCAAACAACCAAAGGCAAACCATACACACAGCCTAGGGAGAAGCACTCTGTAGCCTTTTCCGAGTTGCGTTTTATCTTTGCGTCTGTTCCATCTAGAAACTTTAAACTGGAATGCTTTACAGGGCAGAACTTGATGGCTGTTTAGTTGGAGCAAGGTCAGCTCACTGGGAATGCCCTGAAATGTCAAGAGGGAAGCACAGAACTGCAGAGGGGAAAGACAGTTGCCTCAGAGGCTGGGAGAGCAGTAACTGCTCCAGCAGGTAGGAGAGCAGCCACCAGCAGCCAGCCCAGAAGGCACGTCTTCACATGCAGATACATCGTCACCTAGGAGTTTTGCTGTGACACCCTCTTGGCGCACAGAAACCTCCCGTCAGGTTGATTTCTCTCCTTCTTGTCCCACGTCACATTCTTGGACACTGAAAAGTTCCCTGAAAGACAGCTCTACAGTTCCGAGAATTTGAAGTCTACCAGGCCGTCAGTGTCTATATGTCAGTTTACGTACCTGGAGCCGTTCGTGGCAGAAAGAGTTGTAGCTGTCGCTTTAACACAAGGGATATATTGATGCTTGGTTTCACTGGTTCACTTTTTGGAACAGGTTTTAGCTGTAGGAAGGCTTTGAGCTTCCACTACGAGCTATTTCAAATATTTTGTCAGGGTCGGTCTACCCCTCTTCCTTTTCCTGCATAACTAAGACCATCTAGACACAGCAGTGTGGTGTCCCTATATTTCCATGTACCAGAAATATAATAAACAAAGGATTCAGAGGTGTGCACCCCATGAATTTTTTCAATGCTGCTTTCTATGGACCACCCTCAGTAGTCTACATCATGAATCCACACAACTATACCCAGTTATACAGATGTTCGGTCTTCCTTTCCTCCCTGATTGAAAGGTCGACAAGCCTTGCCAGGATGGAACTCCAGAATTCAGTTAGTCTCTTATTCACTGAAGCAGCCCCTCAAAAGGCTGTGCCTAGAGTAAAAAGTCTTCACGACTGACTGAATGATGAAAAGAATTCAATAACTGTGAGCAACTGGAATCACGGCACGTTTATCTCGGGCTATTTTCAGCCCCTAAAATAGCCATTGGTTTTCTACTTTTGGGTTTGACCTAGTGTGTTTGTGACTACTGGGTAACTACTTTGGGAATGCAGAAACTGAACCCTAGCTCTACCAGCTCAGAGCCCAAGCATGTCCTCAGATGGCCCCGAGGCCTAGATCAGATGTCTTTGCTTTGCGCTAACCCCTCTGCCTGTTTCTACAGATGTATTTAAAAAGTGCCTTGATTTATAACTTCCTTTGTTCTGTTACTATAACCATTATCAGTTTAGAACATGGTTTGGGGGATGACCTAAATTTGTGTTCCTGGCTATGGATGCCCATATTTGGCTCCAGTAGAAACAATCAATTGAGGAGAGAGCCGTGTGTGTGTGTGTGTGTGTGTGTGTGTGTGTGTGTGTGTACATGTGTGGACCGGGAAGAGGTATTCCTGTCTCTCTGCCTCCAATCTCTACTCTGGCTTTCACTGCCTTTGTGACTTCTGAACTTGACACCCCCCAAATTCCCAACCTCTCTTCTGTTGATGTTATCGTCTTACTGGATATAAGTCCTTCATGTTTAGTCTCACTGTATCTATGTCACCTGGGTAAATAATAAACATTTTCTCCCCAAAGCCAGGAAGAGCTATCCTGCTACCCCTCCTGTATCACGGTCAGAGTAGTGTGAGGGAGACAGATCGAAAAGCCAGAGATTTCCATTCCAGCACCAGCTTCCTGTATGACTGGCTGTTGTGTCCTTGGAAAAGCAATTTCAGTCCTTTCTAGCTCAGCCTGTGGTTTCCTAACTGTAAGAAATATCATAAATCCATTTCGTCCTCATCATTTCTTACCATCAAAGAACATTTATCAAATGGCTTCCTGGTGACAGCAGCTTGCAGGGCAGGGTAGAAGGCAGAGGATCCTGTTCATCGGGGACCTCACATAGGACACTGAGCCTCGTGCAATTATTCACAGAGTGCTGCTGCTCTGTGGGAAAAACCAGAGGAAGAAGCTTTAGGAGAAAAACTCGATTTATTAAATATTTTTTTAAACCTAACCTTTATCCTAATGGTATAGCTAATATACTTTCTTTTGGTGTAAAAACGTCATTTGTTTTATGAAAGTATGGCTCCAGCAGATGTTATTTTATAAAAATTATACTTTTACCAAAACAAAAAATTTTGCTCTTTTAAAACATTTTTTTCTAAAAGCTTTTGCTAGTTGGGGCTGGAGAGATGGTCCAGTCTGGGAAATGCTTGCCATGCAGACATAAGAGAATGAGTTTGGATTCCCAAATTGCAGGTAAAAAACCAGGCATGTTGGTGTGTGCTTAAAATCCCAGTCCTGGTGATGTAGACACAGGGGAATGTTGGGAGCTTTTTGGCCAACTCGTCTTACTGAGTCGGTGAACTTCAGGCTTAGTGAGAGATCCTGCCTTGAAAAATAAGGTGGAGAGCTCTGGAGGAAGACATCTACACTGACCTCAGTAAGCAGTCTTTTTCCATGGATCCTGTATCAGTTCCTGCCTCCAGGTTCCTGCCATTAGTTCCTGCCCTGCCTTCCTTCAAGGATGAACTGTGAAGTGAAAGTTGCTTTTGGTCATGGTGTTTTATCCCAGCAGTAGACGTCCTAACTAAGACACACACATACATGCATGTGTACACACACACACACACACACACACACACACACACCCCACAGGGACTGCACAGAGCACATCTCACAGAGCCCACACAAAGGCTTGGCTAATGGGCTAACCCCAAATCCAAGCTTGAAGACACTACTGAGATATTTCTCTGTCTTTCGGAAGAGGTTTGAATCTCCCCTCTAGAGGCCATCCATCTTCCTTTTGGGCCTCTGCAGTAAGTAGTTTTAGAAAATTCTGAGCTGGTGGTCTCTAGACAAGGAAGGACCATACATCTGCCCTGCCTGCTACTGTCCATATGCTTTGGACTAGTCACTCAAACCCTCTGGACCTCATCTTCCTTATCTGTAGAATGCATTTGGATACTGTCACTAATTATTCACCTTTTCTCCTAATGGGATCCCTAAGAATGACGTGTACTCTTGAGTGGTCCTCTGCGTCCCCCTTCTGTTCTCCAGGTGCTGGTTGCATACAGCTTCACAGCCCTGTCACTCTCCCCCAGTGAACCCAGTGAAGTCCATCTGAAAGCCATCTGGCATGAACAGCAGCTATGTCTACAGTGGTGAAGAGCCCAGGCAGCTGCCCCTCACACACAGGTGCAGGCACACGGTGGAGCAAGCATTCTCTAGCCACTTCCAAGTGATGGGAACTGATAGCAAGAATGTTCAGCTCACCACATGCTGAGTTCCATGTATAGTGAGACTGTGCCTCAAAACAAGAATAATCACTTTATGTGTATTGGATTAGAATACTCCAGAGAGACAGAGCCAATGGACTCTGGATACGGACACTGGGAGGTACTTATCAGAGAAATTGGGTGACAAAATTTGAGTAGCTGAGGAGTCCTAAGGCAGGTGATCTGCAGACTGGAGATCCCAGGATGCCCATAGCAGGCTCAACACGAGTCTTAGAACCAGGGAAGCCAATGGGTAACTCACAACTCAAGACTGAATGCCCAAGAACCCTGGGGAAAGGGTAGTGTCATAAATCCTGAGTCCAAAAGGCCAGCAAACCTGGGGGTCTGATTTACAAGGCAAGAGATCATCCTAGCCTTAAGGCAAGGGGAGGGTTTGTAGAGAGTGGATGGCAATCTGCCATCTGTATTTATTCTCCACCTCTTGTGGGCTGGAGGATGAAATGGTGCCTGCCCACTTTGAGGGCTAGTCATCTCTACCTAGTCCTCTCAGATACACATAATCACCCGCCTTGGAAACACTCTTACAGACTTCTTGGTTCTTTATTCAGGTCTCTAGATGATCCTAATCTAGTTAATTTGATGCCCGAAGCTAACCACCACAGGTATTCCCTTTTTGTAGAGTTAGCTGATGTGTTCAAGGGCCTTTCCTGTTATTAATCCTGTCACTTTTACCACAGTCTCACAAGCAGTAGTAGCATCCCCATTTCACAAACGAAGAAATGGAGACATAAAAACTAATAACTTCCTCAAGGCCATTCCAATCAGTAACAAGAGATGAAAGAGGACTTAGGTCAATTCCAGTCCCAGAATTGTACACTAACCATGACATCCCACCACCAATACGACTAAGAGCTCCCTAGATTAATTAGATAAAGAATTCAAACGGCTCATTGAACCACTTAAAAATTAGAATCTATTATGGGATAAATTGTGTGCCTTTTCATCCCCTGTGAAAGCTATGTTGAAGTTCGAATCCCCAGCACCTCAGAATGCTATCTTATCTAGAAATAGGGCCTTTGAAGACATAATTCATTAGTATGAGGTCATATTGGGGTACTGGGGCCCCCAATTTGATACGACTATTGCTCATATACAACGGCCATGTGTGCTTGGTGTGGTGTATTATACCTGTAATCTTATCACTGAGGAGTCTGAAGCAGGATTGCCACAGGTTCGAGGCCAGCCTATACTACATAGTGATTTTCAGGCTAGCCTGAACTAGAGTGAAACCTTCTCTCACAATGAAAAAAATAAATGAATAAAGATGGAATTTTAGTCACTTGTCTCATTGCTATGACAAAATATACCTGACAGAAACAGCTTAAGCACAGAAGTGTTGTTTTGGGGGTTTGTTGGCTCATAGTTTGAGGGTTCAGTCTGTCATGGCAGGGAAGTTGGCCTCCGGAGTGTGAGGCAGCCGGACATTGCACCCACAGTCAAGACACAAAAAGAGATGAGTGCTGGTGTTCAGTCTGAGATCCCAGGCCATGGCATGGCACCATGCACATCGGGATTTGTCTTCCCATTTCATTTAACCTAGTCTAGACAATCTCTCACAGACATGCCTAGATGACTGTCTCCCAGGTGAACCTATAGCCTGTCAAGTTGACAACCAATCATCATTTATGGTGATGTAAAGAAAAAACAAAGGCTTTCTGTACGTTGTGCCAGCTCATAGTGGCAAGTCTGATCACAGTTAGGGCACACCCACAATCCGGGATGATGTTCCTGTTTCGGTATCCTTTATCTAATGACATCTGCAGAGATTATTTTCTTATATACATTTTCCCACAATATCACAGAGAATTAGGGCTTTCTATCTCAGAGATGGTGTTCTTTAGCGTGTCATAGACACAAGCATCCCTAATATATAGAGAAAGGCAAGATGGGCCCCAGGGAGTCACTTGCCCATAATGAGGCCTACATGTTACTAATGCAATATGGCAAAAGAAATGGCGTGTGAGTTCCCTGAGTGGTAGAGTGGGGTATGTGTTCTGCCTTGTTGACTAACCTTTCTCTGAGGGAGGTCGGCCATGACGAAGCTACTCTAGCAGCCCCATGTGGCACTAACTTGTCAGTCATGTCAGCCTGGCACTTTGTGAGTGGAACCTCAGGACTCCAGGACTACAGACACAGAACTGGTCCACAAGCCATCCATGCTTCCTCCCTACAAAACAGTGAAGACTGTGGTTTGAAGTTCTTAAGTTGGGAGGGCGATTCACGACAGTGGCATGGAATTTTGTTACCTGGAAGAAATACATGATTTTTTTTTTTTAAAGAGAATGGGTTTATTTTGGTACCTGGTTTCAGGTTTCAGGCCACGGCTAGCTGGCTCTGTTGCCCCTGGGCTGTGGCGAAACAGCACATCAGGATGGACGTTTATAGCCGAGTAAAGCTGCCATAAGTGCACGATGGCCACCAATTCATGAAGTCATCATTGGGTTAACCCACTGATGAGTCATGAACCTTCATGACCCAATAACCCCTCAATGGTTAGACCCACCATCTGGCGACCAAGCTTTCAATGAGTCTTTTGGGGAATCACTTCGCCTCCAATGGATGTCATGGTCGGAACTAGGGGAGCATAATTGTGAAGCCTGAGGACCCATTGCTTACCACTTCACTATTCAAGTGGCTGGAACATCCCCGTGACGCCACCGGGCTCCTCTCCTGAACACTCTGTAGGAAAGAGGACAGCAAATTGTTGTAGAGTTCTCTTTGAAGTACTTGTACCTCAGGGCTGGAGTGCTTGTGTAGCATGAGCAAGACCTTGGTTCAATTTCTAGCACTGCAAGCTGTTTAAAAAAAAAAAAAAAGTCCAGTGCACCATTGCCTAACAATTGAACGGATTAATTCAGTGCACTCCATAATCCAGCCCAATCTAACTCTCTAGTGTCCTTGTGCCCTTTTGGTGGTGGCTGAGACACTGTGTCACTGGACTCTGGCTGTGAAGGAGGGTACAGACCACTGGGAGGCTGGCAGCAGACGTTTGTGCTCTCCCAGTTCCAGGAGCTGGTACTGCAGCATCAACACACTGCGTGCAGACAGCTGTCTTCCCGTGTGTCTTCACGTGGCCTTTCCTCTGTGGATGGGGGGAGAAATGGAGATTATTGATCTCTGCCCCTTTTCTTCCCCCAAGGACACTCGTTCTGCCAGACTAGGGCTCCATGATAACCAGACCATTTGCCTCTAGCTACCTCTTCAAAGGCCTTAACCTTGCAGTGAGGGTTAGGGCCTCAATATAGAGTTTTGAACAGACACAGTTCAGTCTCCAGCAAACATTTGCCCCTTGCCAAATGTCCATGTACTCCATCTGACACTTCCCAGACTCCTTAGAGCCCAGCAGGATTATGGGTTCTAAGGAATATCTCTGGTTATCTTGGACCACATGGCTGTTAGCAAAAGATTTACATGACCCTTTGGCATGAACTCTGTAAAAGCTGGTGACTGACACTTCAGTTCTATTTTCCTTTCTCTTCCTGACCTACAAGCTGTGTAGATGACTCAGCAGTAAGACAACGTAGCCTCCATTAGCCTGACCCCTTGAGTGGCTATGTTGGAATGCAGCCTGGTTCATTCACACTGAACACACACCACAGATAAACCTTTCAGATTTTAGGGTAAATTTCTACCGTTTTCTTTCCTTTAAAAAAAAACTCATTTATTCATTTTATTTTTATGTGTATAAGTGTTTGGCCTGAACATATATAAGTGCAAGACATTTGTGCCTAGTGCCCGTGGAGGTCAGAGGAGGCACTGACCCCTTGGAACTGAAGTTATGGATGGTTGTGAGTCACCATGTGGGTGCTGGGGTTCAAACCCAGGTCTCTGCAAGAATAAGGAGTTCTCTTAAACCACTGAGCCATATCGCCAGCCCCTCTACAATTCTTTAAGTAACCATTAAACCTATCTTTTAATACTAGTGAACTACTAAAAAAGAAAACTCTCTCTCACCCTCTTGGAGTTGTGTTCTTAACATTGTTAATGTGGTAATGTTCTCCCACGTTGATGTATAACTACAATAAGATTCTTATTAAAGTTTCAGCTTTTCTTTTTCTTCTTTCAGAATTTGACAAAATAAACGTAAAATGTATGTGGAAATGCAAGAGATACGGAACAACCAACGTGATCTTGAGCAAATAAAGCAGCAAGATTAAGACTCCCCACTTCTCAATTTCAAAATACACTCCAAAGCTACAGTAACCAAGAGAGCATGGCACTTGACTCATTACTAGACATTTATGTTGATGGAACAGAATTGAGAATCCAGAAATAAATTTTCCCATCTACAGCCAATTGATTATCAATACTGCTTCTAGAAAATTCAATGAAGGAAAAAAATAGCCCGTGTAGTAAAAGATTCTAGAACAACTGGATGTCCACATAACAAAGAATGGCTCTTCAGCCTGTACCTCACAGCACTAAACAAATAAATAAACAAACAATGTTTTAAATTTACTCAAAATGAGCCGGGTGGTAGTGGCGCATGCCTTTGATCCCAGCACATGGGAGGCAGAGCCAGGTGGATCTCTGTGAGTTCGAGGCCAGCCTGGTCTACAGAGCAAGATCCAGGACAGGCACCAAAACTACACAGAGAAACTCTGTCTTGGAAAAAACAAAAACAAAAACAAACAAACAAACAAACAAACAAACAAAAAAACACCCTCAAAACGAGCCAGGCAAAGTGACTCATCCCTCCAATTCTAGCTTCTGGGACGGTGAGGTAGAAGGTGACTGTGAATTTGAAGCCAGCATGAGCTACAAGAGAGACTCTGCCTCAACAGACAGACAGACAAACGATTCACTCATAATGAATCAAAGTCCCAAATGTAACCCTTGGTGCAATCCATGAAAGAATAAGCAACAAAAGAAAAATAAATGAGGCATCAGGACATTAAAAACTTTTATGTTTCAACGAACACCTCTAACCACATGGAAAGCACATCTTAAGGCCAGCCTGAGCAAGTTCCAGGAAAGGCGCAAAGCTACACAGAGAAACCCTGTCTCGAAAAACAAACAAACAAACAGACAAACAAAAAAGGATCAGCAGTAGTTAAGAGTACTGGCTGCTCTTCCAGAGGACCCAAGTTCAATTCCCAGTGCCCACATAGTGGTTCATCAACATCTGTAACTCCACGTCCAGGGAATCTAATGATCTCTTCTGGCCTCTGCCAGCACAGCACACATGTGCTGCAGACATACATACTCACAAGCACACACTCATAAAATAAACAGGGGCTGGAGAGATGGCTCAGCAGTTAAGAGCCCTGGCTGCTCTTCCAGAGGACCCAAGCTTGATTCCCAGCACCCACATGGCAACTCACAACTGTCTGTAACTCCAGTTCCAGAGGATCCAACACCTTCTTCTGGCCTCTGAAGCTGCACGCAGGTGATACACAGACATACGTGCAGACAAAACACCCATATACATAAAATGAAATAATATTGAGAAATTAAAAAATCTTAAAAAAATAAGGTGGAAAGCAATAGAGAAGTCATCGGATCTCATACACACACACACACACACACACACACACACACACACACACACAGGCAAGTACATCCACAGACATTCACATACACACACACACACACAAATTAAAAAAAAGCACACTAAAATGCACAATCTCACTAATCATTAGGAAATACGAAAATAAAACCCACAGTGAGACATGACCTTATACCCATTGGGACATCTAAAAGAGAAAAAGGGGAAATGACAGGTGTTGGGGAAGGTGTGGGAAAATTGGAACCTTCCCATCCAGCTGGTAGAAACAGAAAATGGTGTTGCAGTTTAGAAAGCAGTCAGGCAACTCCCTTAAAACTCAAACATAAAGTTCACAGGACCCAGACTTCCATGCCACGGTACATAGCAAAGAGAATCGGAAACAGATATCTACCAAAAAAATTACATATGAGCATTCATATATCATTATTTATAATAGACAGAAAGTAGGAAACCCCCAGAGACCCACTGATTTAGTGAGCGGATGCACCTGTTCTTTTCCGTTCCTTACGGGGTCTCTATTCTGTGGAACAATCTTTCCACAGCCCAAGCCTAGGGACCACTATTTCTCGAGGAGCCGTTTACTATTTTATCATTGCTGAATGGAATTTAGAAACCAAGATCTAGGCGCTGGGTGTGCTCACTGCAACTGAACATTATCAGTGCGCACAACTCTATTTTCTGGTATTAGTTTAAATTGTAAAAAGAATTTTAACTCATAAAACTTACAAAACACTCACCTACCATTTCCTTAATACTCCATATTTGTGGATTATCCTTGGTAGAGCTCCAAATCCTACAGCCCCAAGGCAGCAAATTGCATGTAACTCATGGAAAGTACTGGAACACACAGTAAGATGATGTGTTACAACCACATGACCCGACCTAGTCTTGCTGTCACAGCCCGAAGCATGGGGCTGCGTACAAATAGTGGCTTTAATATAAACAGCAGGAAGTATTTGGTTATTATAAACCAGTAAGGCATCAAAAGAGCAGAAGACCAATCAGAAATTTCAAACTGGCGGAGTTTCCTAAATGGCATCTGGTTCTCAATTCTGACTTAACAAGGGGCAGTCTCTATATAACAGATACCAAAAACCCCATGAGAAACAGGGTAACAAGGGCCATGTTTTCCGTATAAAAATCACTTCATGAGAATATGAGGACTCCGTGTCGCTGTACAGATTTATGAAGGAAACAGAATTCTTAATAGCGCTTCGGGCATCTGCTCCTATCATGGAGGGTAAGCGCGTCCAAAAGCAAGAAGACAACATTTGCCTAGAATCTGCTATTATTACTCTCTGTGCATATGGCAGCTAGAAGCTCATTAGTTTTATAATTCTGGCTGAAGTTGGCAAAGCCACCTCCAGAAATATTTCCTACAAGTGAAGTGACAGATGGCATTTTCCTTTGTTATAGGATGAACTGCTCAGGGTAGTGGTCACACACACACACACACACACACATCATCATCATCATCATCATCATCATCATCCAAACGGCATGTGGCTACTCTTATGTAAGGTAATTAATTTGTTAATCTTCATGTAACTGGCCTCCTTTTCATCATCTAAGAATACATTCTTGGTCAGACTTACATAATTTCTTTCAAATAGAGTTAGAAGGCAGACATGGTGAACAACACATTTATCCCAGGACGTGAGAGTCTGAGACAAGAGGAATGTGAGGAGTCTAGGGACAGTTGGGCTATGTAGTAAAACTATGTCTCAAAACAAAACAAAACAAACAAACAAACACTTGATTTGAAACTCTATATCCAGCGGAATTAGAAATACGTTGCAGCAGCCCCTACAAAGTGGGCTCAGTCACCCCTGGATACCCATGCGAGATTGGTTCCAGAACCTTCCACTCCTCTCCACC
This sequence comes from Peromyscus eremicus, assembly GCF_949786415.1. Classification (NCBI taxonomy): domain Eukaryota; kingdom Metazoa; phylum Chordata; class Mammalia; order Rodentia; family Cricetidae; genus Peromyscus; species Peromyscus eremicus. The sequence goes on from NC_081419.1 coordinate 49,127,590, forward strand.
CCATGGGAATACCAAAATATGAACGCGCAAGTCCTTTAGATGAAACTTAGCATTTGCACACAACATGTGTACATCCTTTTATGTGATGCATTTTTCTATTTTTAATTTTTGCTATGCCGGGGTTCAAATTAGCATCCTCACTAATGCCAGGCAAGCAAACTACCTCTGAGCCACACCTATCCCCTAACTTATGTTTTAAATCACATCTAGGTTATTTATAATACCTACTCAATGTGAATGCAAATATTTTCCATACTGAGTTGTTCAGGGGACAATGACAAGAAAGCTGTGCCTGTTCAGTACAGAAATAGTCATCACAAGCTACATCATCAACGCCATCATCCAAGAACAAGACTCACGTTGAGTACTGAGTGTCTGGGACAAGGCAGGAGGCTACGGCAGGGTATGTCTATATCCCTCTGCATTCACAGGGGTTCAGCTTGGTAAGTAGTAAGTACAGGGTTTGCTTCTAACAACTCTTTAAAGTCAGGTTCTTGCTACGCTGCTCAGGCTGGCCTGGAACTCCCTATATAGCTCAGGTTGGCCTCCGATTTCTATGTAATCTTCCCATCTCAGCAACATAATCGCTGGATTGCAAGTACAGGTTTATGTGGCTGGCACTTTCTAGAACTTTCCTGACTTTTTCCCAAATATTTTCCATCCACAGTTGGTGGAATCCTTAAATGCAGAACCTTATAAGGACCCCGAGGGGGTGACTGTACACTATCATTTTATAGACAAAAACCAAACCAAACCACTAGAGGGTTGAGCTGATGAGATGGCTCGGTAATTAAGGGTATTTTTCACCAAGCCTGACGATCTGAGTCCCACATGGTAGAAGGGACTCCTCAAAGATGTTGTCTGATCTCCACGTGCACTCCACGTCATGTGCATACACACCGGCATATAAGACACAAGTAACTAAATGAATAAACGTAAGACCAGCCGACCCGCGGGTAGTCTCTGTTTTAGTTTTTCTCCCACAACTTCGGGTCCTTCAGGAGGGGTTGTTGCCTTGGTATGCCTTTCTAGCCTATCACAGCCCGTCTTCCCAGAGTTCATCCCCAGCCCAGCCTCCTGCACGGCTCGTAAACCCGAAATAACTGGTTAATTAGAAAAACCTCCTCTCTTGTCCTTCATGATTGGTTGAGAGATACTCATGTGACCCATCTTGGACCAATAAAGAGTCCTCTTGTCTTGTATGAAGGCTGTCAAGCATACAAGCTCTCTAGCCAATGGATAGAAGAATGTGGAGTTCCTTCTGGAATCTTTGCTACTGCTGGAGGAAAGCATGTCTGGCTGATGTAGCCTTAAGGGGAAGGCAGGACCAAGACACGCCCATCTTCCCCACAGGAACCTGGACCCAAATCATTACGAAGCCACCAACCCCTGGGCCTTTTCAATTATACGAGTCAATACTTTTTTTTTTTTTTTCCTAGCTGATTTTCTTTTCCCTGTAGCTGTGAGATCTCTGACTAATGCAGTCTCTATTTCAGGCTAGCCAAACAACTAGAAAAATACTGCACTCCTCTCTGGTCTCATCTCTACCACTTAGTCATTGAAGCAGGAACAGAACAAATAAAATCGCTTCCAAATATAGTACAGATTCCCAAAGAATCTCTAAGCATTTGTAAACCTCAGAGAATTCGATCCTGGATTACACGAGGCCTCTTGGAAGGATACTATTGACACTTACGTAGTTTGAAATATTTACAGTTTGCAAGAATAGGCTCCACGATAGGAACCTTTCGGGGTGTTTTACTGACACCACCTTCCTTGACAGCCACAAGTCTCTCACTAAGAATTATGCCCCCTGTATAGGTGTGGGAGTTGAGGCTTAGAGACATTAACTTTTCTAAGATGACTCAGCTCCTGTGTGAATATTGCTCTGGCATTCTGGCATTCAAGTTCATGTCTTCCTTTCTCCAGAGTCTGGCTATTCTGGCCATGTTACTTCTCTCATCTGTAAACGTTAGTCTTTGAGTACAGGTCTTTGAGTCCATGAAGGGAGACTTTTTTTTTTTTTTTTTTTTTTTAGGTCCTCATTGCCTGGAAACAGAAATTGACCTGGTGGAGCTGATGACATTTACACACTTGGGAATTGGGAATTTCTACCCCGTAGTTCCTCCTCCTCCTCCTCCTCCTCCTTCCTCCTCGTCAACACCATGTGTATTAGGTAGGTAAGTGTGGGTGTGCAAAGCTCACAGTCCATTGCAGAGTGTAGAGGACAGCCTTTGTGGAGTTGGTTCTCTTTTTCCACATCTATGTGAGTTCTGAGGACTGAAATCAGGGTCCTAGGCAAGTGTCTTTACTAGCTGAGCTATCTTCCCAGACCCTAGTCCTCAGCTCTTGGCTTGAAAGGACACTTGTGACCAGAAACAATATGTCCTGATATCTTTTGTTTTTCCAATAGTTAGCTTGAGTTACCACATTTCCCCTGACAGTTCCTCTTGTGAGAATGTCCATTGAGTTTCCCGAGACTCTGGGGGTGGGGTTTCTTACAGAGGACTGACCACACCCACACTCAAAGGAAGCTGGAAATCCGAGGCACTCATTGTAGCACTATGGTGCTACTGGTCTGATCCCACTACAAGCCATGCATACGGTTCAATGCCAGACTCATGCAGGTTGACGGAGGCTAGCCCATATTCCGTAGCCCTGAGTTTAATGCTTGCTCCCATGATCTAGAGCTTTCCTGATTTTCATTCGCTTATTCTACACAATTTAGAAGAGTAGGGAGTCACCGGGAATCCAGCTGATGGAACTCTTTGTTTACTCCAGGTCACCAGTTCAAACTCCCCCTTCACTCTGGGTGCCTCTCTTCCAGAAACTGTGGTGTTTGGCCTGCACCATCTGGGGTCATCGGCCCCTGTAGTTTTGAGGTCCTTTGTTCAGTTTTCCTTTGGTTTTTAAACAGGCTCTCACTGGCCTGGAACTGCTGTGAGAACCTGGTTGGCCTTGTGATCTGCTTGCCTCTGCTGAGATTAAATGCATGCATCACCACAGCTGACTCCCTTGTTTTTTTTTTTTCTTGAGACAGGGTTTCTCTGTGTACCTTTGTGCCTTTCCTGGAAGTCACTTCGGATGCCAGGCTGGCCTCGAACTCACAGAGATTCACTTACCTCTGCCTCCCGAGTGCTGGGATTAAAGGCATGCACCACCACTGCCTGGCTGTTTTTTTTTTTAAATACAGGTAATATCTATATGTGTTTAAAAGTTCCCTGTAAGCTGAATTTGGTGGCACACAACTGTAGGAAGCTGAAACATGAGAATTGTGAGTTTGAGGCAAATGTAGGCTATATCATGAGACCAGCTAAAAGGACGTAGCCTCCAAGGTGGATGTGGTAGTAGGTTCCTTTAATCCCAGCAATTCCAAGGCAGAGGCAGGAGCATCACCATGAGTTGGATACTTTGGATACATTTGTCTTTGGGCTGCCGGCTCACCAAAAAATGACAAGAAGATTTATTATTAATTATGAAAGCTCAGCCTTAGTTTAGGCTTGTTTTTAACTAGCTCTTATAACTTAACCCATTTCTATTAATGTACAGGCTGTCACGTGGCTCATGGCTTTTACCTCTCCTCCTGCATGTCCTGCTTCCTCTGCATCAGACAACCCCGCCTTTCTTTACTTCAGAACTCTCTCCATGCAGATGTTCTGTCTAACTGCTTCTTGCCCAGCTATTGGCCATTCAGCTCTTTATTAAACCAATCAAACCAATCAGAGAGCGCCTTGGCAAAGACACATCTTCACAGTGTACAAAAAGATTATTCCACAGCAGGATATCAGCTTGGTCTGCGTAGGGAGTTCCAGGCCAGCCAGGGCTACTTAGAGAGACCTTGTCTCAAAACAAGCCAACAAACCATCAAACAAACTTAGGCTCCTACTCAAATAGTTCAATAAATATCATCCTGTAATTGTTTTCTATTTTCTCTCTTGTAGGGCATTAGTATTTGTAATTCTATGATTATACATATAGCTCATATTTATTTTGATTATGATATTAATAACTCAATTTATCAGTTCCTTCTATTGAAAAGCATTTAATCATTTTGTGCTTTGGATTCATGATAGTATCAGGATCAGCTCAATGTCCTCATATACAGTGGGAAAATTTCTTGGTTCCTCTAAGTGGAACCAACAGTTTATTTTCTCTAGTTTTACTTTCTGGAAGAGAGCAATATGGTGTAATGTTTTTCTTTCCTTTCCCTTCCCTTTCCTCCCCCTCCACTTTCCCTCTCCTCCCCTCCCCTCCCCTTCCCTTCCCTTCCTCTTGCCTCTCCCTTGCCTTCCCTTATCTCCACATCTCTGCTCTCTTTGACACAGTATCTCATGTAACCAAGGCTGGTCTCAGACTCACTATGTAGGTGAGGATGGCCTTGAACTCATGATTCCCCTGCCTCTACCATCCAAGAGCTGGAATTACAGCTATGACCTAGCACACTGTGTCTCGCCTGGCCCCCTTGGTCCAGACAAATCTCTCTCTCCCAAAGCTGCTCTGACCCAAGCAAACACACAGAGGCTTATATTATTTACAAACTGTATCTAAAGGCCGAATGGCTCAGGCTTTTCACTAGCTAGCTCTTATAGTTTAAACTAACCCATTTCTATTCATCTATGCCTTGCCACGTGTTCTGTGGCTTACCGGTCTGCTGGCATGCTGTTCCTTGGGCGGCAGGCTGGCATCTCTCCTCTCCGCTGTTCTTCTTCCTGTCTCTCTTCAATTTTTCCGCCTAGCTATAATCTGACTTGTCATAGGCCAAAATGGCTTTATTTATCAACCAATCAGAGCAACACATATTCACAGCATACGGAAAGATGTCCCACCGCATTCAGCACACAAGCTGTTGTTTTTCAAAGGCTTGCTAACCCCAGAATATAAAACAAGCCGTATACTGGTTGGGAGATGGATTTACCCATTTGTTTTTTTACTGTAATTGAATTTCTTCATTGTTTATAAGGACATCAACATTTTAAAATCGCCTCTCTAGTTAATGCTTGTCATTTCTATTCATCTGGAAAGTCACCCACTTTAGGTTCTCATGTGTTCAGAGGATCATTTGATCATGTGATCATCACATCTCAGTTTGGTAAGGTCAAAGGGTCGAATGTCCGCAGGTTCAGATGACTCAGTGGCTTCTATGACTTTATATTTTCTTCCTATCTGCTATTACAAGCCTCTTAATATCATTATTTGTGCTTCCTGTGTATCTTGGTTTGTCACCAACATATCTCTATTTTATTAGACCTTCAAAACAGAAGATTCACCTCCATTACTTCCTTGTTAAATTTTCATTCATTTCTACTCAGAGATCCACTTCTTGCTTACATCTTTAAGATGACTCTCACTCAGGATCTCACTTTCTATACTGAACACTGGGTTCCAGGGTTTCTAATGTTAAGTGGACAAATTTAATAACTGTGTCAACATTTTAATAGGTAGTATTCTCACTGTCATTTAGCTCTACATTTTTCTGTTTCTTTCTGTCTTAATTTCTTTGAAAAGGAAATTGTCCAGGATATGATTTGTTAGTTTCTATAGTAGGCTTTATTGACATCTTTTCAGGGGCTGTATTTGGGGAACCCAGGCTTTCTAGTATGCTAGACAAGCATACTATCTCCAGGCTATACTCCTGTGGTGATATATTGTGTATCCCAATAAAAGTTACCTTGAGGATCAGAGGACAGAGTCAGGCACTAGATTAGACACGGAGGCCAGACAGTGGTGGCACACACCTTTAATCCTATCACTCGGAGGCAGAGATCTATCTGGATCTCTGTGAGTTCAAGGCCCCACTGGGCTACAGGAGAGAAACAGAGCCAGGCAGTGGTGGCACACGCCTTTAATCCCAGCACTTGAGATCTCATGCCTTTGCTTGGGAAACACACATTCCTTTAATCCTAGGAAGTGATGTCAGGGCAGAGAAAGGTATATAAGGGGTGAGGAAACAGGAACTCACTCTCTTGAGACTGAGGATTTCCTAGAGGTAAGAGCTTGTGGCTGGCTTGTTCTGCTTCTCTGATCTATCAGCTTTAACCCCAATATTTGGCTTCAGGTTTTTTTAAAATTATAAGATCTTTTAAGATTTGTGTTACACACTCCAACCCACAACTCTTTTAATCGTTTATATTAAATTTTATTATATTTTGTCCAGAGAAAATATATCATTTAAAAAGTTTTGTAAAAAAAAAAAAAGTTTTGTTTTATTTTATGAACTGATATCTGACTTGGTTTTTAAATACTTTATGTCTGTTTAAAAAGAACAAGTTGCCGGGCGGTGGTGGCACACACCTTTAATCCCAGCACTTGGGAGGCAGAGTCAGGCGGATCTCTGTGAGTTCGAGGCCAGCCTGGTCTCCAAAGCAAGTTCTAGGAAAGGCGCAAAGCTACACAGAGAAACCCTGTCTCGAAAAACAAAAAACAAACAAACAAACAAAAAGAACGTGTGTGTGTGTGTGTGTGTGTTGTGTGTGTGTGTGTGTGTGTGTGTGTGTGTGTAATCTTTCCAAGGCTGTCTGTCCTTGCAAAGAGATGAGGTACACATCTGTCTTGTGTGGATTAGATCTAAATCTGTACAGATATCAGAATATGTGTGGCAGCAGACCCGATGATATTGGTAACTTGGAGGTCAGAGGTGTTCCCGTTGATTGTATTGCCCCTAATGGTCTGAATTGTTATTTGTTTATGAGACAAATAGGCTCCATTTTCCTTCTAACTGTGCTGCTTCCTGATGTGACAGTGATGATAAATGGGGTCCCGGGAGTCAGGCCTTGCCGCAGGGGCTGTGGATGGTTACCTCACTGGTTGGCAGAGGCCACTGGGATGGCACACTAGTGGCAGCGTTTGCTTTGGATGCTCCCTCTCCTTGTTCCTTCTCTCCCTTTCAGGAAACGGTAACGCCTCCTGACTGACTGTCCAGCTCCTGCTGTCCGAAGTCTGTGCCTCACCAGTTTCCCTTCTGTCAGGAACAGTTCACTTTAGTAACCAAGCTCCAATCATTCACTCAATTAACTTCCTCCTTCATCACTTCTAATCAGCTCAAGTGACTTCTCTCCTGAACCCCGCCGGTTTACAATCTGCCCTGGCCAACATGCATCTTCAAAGAGATTTTTTTTTTCTTTTCTTTTTAGATCAAAACCCTTTAAATGCTTCTTAACAGAACAGAGCCATTAAAGGTAAGTTGTACTGTGGTAAAGGTATTGGTTTAGTGTTCCATACGCATCAATTGATTTATATTCTCAAATATGGTATTATCAACGAAGGTGATGTGAGTTGAATTCAATTTTCCCCCTTTGACGCTGTAGGAAGGAGATGTAGCATTTGACTAAAGGCCTAAGACCCATGATTTAATAAATGTGAGGTGCTCATTACAGTTTAACAAGGGAGAAGCTGAAAGAAACTAAAAAGAAAATCATCCAGAGAATCCCACCTCCTAAATTACAAGTACAGAACAGCATCTTCCCTCTCCAGCCAATATCATATGTGTAATGCTGAGCAGTGTGTAGTTTTCAAAAGCATGCAATTTTATCAGCAGTTCATATGTAACCTCAATATAACAAAATATTACATATATTACATGTAACCTCAATATAACAATTTATTGCATTCATATGTGTTACATTCCTAAGTAACCTCAATGCAACAATATATTAAAAGCCCACGGGAAATCTCTCAATAGTCATCATAATGTCTTCTTGCTGGCTTGGTTTTGTAGGAAAGTCAAAATGTCCCATCATCCTTCTAATGAACCTTAGACACTGAATATATTTTTTACAGGGATTTTGACAAAGATTTGGTAAAACTTGTGGTTGGTTTTTAGGTATATGGTTCATGGGAGTTTTGCTACACTGTTCAACTTCTTTATTTTATAAGCCAGATTTATGGTCTTGAATTATAATATAATGAACATATGTGTTTGCTTTTTCTGAACTTAGAATTGCCTAAGTGACTAGAATGTCTTTTGTACTTCCTAAGAGTCCCTTTCAACATCCAGAATTGCTGTTACACAGGGTGACTCTGGTGGAAGTCTCCAGGTAGAGTCAGGATTGGGCCCAGTCACCAGAAAGCCCAAACACATGATTAGAAGATTGAAATGTCAGCCTTAATTGAGGAGAGGGAGGCTGGAGAGGGAAGCCAATCACCAGCGGCCAAATGGTGATTGATCCTGCACATGTAATGGAACTTTGGTATCAGCCCTTTGGCTGGGAGATTTCGGGAGTTTCTAGGATGGTGACACGGGCATCCTGGGTCGGTGATACCCCTAAAGATGGCACAGAAGCTCTGCACTCACCTTGCCCTGTGAAACTCCTGAATTTAGCTGTTCCTAGCTGGCGTTTTATAAACCTAGAATAAAATACAATCTCAATTAAAGTATTTTCTGAAGCTTTTTAATGTCTTCTAGAAAATCTAGCAAAAACAAGAGGAACTCATTGGAACTCTTGAATCTGCAGCCAAGTAGTACACAGGTATGAGCAGCATGGAGACCTAGGATATTTCTATGATTGACATCTGAAGTGGGGAAGGTCTTGTGGGGCTGAGTCCTTAACCTGTGGGGTCTCTGCTAATTCTGGGCAGACAGTGTCAGAACCAAATAGAATTATGGGATACCCAGTTGGTATGAAACAATTAACAATTAGTTTTGGAAAAAGGCATTTGTTGTTGGGAAAGATACCATACACGTGGGGTCAGACAAAACTACACATGGATACATAACACCTAAGGTTGGGATCCAGCTGCCCTCAGTTGCCCAGATGATGCCGCATTAAAGCCTATGTCATGCCTATGTTGAACTGATTGGTTGTGTGTCTGTGAGTCTGAGCATGGGAGTGTGAGATGATTCTTAACGTGTGTACATTCACTTTCTAGGGTAGATCTACATTCTCTAGACCTGAAACAGGAAGAAAGAGGAGACTGACCCTCCCTCTCTTCCTCCCTCCTGCCCTCCATCCCTCCCTCCTTTCCTCCCTTCCTTCCTCCCTCTCTCCCTCCCTTCTTTCCTTCCTGTTTGTTCAAGGGCCCATTAAGCAAAGTTTATTGAGAAATAAAGAACTAGCTCCCCCATAGCCAGGAGAGGACCTTAAAAATGAGTTGCCTGAGAAGAAATTTAAACACACACACACACACACACACACAAAATGAGGTATGAAGAAATCACAACAAATTACACATAAAGAACCCCCGAATACTACAGAGCCTATGGCCTGACATGTCTCTATATAATTTTTTCTTTGTGTACTTCTACACTTTGATTATGTCCCTCCTAAGAGAAAAGTCTGTCCAATCCGTTTCTGTACTGAGTACACATCACTGACTCGGCACATTGAAGGATGGATAGTGCTGGGGTGGCCAGCACTCCCTCCAGTATTGACAGAAATAACTGCACCCATACAAACTTATCCCACTCAGCTCACAATAAATGTTCCTGCTCAGATTCTCTTAGATAAATGTCCCTGCTCAGATTCTCTTAGATAAACTCCCAATGGCCATGGGGTCTCTAACACCAGCTGAGCCGTGTGAGAACTGTGAATGGGGAAATGTCTGAGTGGAAAGAGATAATAGTTACAACTACAGTTAAAATATTTTTTCTTTTCAAATTTTGCAAAAGCATAGGATAGCTTGAGCATGTGACTAGATAGAAGTGCATAAAATTGAAGGTCCTTGAAGATCAAACCTTACAGACTGTCTTAGTTAGGGTTTCTATTGCTGTGAAGAGACACCATGACCATGGCAACTCTTATAAGGGAAAACATTTAGTTGGGGCTTGCTTACAGGTCTGTTATTGTCATGGTGAGAAGCATGGTGGCATGCAGGCAGACATGATGCTGGAGACGTAGCTGAGAGTTCTACTTCTGGATTGGCAGGCAGCAGGAAGAGAGAGTGACATTGGGTCTGGCCTGAGCATCTGAAACCTCAAAGCCTGCCCCCAGTGATACACTGCCTCCAACAAGGCCACACCCCCTCCAACAAAGCCACGCCTCCCAGTAGCGCCAGTCCCTATGAGCCTAGGGAGGGGAGCCATTTTCATTCCAACCACCACATAAACATCCCACTGTAGTTTCCTCTGCCAAGTACAGGGCCAAGGGCAAAACAGGTTCTTAGAAGCTTGAAACTGTACAAAGACTAATTCAGCTGTGTGAAACTGGGGAGTAGGGCAGTAATGTTGAAGGGACTGGGAAGGAGTGGATGTGTTGAATCAATGATTACAAGTCAGGGATTGTCTATGTGCTTTCATTATAACGTGTGTTCTGGGAGGGAAATAATAGACTCCTCCAGTTAGAAACAGTTGAGTGACTAAATCTTAACAGCTCTGAAAATAGCTTTTACAGCACATACCTCATCGTCTCTCCTTGCTGCCTGGAAGCAAGGCGAGGGCTTGCAAATCCCATGGGCACTAAGGGGGACTTCCTCCTGCCTTCTGGTCTCATTTGGGAAATCCTCACAGACACTTAGTGTCAGGGCCCGGATGAGTGTCATCGTCATTGGAGACACTCTTTAACAACTCGGGTATGATGAGGCCTTTCTCATCTCCAGATCAGGCCTGAAGTTCTTAGGCTCATCAAATAAAGATGTGAGAAGGAGCTTTAAAAATGTAATTGGCACTCACACGCACCATCGGGAGGACGCCTGCACAGACTGTTTGGGGAGAACTGATACCAAAAGGGATTGACATTTCCAGAACTGGAGAGAAGAACCTTATACTGCACGTGGAGACACATTCTGTCCCAGTAGTTTGATAGCCTACCTGGAAAAGAAAAAAGAAAAAAGCCGGGCGGTGGTGGCGCACGCCTTTAATCCCAGCACTCGGGAGGCAGAGCCAGGCGGATCTCTGTGAGTTCGAGGCCAGCCTGGGCTACCAAGTGAGTTCCAGGAAAGGCGCAAAGCTACACAGAGAAACCCTGTCTCGAAAAACCAAAAAAAAAAAAAAAAGAAAAAAAAAAAAAGAAAAAAGAAAAAAAAAGCTGTTTGTTTTATCTCTTCTCTTCTGGCGTAGACGGAAGATGGGATGGCCCCAGCTGGCTAAGGGAAAAGATGTAGTTAGGTTGAGAGTTAGAAGTAGGTGTCAGGCTTGGCTAATAAGCAAGCCTAAAGGTTTAGAAACTAAAGCTAATAAAAAGATACACGAAAGATAAGGAGTCATGAGTAGGAGCACTAGAAACTTGCCCAAGACAGAGGACAATTGTTTAGAGTGTACTTTGTAGTTTCTTCAAAATTAGGTAGCTCTTCCCAATCATTTCAAAGTCCCACATGAGAAGTATTTATTCTCTCTCCCCCCACCCCCTCTTTCTCTTTCTCTCTTTCTTTCTCTACTCTCTCCTACACACACACACACACACACACACACACACACACACACTACATATATGAGACAAGGATTCACATAGCCCAGGGTATCCTTAACCTTTCTACGTAGCTGACCTTGAATTCAGGTTCCTCCTGTCTCCACCTCTGAAGTGTCGGGATCACAGGTGTACACCACCATTCTGAGTTTTCTGAGGTGCTGGAGTTCGGACCCAGGGTCTTTAGAAAGCAGCCTACCAATTGAGCAACACCCACAGCTGCAAGACAGCTGTTGCTGGATGTCTTAGCTTCTGAACTCCCTTCTTGTGCTTGGAGGCTCCTGTTTTCTGTCTTTCTGGAAACAGGGTCCTCTATTTAAAATGCCACTTTAGAAGCAGACAATGCCATATCTTCACTTCCTGGCTCTTCTGCTGGAAGCTGGTAAGTTCTATAACACGGGCAAAACCCCTTAGGAATACTTCCTGTGACTCGGACATAGCTACTGTGGAGGACACCCCCCTCCACACACACACACCAGCCACAGTTAGCCAGTTCGTTTCTGTAGTAGGAAACTCGTGACCAAATTGTAGCTTCCAATACGATGGTCACAAGTAAAAGTCTATTTTGGGGGGCTTGAAGGGCATTGAGAAATTTATGGAGTTCTCGCAAGTATTTAAATATGAATTTGTGCTCCATGTTTTTGCTTTAAAACAACATTGGCACCTGTTTTGATCATTGATCCTCAAAATAGCCTAAAACGACTGGGGATCGTATCCTACTTCACAGCACAGGACACCGAGGCCCAGAGCCTAAGTGCTCTGCTTAAGCAGCAAAACCCGTTCAGAGGCAGCGGTGGCAAAGAGGAGCTGCAGCCCTGGGACGTCCCCTTCATACATGATCATAGTGCAGACATAAGAAGCACACAGAGGAAGCCAGCTCACCAGAATGTCATCTCCAAAAGGACCAGAAAGGCACATCCAGCATGAACGCCATCTAAGGCACCCGCTGTGTCAAGGAAGCCACCAAACTCCAAGACAGGACCAGGACTTGGGAGTCCGCCAGCTTTATTGCCTGCAGCCAAGCCAAGACATCCCTCTTTCTACAAGCCAGCTTAGACTGTAAGCAACTGTGAAGGCAGCCACAAGACAAATACTTAGTGACTTTCCCCTAAGAATGGAAGCCCTCTTGCGGGATGGGAAGACTGTAATCAAAACATTTTGTATGAAAAAACAATTTTTGTTTTTGGTTTTAGTTTTTTGAGACAGGTTTCTCTGTGTATAGCCCTGGCTGTTCTGGGACTCACTCTGTAGACCAGGCTGGTTTCAAACTCAGAGATCTGTCTGCCTCTGCCTCCTGAGTGCTGGGACTAAAGGCATGTACCACCATCACCCAGCTCATATGAAAAAATCTTCAAAAAAAAAAATGCATTTTAAAAGAGTGGTCCCTGGTTGTAATCTCAGCACTATGGAGACTGAGGCGTGAGGGTTGCCAATAGTTGGAAGCTATCTTAGGATACGTGAGTTCCAGGCTAGCCTGGGTTACAGAGTGGGACCCTATCTCAAACACAAACAAACAAACAAACAAACAAACCATAAAAGACTTATGGCTTGTCGTGGCACTGGTACCAGTATTCAGGAAGCTGAGACAGGAGGATTATGGGTTTGAGGTTCGCCTGGGTTTTATACTTGGACCCCCCCGTCAAGAAAGAAAGAGCTGGGCATAGTGGCACACACCTTTAATCCTAGCACTCTGAGGCAGGCTAAAGCACAGGAGTAATAATCAGAGAAGCTTTCTGGTAAACCCCCCCAGGACATGTCCATACCAAATAACATACTCAAGACAAATGTACTCTGCAGAATCCACTCTTGCTTCCACAGAAGGCTACAGCTTCAGGTACAGACGCAGCTCTGCAGAGCAGAGTCACTGGAACAGTCATAGCTCCCAGGATATCAGCCACAAAACAGTAATGTGCATTTAATGAGAATTTCAAGGAATGTTCCTTCATTTGGAAGAGGTGTGTCTGTAGGCAGTGACTGCAGTTACTGCAGACAAACACCGAGAGTTCAGCTGTTGTGTTAAAAATAAAAGGTCGGCTTCCGTCTCAGAGCTTCTCAGAGATAGATCACACTCACAGCGACACATAACACATGCTTGGGGAGCTATCCCTCTGGGTAGACTATTCAAGTTCAGGGTTTTTTTTTTCTTTTTTTAAATCTAGATTCAGATTTTGTTATTATTTGTTTTGTTTCGTTTCATGAGACAGGATATCACTATATAGCCCAGGCTGGCTTGGAACTAAATAGTCCAAGGCAGCCTTGAATTTGAGGTCCTCCTGCCTCAACCTGCTGAGTGCTGGGATTACAGGCATGAGCTATCACGCGGGGGCTTTGATTCAGCTTACATGTCTGGCTGATAGTTTTTGTGCTGTGTTCTTCAGGACTCAGGTAATACACTTCAGACTGAGCTCAGAGCAGAAGGTAAACACTGGTTGTGGTGGACTGCCCAAGGCCGAGGACAAAGCTCAGTAAAAGGGATAGTTCATTTTCTTCTTTACAACAGACTTAAAAATCAGATTTAGACTCACAGAATTACCACGAGGTTTTCAGGGGGCTCCCATGATGCCTAACATCTTAAGTTACCTCAGGACATTTGCTGAATTAATGACAGGCATCCATCTGTTACTCACTGGGGTGAAATTCAGGTTTCCTCTTTTGTCCCTTCTCTGCTGTGGGAGCCCCCATTACGTTGAACTGTCACAGGCTTCTCCTGGTGCGACAGCTCTCTGTCATTATTTAGGATGCGCTTCTGAGGAGGAATGTTCCTCCAGTGGGAAATGCTTGATGTCTTCCACATGATTCAGCTGGGGTTGTGGGCAAGGGGCAGGAGGACCCCGGAGACAAAGCACCATTCTCTTCCAACTGTATCAAGGGCACACGGGGTAGTATAGCAGTGCAACTCACTACTATACACATTTGGGAAAGTCACTTTTCCCCTCAAATCTTAGGTATGGTCTTCCAGCCATCCATATGATCTCGATTTGCTTTCTTTTTCAATGAGCTATTATATTTTTCAAAGTGAAATTGGAGATCATATATCCAGAAGAGGACAGAGTCTTTAATGCAAGTGGGACTTCCGGTCCAGAATTCCTTCTCCTGTAAGCCCATTGCCTTCTCCTTGCTCCCCCGACAAATCGAATCCCCTCCCCCTTGTGAGACTCTTCTCATGCTGGAATACAAACCAGGTGACTACTATCAGTAAGAGACAAGAAGAATCACCAATTGTGTCAATCATATTGTCCAGTCCCTGTTTTAGAGAGCTTTAGTTTGGCTAAACGTAGTGGTAATCCGTTTCTGTTGTTAAGCACTGCATTTGGATTAGGGAAGGTACTGGGTTTGAAAATGCAGAGTCTGGGCCTCATAGCGAAGTGCTTGGATGAAAAGACTCCGAGATGTCCTCGGTCTGAGCTCAGAAAGGTGTGGTGCACTTTCCCGAGTCCCCTTTTTCAGTGAACCAATGGAGGGACCTGCTCTATCACTGTCCCGGTGTCTTGTGCCCACGTCGTTTCTGTCAGCCACAGCAGAGCTGAGCTATGACTGTGACTGCTCAGCTGTGTCTGTCTACAGTCGTGTGACGAGGAAACACACGGCTCACTCAGATGAGCAAGGCAATCTGCAGGAGAGAGACGCAAAGAATTAGACAGACCCCTTCTCTGTGAGGAGGACACTGCAGCCCTAAATCAGACAGCTTTCTGGAGGCTCTGCTTGCTGGAAGTCGTGGAAGGTAATACAGGCAAGTTTATGTAGAAAATTCTTCTCTGGCAGTTGAGGGAAAGCAGATTGGCTGTCTCGTCTCTCTGAAGATTATGGGTATGTGTCTTATGAAACAGGCCTGGGCTAACCATACCAGTCAGGCTTCTTATTTCCCAATAAGACACCAAAAAAATGGGTCACTTAGACAGAAAAGCCGTATGTATATAGAAATTGGATAGAGGGACCCACCATTTATTAGTGTGTGGCCCACAGCTAAGCATAGTTTTTAAGTAGCTGGACATTTTTGAGATGTCTATGCAATCCACATTGTAGGGCACATAATAAAATGTAGGTGCACAGCCAGACCCATTAGTGTGCATTCTGCTTGCAGTGTGTTCACGCTACTGTGGCAGAACAGAGTAGTTACAGCAAAGCCTAAGATGCTAATCAGTGTCTCATTTGGTTCAATACCATAGCCTGGGTGGCATAAGAAACAAAAACAGGCCGGGCGGTGGTGGCGCACGCCTTTAATCCCAGCACTCGGGAGGCAGAGCCAGGCGGATCTCTGTGAGTTCGAGGCCAGCCTGGACTACCAAGTGAGTTCCAGGAAAGGCGCAAAGCTACACAGAGAAACCCTGTCTCGAAAAACCAAAAAACCAAAAAAAAAAAAAAGAAACAAAAACACAGCCGGGTGGCGGTGATGCACGCCTTTAATCCCAGCACTCGGGAGGCAGAGCCAGGCGGATCTCTGTGAGTTCGAGGCCAGCCTGGTCTACAGAGCGAGATCCAGGACTGGCACCAAAAGAGCATAGAGAAACTCTGTATCGAAAAAAAAAAACACAAAAAAAAGGAAAGAAAAAAGAAACAAAAATGTGTTTTCTCACAGTTCTGAAAACAGAAAGCCCCAGATCCATGTGCATGGTTGACTTCTCCTGAGAGTTCTTTCTTTGGTTTTTTTCCTGCTGTGTTCTAATGGAGTGGAAGGACACAGCTAATTCTCTGATACCCCATAACTCATAAGGGCTCTAACTCCATCATGAGGACCCAACTTACTGACTTCATCTAACCAAGCGCCTCCCCAAAGGGTCCACCTCCAACGACCATCTCCTTGAAGGCTATGATGTTGACTTGTTAAGTTTGGAGGAGGAGGGCACACAATTTAGTTCATAGTGCTTACTACACCATTACAGAAAAGGATGGCCAGTCTTTGTTTACAAAGAGACACAAGGACTCTCTAAGACAGCGGTTCTCAACCTGTGGGTCACAATCCCTTTGTGCGACAAATAACCCTTTCACAGGAATCACCTAAGACCACTGGAAAACACAAATATTTACACTATAATTCATAACAGTAATAAATTACAGTTATGAAGTAGCAACGAAAATAATTTTATGGTTGGGGATCACCACAACATGAGGAACTGGATTAAAGGGTCACAGCGTTAGGAAGGTTGAGAATCACTGCTCTAAGAGGATAGTGTCTTGTTGCTTGGTCCCACTGAACAAACTAAAAACAAGATGCAAAATGTTCAGTATTTTCTAGTTATATAACTACGTTCTAGAACAAGGCTGAATATGGTGTATTGTCATATGAAAATATCCAGAACCCAATGGCTTAAAAATAAAAACCTACAAAAATAAATCAGTTGAAGCTGTTAAAACACACAAACACAAATACACACACACACACACACACACACACATACACACACACACACACACACAGGTACAGGTATTACTGATAAGGATACTATCGTTATTATGTCCAAGATACTTAAAAAGTTAGACATAAAAATATGTTAAATCAAATTTCTAAAGATTAAGAACTTTTAAAATCCGAGAAGATAATTACAGCAATGGGATTGATTCATGGAAAAGATTTGTGAACTTGAAGACAAGGTAATAGACGACACCTAAAAGCAAAGCCCAGAAAGAAACACTTTCCAAACAAGAAGAAAGCATACTCGTGAACTGGGTGGCGACCTCAGAGACTAGTACATATGCCACCAATGTCCTACAGGTGTGGGGAAGGACACACAAACTATTTGAAGAAAGTAAAAGTTTTAAGCTTTGTTGAGAACCATAAACAAACAGATAGAAGAAACCCAATGAATCCCAAGCACAAAAATTTCATGAAGGAAGCCCCACAAAATCATATCCCAACTAAATAGCTCAAAAATCAGTGATGAAGATAAAATATTTAAAAGCAGCCAGTAAAAACAGACAGATGTGCAGAAGAGCAAAGACAGGGATGGCCGTAGATTCTCCCAAGAAACAGCACAAGGCTAAGACAGTGGAGTGACATCTTTAAACTCTGGAAAGAACAATTCTGTCGTCTAGAGACTTAGCCCAGTGAAAACATCTCCCAAGGAGGAAGGTGAGTCAAAGGCAGTTTCTGATATAGAAAAGCTGAAAGAATACATCACTAACAGACCTAACATGCAAGAAACCTAAAGGAAAAAAAATTTCAGGCAGAAGGGAAATAACACCAGATGGAAATACAGATATAGACAAAAATGGAGACTGGCAAAAGGGGGAACTGTGGGAAAAATATGTAAGGTTGTTTTTCTTAAAATATGAATATCTTTATAACTTTAAAAGATAATTGATGGTTTAAACAAAAATAACAATGTTTTGTGGGTATCATGGTAAACGCACAAGTAAAACATTGAAACCAATAGCATTCATGCCAGGAGGAAGAAATGGAGGACATCCTTACCAGAATCTTGCACTATGTGACTAGCTGTATCCTAGGTGAATATAAATTTTATATTTATATATGAAGATACATAATTATAATTTTATATATATTATAAGCCCTCAAACACCCACTTACATAGTAGCATTCTAGGTAGTGAGT
Organism: Peromyscus eremicus; assembly: GCF_949786415.1. Classification (NCBI taxonomy): domain Eukaryota; kingdom Metazoa; phylum Chordata; class Mammalia; order Rodentia; family Cricetidae; genus Peromyscus; species Peromyscus eremicus. The sequence continues at coordinate 49,145,476 of NC_081419.1, forward strand.
TGATAAAGGAAGTAAAATAGACTCAAAACATACATTCATACAATTAAAAAGTGACATTGGTAAGCTGTGAAAGAAAATAAAATAAAGGAAATCAGGAATATATAGGTCAAATGGAATCTGAGCATAGTGGGTTATATCTATAATCCTAGCATTTGGGAGACTGAGGCAGGAGGATTAGCACAAGTGTGAGGCCAATCTGTGCTACATAATGAGTTCCAAGATGTCCTAGTCTGTGATATAAAACCCTGTTTAAAACAAAGCACAAGGGATCAACAGGTTTATAGAAAACAAACAGCAAGATGGCTAATTAGGACCTAACCATATGAAATGTAAATGGACTAAACATTATGATTAAAAGACAGATCAGCTGGTCATGGTGGTGCATGCCTGTAATCTCAGCACTCAGAATGCTTGTGCAGCAAGATTGTGAGTTCAAGGCCAGTTTGGAGTATACACTGGTAGGTTTTAGCAGTCAACGTGACACAACCTAGATTTACTGAGGGAAAGAGGTTTTTTTTTTTTAATGGTTTTTTTGAGACAGGGTTTCTCTGTGTAGATTTAGAGCCTATCCTGGAACTCACTCTGTAGCCCAGGCTGGCCTCGAACTCATAGAGATCCGCCTGCCTCTGCCTCCCGAGTGCTGGGATTAAAGGCGTGCGCCACCACTGCCCAATGGGGAAAGAGTCTTAATGAGGCATTGTCTTGATGAGATCACCTGTGGGCCTGTCTATGGGGGATTATGTTGATGGTTATCTGAAGTGGGAAGACTGGGCCCGGAACTGTGTAAGAGTGAAGAAAGCTAGCTTAGTCCGGGTAGCAACAGGCAAGCCACATAGATGCTTTACTTTCTCTGTACGCTTTTTTAAAATTTATTTATTTTTATTAAGAATTTTTTAAAATTCATTTTACATACCAATCAAAGATCCCCCTCTTCCCTCCCCCGACCCCTCCAGCCTCGTCCCCACCATTCCCTCCTACAAGAAGATAAGGCCTCCTATGGGGAGTCAGCAGAGCCTGGTACATTCAGTAGAGGCAGGTCTAAGCCCTCCTCCTGCCTCAAGGCTGTGTAAGGTGTCCCACCATAGGTAATGGGCTCCAAAAAGCCAGCTCATGCACCAGGGATGGATTCTGATCCTATTGCCAGGGGGCCCCCGTAAGCAAATCGAGCTACACAATTGTCTCACTTATATAGAGGGCCTAGTCCAGTCCGTAGATGTTCGTCTAAATTTCATGAGTTCCTATTAGTTTGGTTTGGTTGTCTCTGTAGGTTTCCCCATCATGATCTTGATGCCCCTTACTCATAGAATCCCTCTTCTCTCTTCAACTGGACTCCTGGAGCTCAGCCCGGTGTTTGGCTATGAATATCTGCATCAGCTTCCATCAGATACTGGAGAAAGGCTCTATGATGACAGGGTATTCATCAATCTGATTACTGGGGTAAGCCAATTCAGGCACCCTCTCCACTATTGCTAGTAGTCTAAGCTGGGGTCGTCCTTGGGGATTCCTAGGAACTTCCCTAGCACCCAGTTTCTCCCTATCCTCATGATGTCTCCCTCTATCATGATATCTCTTTCATTGCTCTCCCACTCCATCCCTGTTCCAGTTCAACCACCCCGTTCCCTTATGTTCTCATCCCCACCCCCTTCTCTGTACTCTTGAATGTGGATATGGTATGACCAGCTGTCTTAGACTCCTTCTGCTGTGATGTTGCTGCAGTTATGGACTATAACCTGGAATTCTAAGCCAAATAAACTCCTTCTACTGCTAAATTGCATTTAGTTGGGGTGTTTTATTACAGTACCAGAAATTAAAGCAGAACAGACTGTCTAACAAGACTCTGTGTCTAAACAAGCAAAAATAAAATATAAAATAAAATAAAATAAAATATAAAAAATAAAATAAAATGAAATAAAAAGTATTCATGAACACATACACACACACACACACACACACCAGAGAGAGAGAGAGAGAGAGAGAGAGAGAGAGAGAGAGAGAGAGAGATTAAATAAAAATAAAACCCAAAGTAAACAGAGAAAAGAAATGATAGAGATCAGACAGAAGATCTGTAAATAGAAAACAGAAAACCAGGAGGAAAAAAATCCAAAATCCAACTAATTATTTCTGTTTTGGAAGAAGGTTTTTAGGAAGACATATGATAATGAGCTTGCATCACATATATATAATATTTAAATGAGCAAGTTCCAAAGAGGTATTTAAGATAAATAAGCACACAAAGCAACTAAGAAGATGCTTGATGCTGTTAGTCATTTGAAAAATCAAAACCAAAATCACACCTAATGGACAGTTAAAGCTAAAAAGACTGACCATGCTGGAGATGTAGCTCCATGGTGGAGTACTTGCATAGCATATGCGAGGCCCTGAATTTAACCCACACAGTAGAAAAAAACCAACCAACACTGACCATCCCAGGTGCTAGAAAGAAGGTAGAAGATCATGAATACCTAGGTTCTGCTGGTTGGAAGGGTGCAAAGATTTTGGAAAGTAATTTGTTAGATTCTTTAAAAGTGACACATTCCATTGCATTAATCAGCCATTCACTTTTAGGTATTTACCCAAGAGAACAGAAAGCACACATTTTTTACAGACTTGGACATGAATGTGTCTAATCTCTTCTTTTGTAACAGCTTCAAATTAGAAACGACCCAAATGCCCATTGATAGGCATACAAACTTATATATCCACCAGTAGATGTTTATGGGTCTCCTCACCCTTCATGGAGTTCCAGCCTGCACTCCCAGCCTACAGCAGGGTTAAAGAGAGAGCAGATTTATTTAGATGGTTTTACTTAACAATCATTCAGAAATGAAAACCCAAAGGCCCAGGGAAAGCTGCCATAAAAAGGAGCCAATTAAGCTTGGTGTGGTGGTACACACTTGTAATACCAGCACTTGGGAAGTGGAGGCAGGAGGGTCATAATTTCAAGGCCAGCCTGGGCTACATGGCTACATAGCAAGACCTTGTTGTCCCCACAACTCCCTTAAAGAAAAAAGAAAGAAAGAAAGAAAGGAAAACAAGAACAAGAGTATGTATAGTAGGAGTTCATTTATACTACAGTCTAGAAAGTGAAAATTAATCTGTAGTGACAGAAAATACATTCGTGGCTTCTGGTAGATTGGAGATGGGGAGATACAGTGGGGGGAAAATTACAAAGGAGGAGGAGGAGGAAACTGTGGGGGGTGGATGTTTCCACTCTCCTGATTGAGGTGACGATGTTATAATTACATTCTCATGTCAAAACAGATCAAACGATACATTTCAAGTATATATTATTTATTGTGTATCAATTACACAATAATAAAGATGTCAATCATGGCTATTGTTCCAAAGAATCTAGCATACCTCCACTGAGTCCTCTGGTCTTCGGGGTCTTTTCCATCTGATAATCTTTAGTCCCGAGAATGGTTTGGCTAACAAACTGGTAGGGGTGTTTTCTACTTGTTTGTTTATTTGTTTATTTTTGTAGTTTGGGAGAAGATAAAGGCCTGCTCTCTTACGGGTCTTTGCAAGAATGCAAGATGATGAGGTTCCAGGAGTCAGGGTGTTCAGTGTTCACACGTTCTCCCAGGCCTCGGGGGTTTTTCAACTTGAGCCAATCTGGGGCAGGTTTCTTCATTTTCCTTTATAGAAACATCAAGGGTGAGAGCAGGATTTCTAAACCAAGTGGGGCACTTGCAGACACTCCTGTCTCTTGGCACACGTGTCTTCTGAGAAAGGACAAAGAGATTATGTGCCTCGCTTAAGAACAATAGGCCCTGTCACCGCCTGTTAATTCCACAGCTTCCCAAGAGAAGAAAGAATTTTTACAACGAGATGTCAGAGGGTCTCCCCATGACAACCCTCCTCTGTATTTAAGCCAGTGTGCTCCACCTCCTAGGGTACCATGCCTTATCTCTAACTGTGGGATGGAAGGTTTTGTCTTATTAAAAGAATCTCAGGCATGGCAAGAATGAAAAGTATTTTGGTTGGGTGGGGTGGGGGTGGAGTGAAGTCACATGATTGCATACTTCAGTTGTGTAGGGAGGAAACTTAGAGTTATCCTAACTACTGCCAGCCAGTATGTACCAGAAGCTATTAGCTTTCCAGTGGCATTTGGTGTCTAGTGCAAGTAAACTGTAGGCAGACTACCTAAGGACCTCCAACAGCCGGTGGGTTCAGCTTTAATGGCCTTTTTCTGTGTCCGTGCATTTACAGTTTTGTGTGCTTATATTTGCATAACAAGCAGTTTCTCTATTTCCCTGTCTCCATGGTAGAAGTTCAGCTGCATCCCCCAGCTCCAAAGCCTCCCTCCCAACCGGCCACATAGAGGCTGGACCGTAATGTGATACGTGAGTTCCCACTCAACAAACTTCCCTGCTTTTTCATCAAATCTGGCCAGTGTATTGAGTGATTTTTCTCCTCAGTGTGGCAAAAATACCCGACAGAAAAAACCTAAGGGGGGGGGGGACTTCTTTTTAGTTCATTCTGTACCTCATGGTACAAAAGGAAGGCTGGAGTGACTGTGCCATCCGCAGTGGTGGGATGTGACAGCAGAAGAGGAAGCAGAGAAAACACGGACCGGAACTGGAAGTGGGTCTAACCTTCAAAGCCCTGTCTGTAGGGACCTACGTCCATCAGATAGGTCCCATGTCCCAAAGGTTTCACAGCCTATCAAGACAGCACCACCAGTTAGAAACTTGATTTTCAAACATGTGGGTCTGTGGGAGACATTTCTGACTCAAACAGGAAAGCTGTCTTTCTGGTCTTCTGCACATACGGAAGGAGGAAGTCCCCTCCATGGAGTTGTCCAGGACGGCAGTCCACATTGCTGGCCTGAAACCTGCGAGGAAAATAGCCTTTGGTCTCAGTCCTCCGGAGACCTGGGAGAACCTAGACAGTGGATGGAAGTAAAAAACGTCCTCTAGTAAGGTTGTCTTTCCTCAGAAAGGACACCGTGGAGAAGATTTCCAAGATCTGAAGAGCATGAACGTGCTACTTTTATGTCCATTACTTGGTGGCAATTGTGTTGGCTCTGGTTACCTGTTGACTTGACTGTGGTGGTTTGAATGAGAATGACATGCCCCCCCCCATAGGCTCATGTTTGAATGCTTGATTCCCAATTAATAAAATTGTTTGAGAAAGATTTGGAGGTGTGGCCTTGTTGGAAGAGGTGTGTCACTGGGGGTGGGTTTGGAGTTTCAAAAGCTCATGTCATGCCCAGTCTCTCTCTCTATCAATCTATCTATCTACACATATATGTATATATATGTATGTATTGATGGGGCAATGTTTTTCTCTATGCTGCAAATATGTGTTGCTCTGATTGGTTGATTAATCTACCCTTTCATCCTACCCTATCTATATTCTACATATATATAAAATCTGTCTTTCACTTCATCTCTATCTGTGCCTGCTGTCTGCAGACCAGGATGTAAAGCTCTCAGCTACTGCTCCAGCACCATGTCCGTCTGCTTCCCACCATGATGATCATGGACTCACCCTCTGAAACTATAAGCAAGGCACCAATTAAATACTTTCCCTTATAAGAGTTGCCATGGTCATGGTGTCTCTTCACAGCAGTAGAGGAACACTGCCTACTGTGTGACAGTGACACAATGTAGAATCTCTTGGGAACAGAGTCTCAATAAACAATGGCTTGGGTTGAGTTGGCCTGTGCATATACCCATAAGTGATCTTCTTCACTGTGTTGACTGAAGTGGAAAGACTCACCCTGAATGTGGGTGGCACCATTTCATGGGCTGGGCCCTGAACCTGATGGAAAGGAGAGAGCCGGTTAAGTGCCAGTAAGCATGCGGGCAAGCATCGGTCTCCGGCCCTGATTGTGGATGTGGCCAGCTGCTTTGACATCCCTGCAGTGATGGACTGTCACCCAGACTTTCGAGACGAACGAACTCTTTCCGTGAAAGTTGCTTTCGTCAGGATATTTTCTCAGCAACAGGAAATGGAGCCAAGACGATAACATTTGGGGCTGGAGAGATGGCTCAGTGGTTAAAAGCACTGGCTGCTTTTTCAGAGGACCCAGGTTCAATTCCCAGCACCCACATGGTAGCTAAATAATCTCCGTAACTCCAGTTCCAGAGGACCTGGCATTCTCCTCTGGCCTCCACAGGTGCTGCACGCATGAGGTGCACAGACACACGTGCAGGCAAATCACCCACACACATACAATGAACATAACTTTAAAGCCTTTTTTTGAAAGACAGCAACACTAGGCTAGTTTATTCTTTATGGCAGACCACCAGCTCCGGAAATCCTCCCAATACAAGGAAACATCAGATGTCAGTGTAGGGATGGATGGTACAGGCCCTTTTCTTATCCATCGCAAGGGACACAATCCTGCGACAAGACAGATTAACAAGGGAAAACCGAATAGACTCACTTAGCCAAAGTTTTATGTAGCACATGAACCTTCAGAAATGAAGGCCCAGGCCGGCCTGGTGGCACATTCACTCAGGAGAGCGGGCCAGGAAGGTGGTGTCAAGTCCAAGGTCAGCCTGGACTTCAGAGGCAGACCCTGTCTCAACAACAAACACAACCAAAGCCCACACCCCAACTACAGCTGTCTACGGTTGTGCTGTCTGATGAAGACGGGCTGGAGAGACGGGCACTAGGGAGGAGTGTGACCGTCCACCCCGGACCGGTGGCAGCTGAGCGCCTCACCCCCTCCTGCGAGGACTGCCCCTTCAGAGTCTTCCTGGATTTTCTGTGGAGTTTTTCATCTGCCTGGGTTCGGGGCAGGAATCTTCCGGGACGCGCCTTTTCAAAAGAGGAGAGAAGAGGGAGAGAGAGCACTCCAGGCTTTAATAGCTTCTTAGAGGAGAGGAGCTCTAGTTCTAAGACTCACCTTGGGGAGAGTAAATCTGGTTTCTTTCTTTCTTTTTAATTTTTTTTTTTTTTTTTTTTTTTTTTTTGGTTTTTCGAGACAGAGTTTCTCTGTGTAGCTTTGCGCCTTTCCTGGAACTCACTCGGTAGTCCAGGCTGGCCTCGAACTCACAGAGATCCGCCTGCCTCTGCCTCCCGAGTGCTGGGATTAAAGGCGTGCGCCGCCACCACCGCCCGGCTCTTTTTTTTTTTTTTTTTTTTTTTTTTTTAACTTTAGCTGGGCAGTGGTGGCATACTCCTGCTGTGGGATGTTCTATATGTTAAATGTGTTGCTCTGATTGGTTAATAAATAAAACACTGATTGGCCAGTAGCTAGGCAGGAAGTATAGGCGGGACAAGGAGAAAGGAGAATTCTGGGAAGTGGAAGCCTGAGTCAGAGAGACACTGCCATGACAAGCATCATGTAAAAGGTCGGAAGGCCACGAGCCCCGTGGCAACTTATAGACTAATAAAAATGGGTTAATTTAAGATAGAAGAACTAGATAACAAGAAGCTTGCCATGGACATACAGTTTATAAGTAATATAAGTCTCTGTGTTTACTCAGTTGGGTCTGAGCAGCTGCGGGACTGGCGGATGAGAGAGATTTGTCCCGACTGTGGGCCAGGCAGTACTGGAACACTCTAGCTACATACTCCTTTGATCCTAGCACTTGAAAGGCAGAGACAGGCAGATCTCGGTGAGTTCGAGGCCAGCCTGGTCTACACAGCGAGTTCCAGGACAGGCTCCAAAGCTACACAGAGAAACCCTGTCTTGAAAAACAAACAACAAACAAACAAAATGTGTATGAGTATTTTGCCTGCATGTATGTCTGTGTACCACTTGCACACCTGGTCCCCTTGGAGGCTAGAAGAGGGAGTCTGATGTCCCCGCAACTGGAGTCACAGACAGTTGTGAGCTGCCGTGTGGGTGCTGGGAATTGAACCTGGGTCCTCTAGAAGAGCAGCCAGTGCTCTTACCAGGGAGCCATCTCTCCAGCCGTCTCATGCTCCCATGTGTTTCTGATTTCATTCGCTAAGTTCAGAGGAGGCAGTGGTTTATGTCCGTGAATAAGTTACCTGTCAGTCTGTGCCTTAGGGTTTGTCTGGACAGACCGCTGCCATTCGGCCTCAATGTGTGTGCTCAAAATGGAGCACATTGTTGCTTTATAAAATGGAGGCGTTAAGGGATAGACTTAGCCTGGAAGCCAATGTTTTCTGCACGATGAAGCAACACTGAGCAAGAGCCAGCCTGAAAACTACTGTTCTGTTCCACACGGTGTATCGAATGGCAGAGCGGGTCCTGATCTCCATGCTGCGTCCGGAGCCTTGATGTTATAGAGTTGAAAAATAAGCCATATTGCTGATGCAATGCCATACAAATACAGCCCTGGCTGGCTGCCTGAGGACAGAGGCAGGAGAATCCTGACTGAGAAAACAGTGGGACCCTGCCTGAACAAAATAAAAGGCTGGGGATGCAGCTCAGTGGTAGAATTCTTGCCTAGCATGCATGAGGACCTGGGTTTGATCCCTAGTACTGTAAAAACAGAAATAAAAGATTAAAAATAATTAAACAAACTAAACCTTATAGACTAACCATAAGTGAACCCTCAGGCTTAAATTTTAACCATTCTCAAAAAAACTGCCTAGGGAATTTTTTTGAGCAAAAACTAAATCAAAATTTTGAGAATTGAATACATAAGCATGAAAATAACAGTAAAGAAAGAGGGATACAATCAAAGCACTTCCATGTCTATTCTCTGTCTCCCAGTCTCCTCCAGGAAGCAGTGTTAACAGTTCCTTAAATATTCATGCCATATACATAGCAAATACTTTAGATGGAAATATGTATAGCATACATATGTATCACGTATCCTTTTTATTATTATGGATTTCTTTGTACATACAAAGGACTATGTTGTGTAAGTGATGAACAAAGATTATGACTAATATGAATACTGCTGCATTCATCAGGGTCCTGGCAACAGATGGCATGCTGAAACTGTGAAATTGGGATAGTTTTAATAAAACAACTGTTTGCAAAGTTACAGGCAGATTCAGGGAAACCAATAAAGGAGAGTGTAGCACTCAGTAGCTTATCCAGGGTTTGTGGTATTTAAAACATACTCGATTTTGAGAATGCTATTCAAAAAAAAAGGATACAAATTGCTGATGGTAAAGTAGATACAAAAATGAATTCATCAAGAGGAAGAAAGAAAGCATAACAGATCTAAACTTATAAAACTAATATTTAAAAACATCACAAGATCTAAATGTAACTACCATATAACTACCAGGTGCGTCTCTACTGACTCCTTTCCTGCTTTGTATGAATGTGGGGTATTCCTGTGTGTGAGTGTGGGGTATGCATACGTATGAGTATGGGGCGTGCATGTGTGTGAGTATGGAGTATGCATTCATGTGAGTGGGGAGCATGTATGTGAGTTTGTGCACAGGGAGGGCAGAGGAGAGACATCAGATAGTCCGCTCTATCACTTCGCCATATATTTTTGGGACAAAGTCTCTCACTGACCCTGGAGCTAGGCTGGCACCAGGAAGTCCCAGAGAAGAATCCTCCTGTCTGTCTCCCACAGGGCTTGGCCACACTCAGGTTATCCATTGGGTGCTAGGATCCAAACTCAGACCCATGTGCTTGTTCAGAAAGTGCTCTGACCCATCCAACCGTCTCACCGGCCCACTCTTTTGTTTGTTTGCTTGATACTACTTCGCATGAGAGTGACCTTATTTTCTGTAGGAAGAAGGGAAGCTAAATTTTTCTTCTCTGTGTAGAAAAAGCTGACATCATTCCTTTTAGGGGTGCACAACTTGGACATTTCAACATGACGTTATCAACCATAAAGTTCATGCTCAAACACCGTGCAGCTGAATTACAAAAATAAATTGGAAAATAAATCACAACGTTTCAGGTAAGTTTAAGGTTTTGTGTTTGGGGCATGTTCATGGGAAATGCCTCCTGGACACTCTGTTTCAGGGTGTGTATTCTATTCAATGGGTCTATGAGTGTCTCCCAACAAGAGAAGGGCGCTGTAGTAGTGCAACTGGAAACATAGCACAGCATCTTTTTTTTTTTTTTTTTTTGTCTTTCAAAGATCAATGTATTCCACAAAGCTAAGAAAACGCCTGACTCATCTTTCATGTAGAGGACTAGTTTCATCACATCCTTATCAGCAAGCACTCAGTTTCCTGCTCACTTCAGGACAAAATTGAACCTCCTTTCTCCACAGCAAGTGAGCTTCTTCAGCCCCATCCCATCTCATCTTCTGGATTCATCCCTCATCACCTCCCACACGGGTTCTTCACAGGTTACAATGGAGTAATACCCATGTGCTGTCCTTAGTCCCCAGGCTTCACACGAGTCTCTCTCTGCTTGGAATACTCTCCCCAGATTGTCCACCTGGGAAACTGGCCTCCTGCCTTGAGTGGCAGACAAAGTCCTACCCCACTCCCCACCCCCCGCAAAGTCTTTCTCAACGGAGTGTTCAGACGTTCTTCTCTGTCACAGTCTTCTCTGATGCAATTGCTCAGCCTGCAGAGTTTCTGAAAACCATGAACTAGGACTTCTAACCCTTACACGCTGTCACCCCTGCACAGGGCCTGGCACACAAGTAGCCACGCTGTAAGTGTGTGGTTTTGTTTTGTTTAAACAAGTTCTCGCTACATAGCCCAGAATTGCCTAGAATAATGATACTCTTGACTCAGCCTCCCAAGTGCTGGAATTACAGGGATGTTCTACCACACCTGGCCAATAAAATGGGCTTTAAAGACGAGCATAAAGCAACTGCTATATGCCTAAGCTTGGACCAAAATCGTGTCTCGTTTTGTGCTGATAGCAATCAATGAAGTAGTATTATTATCCCTATCTATCTATCTACTATCTATCCATCCATCCATCCATCCATCTATTTGAGACAGAGTTTCTCTGCGTAGCTCTGGCTGTCCTGGAACTCACTAGGTAGACCAGGCTGGCCTCCAACTCAGAGATTCACCTGCCTCTGCCCCCAAGTGCTGGGACTAAAGCCATGCGTCACCACGCCAAGCCTATTACACTTACTCTGTGTGTGTGTGGGGCGGGGGTTGGTGTGGCCGTAAGTGTGTGTGTGTGTGCAGGTGCACATGTGTGGAGGATAGAGTACAACCCGAGATGCTGTTCCTCAGAAACTGCGCACCTTGTTTTTTGTATTTTGTTTGTCTGTTTGAGGCAGGGTTTCTCTGGGTAGCCCTGGCTGTCCTGGAGCTCTGAGACAGGGTCTTTCACCAGCCTGCAGTTGGCCGTAGGCTGGGCTGGCTGGCCAGTGAACCCCAAGGATCTTCATGTCTCCACCTCCCTAGCTCTGGGATTACAAGCGTGTCTCTAGTCACGGTCACATCATTCTGTAAAGCTCCCCTCATTCCAGTTAAACAATGACAGCTCCCCAAACTAAAGATATTTCATTTCCAGGACTGAAGTGACTTGTTTTTCTGCATTTGTGCCCACTTTTCTCTCCTGGCCCTCCATGATAGTGATACCATCTACAAGAGAAGTCTATGAGTGTCCTGTTGTCCCTCAGTCTATATCGCCAGCCCTGTTTCCCTAGCCACACCTCCTCAGGCCCAAAATGGCTACCCACTACAGGACACATTTCCGTCCCCTCTCTCCCTTTCTGCTCTATTACGTCCCCCCTCTAAGAGGCTCCGACTCTTGGGCTGGGGACCCCTCTGCAGATTTTTCTTGAGTAAAGCCAGTACTGTTGTTCATTTGTTTGTCTTTCCCACTCCCTGGCTTTATAGCATGCACTCATGATTATTATTTTTTTTTACGTGGTTTCTGGGGGATCAAACTCACGTCTACATACAAGGAAAGCACTTAACCAACTCTCCATCCCCAGACTGCTAATGTCCTGATCCTGGTAGAGGATTAGAATATGCTATCCCAAAATACATCACTTCAACATATGGCTTACTTTAACTTCAAAACAATGGAGAAACAACAGAGGCAAAAAGTCCCTGTGCCCTCCTCCCCATTTTCCTAAAAGCAGGACATGGATTTCCATTTGTGATTCCGTGTCCCCTGACAACCCCAAGGTAACTTCAGAATCACCAAGAGGAATCAATTTAACAAACTTCACTAAAATAGCCCTTATTTTCCTCTAGTCTCCAGCTCCCCGTGTACTTACCTCCCACAGTTTGGCCCCCCTGAAAGCCCTCTACAAATTCACTGCCTTTTGTTAATGCTGTAAAAGAGCCTCCATTCTAACCACCCCTCCCTCTAGTTACTGTCTCTGAGTTTCTCTTCTAAGCCAAGGGTACCTCGAATTTGCAAAGTCTGCCTTTTGTAAGTCAATTTCCAGCCCCCCCGCTGCAGAATCGGGGGAGAAAGGGGGTTTTTTGTTTTAAACTCCCCTACAGTTTGTAGATAAGAAACTCAATACATTTAAATAGTTTGACCACAGCTGTTTCAACCCAGTTCTGTCTGATATCAAAACTGTGTGCTGGAGCTGGGTGGTGGTGGAGGTGGCGCACACCTTTAATCCCAGCACTCGGGAGACAGAGGCAGGCAGATCTCTGAGTTTGAAGGCAGTCTGGTCTACAGATGGAGTTCCAAGACAGCCAGGGCTACACAGAGAAACCCTGTCTAAAAAAAACAAAAAACAAAACAACAACAACAACAAAAAACCAGAACAAAACCAAAAAACCGTGTGCTGTTTACTCAGCCCAGGCTCCTTTGTTCCTCTACGCAGACAAACTAGGACTTCAGCAGTGGTTAGCAGCTGCCTAAGGAAGGGTTGACCCAACTACTGAAGTAATAGAAATAACAGACGACTCCAGCTTCTCTGAGAGACCACAGCCCCTATTAAGCTTCTGTCCCAAGCACCCCCACTGACATTGCTCCTTTCAAGGTCACGGGTGCTCAGTTCTGTCAAAGCAAATGATTACTTTTATTGTGTATCGTTTTTTAACTCTCAATGGAGTCTTTTGTCGCCTCCCCTCCCCTTCCGTGCTAGCCCTGCTTTTTTTCTATCTCTAAATCCCGAACTTCCTCAGAGAAGACCTTGAGCCAGCCTCTCAGTCCACCTCTCGCCCTGGATGATCTCTCTCAGTCCTGTGAAGTTAACACACGTGCTGTTTACGGCGGCTCCCTCCGGCCTCCATGTCTGCCAACTCAGCCGCCTAAGTGACTCCATGTGGCTACTCCTTCCGGAAGTGTGTCCTCCAATTTCACGGCAACTCCTTGTTTCTTCCCCGAGAGATGTTCTTCTCCCACGGCGTCAGTTACCTCTGCTGCGTGACAACCTATTTCAAATATTAATGGTCCTGAAATCCAGACAGGGCATCAGGGGACTGACTTATTTGGACTCACATTTCAGACCTCAGCCAGGGAGAAGCTGTGGTTTGGGAGGGAAACCAGCTCCATTGGTGCATGGGACCTCTAACCTCCAGCTAGTGGTGTTTTAGAAGGCCAGAGAACCTTTGGGTGGCCGAGCCTCACTGGAAGAAGTGGGTCACTAAGGGTAGGCCTCAAGGTTTGAAAGTCTGGCTCAACTTCCTGGTTTATGCTTCCTACCCACGCATGCTCACGGTGTGACCGGTGTGACCGGCGGTCTCATGTCCCTAACGCCATGCTTTTCCCCTGCCACGACGGCCTGTAAGTCAACACAAAGCTTTCCACTCTCAAGTTGCTTCTTGTCATGTGTTCGACAGAGTTGCTAACCGGGGGGTGGGTGTGGGGTGGAGGGGTGGGGAAGTGGGGCGTGTGTGACTCCTGCAGAAGACTCGGAGATGAGGGTGACTGAACAGGGGGAGCTGGAATCACCCGGAAGGCAACTTCACCCATACACCTAGTAGTTGAAGCTGACTGCCCACCGGACCTTAGCCGGGGCTATTGACTGGAACATCTGCACGTGGTCACATGACACAGCCCAGGCTCCTTCCAAGGTGGGCATCCTCAAGGAATGTATTTCTCAGGTCAATCAAGCGAGGACTGAGCACAAAAAGTAGAGTTTGCGTGGCTTTGTATAGTCTAATTTTGGAAGACCCCGGGTCATTTCCACATTACCCTAGTGGTTGGACCGTTGTTGGAAGGTCTTAGGTCTAAGGGAGGGACAATACAGCACACCGAGGGAATAGAGGGTATAGTAAGATCTAGAGAGTCTTGCATAAAGGCTGCAAAATTAGCACAGGAAAGAAACTAGTTTCAAAGAAGAAAGACCCACACTCCCTCTACCGCCAGCTAAATACAGCCATTGGCATAGGCACAGAGACCATCCTGGGTGTCTGAAGGTGACCTATGGTTCATTATAATACTATAACGCACACCCCTAGGTGGAGATTAAATACTAATGAAACCAAAATGCATAAAGTTGTATGTAGAACTATATGTAACAGATCATGTGTGAGAAAGCCCGAGAATGACCGCCGACTCTTTACACAGCATCGCTGTTGGGATTCTAAACTTTTTTTTTCTTCTCTGGCATACATCCTCCCTTCCCCGCCTCTGACACTACCTCCTGTCTCTAATCCCCGGGTCCGGGACATAACCTCAAAGTCCTCCAGACATGCCCACTGAATCCCCAAATCAGCCAACAGCACCCCCTCCCCGGGTGGCATAAATAGTACAAGCTACTATCACTTCATATCACTTACTGGTCTCATTGCTTCCATATTTATCTCTTTCTAACACATTTTGCGTACAGCAGTCAAAAGTGATCTTGCTAAAATGAGGCTCGTCATTTTCTCTCAGGCGGCCATTTTCAGCCAGGACTTACTCTCATCTTTAAAAGCCCCCAGTAATGTCTTGGTGCTCTCGGAATTAAAGGTCGCTTTCTTGCTCCTCCACCCTCACCGAGCATCTGTTTTCCCCGGACTCAACCACACCTCACCTATGTCAGAGCATGCCTCAATTTCTGCTCCATGGCTTTGCCCGTTACCAGCTGTATCTTTCTACTGTTACTCATGGATCCCACCCCCACCCCCACCCCCACCCCCGTTCCCCAACCCAGCTTTCTCTTTTGTCTGGATGTGGCTCTGTGAGACCTGAGCACCCACTAAGATGACTCGTACATATTTTATCCACTTCCACATCGTCCCATTTATTTTCTCCAGAGTTCATTTTACCATCTAAGATATTTCTTTATATATGCACTTTCTTATGTTGGACTCTTATTAGAATGTAAACTCCAGGAGGGTCCTATTTGACGGCTTCATCCATAGCATCTATCACAGTGCCTGGCACGCAGGTGCTGAGAAAATACTTGTTTCATACAACAAAAGCAGGTAGGTGGATAAGTAAATAATCTATTTTCCCAGTGGCAGAAAAGAGGAGCCATTTCCTTCTGAGTGGCTCCTCAGACAACAAGGAGGAAATCCCTTGAGAGGTCACTGCCTTGAGAGCCAGGGGCCAGCTGCAGCCTTTCTGAGGTCCTGAACACCTCATCCATGCCGTGAAGAGACCTGGCATCTTGAATCACAGGCTGTCCCTGAAGGAGGCAAGCCTTCCAAAGCATCAGAACAAGTAAGTCACCTGCACTCCGTTAGTGACTGACTTAATCAAACCAGGCTGGCTTTGGAAGCTTGGGGAGGTCTTCCACAGGTTTCCCATGAGCCCCATCTTCTTTCAGGCAGTCATTTGCAACTGGGCCTGACCGTTGCTTTTGGATAATCATCTCTGCAATCATCCCGCAATTCCAAACATTCCAAGTCACCCACATGACGGTTTCCAAACTCTCTGGACTCATTACAACACCACACTTAGGCTTTTTAATCCCCTACCCCCATCTGTGAGCCAGAGACATCTATCCAATGATTCTAAAGAGAATCATAATGAAAATCGTAAATGAAGAGTCATAATAAAGTGACTCTGAAAGCATCCCGAGGCTTCTGCCAGCCTCTTTCGGCTTGTAAATAGCCTTAGGCATCAAAAGACCAGCCAGCCCTCTTAGTCAGCCACCTAAGGCCCCGCGACAGTCTCATTAGACTGAAGTACGCTGGCTTTACAGGCTCATTTGGCCTCATCAAGATGTTCCCTTCCTTCTTTTTTATTCACACCGTGTCTTCTGACAAGGGAATGTACCCCAGCTTCCCTCCAAGGAAGGTTCTGCACTCACTGTGTTTTACGGGACTTCGTTTTTGTATTTTACTTCTTACCGTGGGCTAGCATGCCATACTTCCTCTCCGTTTTATTCTTGAGAAGGTGTTTAGGTCCCTTATAACCTGACATCTTAATTGATATAAAAATGGAAGCTTATTTATCTCTTATCTTTTGAAACTCAAGAAGGGTTTGTCATTTATAAAAACAAAAACACAACAAGCAAGCTGTATCTACTTGGCAAAGATCCCTGTTGAGTTTGAGACACTCCCTCCCAGTGTTTTTATTTTTATTTTTTCTGAGAGTGTCAGCTTTTTGGTCCATTTCACTGGCGGCAGCGTCATATGCTTGAGGTCATAGCTCATCTTAATGGCTTGGTAGCAAGTGTGCTGTATGAGAGTCGGAGAGACCTGAGGAGTAGCTCAGAGCCCTCCACCCCAGCAGAGGCCAGCTCCCTCGTTACACCTGTTGCAACATCGGGGTGGGGTGGCTTTCTCACGAGGTTCTGGGAATAGCATGGCTTTTGAATGTGGGATCTGCTCAGCTCTCCCCATCCCCTGGGTTGCTCAGACTTTTAAATTTAACTTTTCTGATATCTAAAGAATGGTTTCATGGTTAAGAAAAAAGGGAATAAATGTTAATGAGGAACATTTTTATCCGTTCTCTAAGCCCAATTCAGATTGGAAATCCTTAGGATCCATGCCTAATAGAGCAACCTGCAGAACAATGTAACGTGGCTGTTTTTATCATCCCGAGTTCCTTCAAAGAAAGGCAAATATTTACTCCATCAGATACTCTGTCTCCAGTCAACTGAGTTTTGTAAAGACAGGTCTCTTGAGGGCTTTGTTTTCTCCTAAGCACTTTGTCAAGTTCCTGTTCTGCAGTGTTCTCCTTGCTGCTCCATCTGTTCCGGGTTTCCAGAGATTTTTTTTTTTTTTAATCTCCTCAGGAAATTCAATGGAAAAAGGTAAAGCCTGACTGCCAGTGGATTTTTGTTTCTCCTCTTTCTGGGAAAGAGCCAGTGTGTGTTTAAAAATAGACCAGAGAAATATCTACGGCTTGAGATTCATTCAATTCTCTATTTGCTGTAAAATAAAAAGCAGGATTGGTACATCTGAACTAAAATAACCCTGCAGTTTCCACCTTTTGGAGCAAACAGATCACCATTGCAGTCTTCTGGCGATGCCAGCTCCACCATAATAACCACATATTCTCATTTTTTATTTAGTCTGGCAAAGGAAAAGAGGCGATTTAGATTATTTCAACTGTTCCAGGAGAAATACTTGCCAATTGAAATATATATATGTATATATATTTCCAATAGCAGTTATTATGATCCTAACATCAGATATCCAGGGAAATAAAAATATATAGACAATTAAAAAAAAAAGAATGACTTACCTTTAAAGTGACCTTAGGGAGAAAAAGAAACCCAACATTATTGAGGTATGATTGACATATAACGAAATGTATAAAGGCTAAGTGTACAATCAGAGGATTCAGAGTAGTTGATAAACCCAAAAGTGTTTTTAAGGTTGTCTTCAGACACCCCAGAGGGCCTCTGTTAAAAACCCAATGAACCATTGGGATGGGCATGATGCTTGAATTTCTAGTGGCAAATGCTGTGGTTTGAAAGAAAATGGCTCCCATAGGGAGTGGCACTATTAAGAGGTGTGGTTTTTTTGGAGTAGGTGTGGCCTTATTGGAGGAAGTGTGTCATTGTAGGGGTGGGCTTAGAGTTATCCTATGCTCAAGCTATACCTAGTGTGGAGCACAGAGACTCCTACCTCCTGCAGATCAAGATGCAGAACTCTCAGCTCCTTCTCCAGCACCGTGTCTGCCTGCACACCTCCCTGTCCTGCCATGATGATAATGGACTAAATCTATGAAACTGTAAGCTAGCTCCAATTATATATTTTCCCTTATAAGAGTTATCATGGTCATGGTGTCTCTTCACAGCAATAGAAACTCTAACTAAGACATAAGTTAGTACCAGGAGTGGGGTATTGCTGTGATAGCCTGACCATGTTTCTCGGACTTTGGGTTAGGAAAGCAGTGGAATGCTTCAAGAGCTACTTAATGGGTCATCCTCGTAGAAGCATGGAAGATGGTGCTGAGGGTGATTTGAAATGTGTGTGGGGGGTCTGACTTAAGAGGTTTAAGAGAAGAATTTTAGTGTATTACCTAGAGATCGTTCTTGTGATATTTTAGTGAAGAATGTGGCTGCTTTTGCCCTTGTCCGAAGAGTCTGCCTAAAGCTAAAGTGAAGAGATTTGGATTAATTCCATTGGCAGAAGAAATCTCAAAACAGCCTAGTATAGACTCTTTCATGTGATTATTAGTGTTATAGTGAAAAGGAGTGAGCTGAGCAAGTAGAAATACAATTTGAGGAGAAAAGGAACACCAGGAAGTGGAATGGAGCTAAGTCTTGTGGTCAAGGAGATAAACAGATTAAGAAATGGAATAAAGGGAGTGGTGATCTCAGGGCAAGATCCCACCCAGCTAAACTTCCAACTTGTGGAAAGGAATTAAAGAAAAGCTTAGAGCTGGGTGTGGTGATACATGCTTTTAATCCCAGCACTCTGGAAGATAGAGGCAGGCAGATCTCTTAGTTTGAGGCCAGCCTGATCTACAGAGCAAGTTCCAGAACAGCCAAGCTTAAGCAGTGAAGGAAACCATCAAAACCAGAAAGCTGGTAAAGATGTAACTGAATGAGGGGACCACATTCCAGCCCCAGCAAGCAGCAGAACTTGGCAGCTTCAGCCACATGGTTCTGGCTGAAGGATAGAAGAAAGGGATTATGGAATCTTCCTCCTTGACTAAGGACAGCCGCTGATGCCAGGCATGTGTAGGGGTGTCCCTGCATGGAGGCCTAGAAAAGCCATTGTGTGAAGCTGTAAAGGTGAAGCCTGGATTGCCTTGAAGACCCCAAGATGTTGGAGATGCCAGAATCATGGGACATCTGCTGAGGTGCGCTGCTAACAGGGAGTGGAACCAGCCCAAGAGAAAGA
Source organism: Peromyscus eremicus (assembly GCF_949786415.1). Taxonomy (NCBI): domain Eukaryota; kingdom Metazoa; phylum Chordata; class Mammalia; order Rodentia; family Cricetidae; genus Peromyscus; species Peromyscus eremicus. The sequence goes on from NC_081419.1 coordinate 49,164,445, forward strand.
AGTGTGTTGCAGTCAACAGAGCTGAAAGGATTTTTGACATCAGACATGAAGATGCAGAGTTTGGAGTTTGCCCAGCTGGATTCTGGTCTTGCTTTGGTCCAGTATTTCCTCACTATGCTCCCTTCCCTGCATTTTGAAATGGTAATGTATATCTTGTGCTATTATATGTTGGAAGTAGGTAATCTGCTTTTTGATTTTGATTTTACAGGGGATTACAATTAAGAGATTTTAGAATTTTAAATAAGTTTGAGACTCTATAGATTATGGGGGCTTCTGAAGTTGGACTGAATGCGTTTTTGCATTATGATATAGCTCCAAAAGCCTATGGTGGCCAGGAAGTGGAATGTGGTGGTTCAAAATAAAATGGCCCCCATAGGAATTGGCTCTATTAGGGGTTATGACTTTGCTGGAGTAGGTATCGCCTTGTTGGAGGAGTGCGTCACTGTGGGGGTGGGCTTAGAGGTATCTTATGCTCAAGCTATGCCTAGTGTGCCACTCACAGATTCCTTCTGCTGCCTGCAGATCAAGATGCAGAACTTTCAGCTCCTTCTCCAGCACCATTTCTGCCTGCACACCTCCATGTCCTGCCATGATGATAATGGACTAAGCCTCTGAACTGTAAGCAAGCCCCAATTAAATGCTTTCCTTTATAAGAGTTGCCATGGTCATGGTGTCTCTTCACAGCAATAGAAACCCTAACTAAGACAACAAATTAAAGAAGGTGATTCTCGTACATTTGTATTTTGATGTACTTTCAGGGTCATTGCCCAAGTCCTCTGAACCAGGATATCAGGATGCTTCCCTAGAGACACCATTCATCTGTGCTTCCCTAACTGACTCTGATGAACTCCCTGCCCAGAACAGTGATGGTTTTTCCTCCTAGAAAGACCTACTATCGCCGGCCGGGTGGTGGTGGCACACACCTTTAATCTCAGCACTTGGGAAGCAGAGGCAGGCAGATCTCTGTGAGTTTGAGGACAGCCTGGTCTACAGAGTGAGTTCTCTGTGTAGCTCCAAAGCTACACAGAGAAACCCTATCTCAAAAAAATAAAATAAAATAAAAAAGACCTACTATGCACAAAAGTAAGGTGAGCTTTGGGAAGAGCAGTTGATGAGGGACACTTAGAAGTACCCTCTGGTTCTGTCTCACTCACCTTTTTAAATAGCTTTCTTTTCCCTTTGTTACTTTTGATATAATTTCAAACTCAGAGAAAAATTGCCAGAATACAAGGAAGTCTGTATGTCTCCCCAAGTTCATAGAATTTTACATTCTGCCCTCATTTACATACATTTCACGCTTAAGGCTTTTTGTTTCATTTTTCTTTGTTTTCATTTCAGAAAAAAACTAGGGGCTGGAGAAGTGGCTCAGTGGAAAAAGCCACACTAGTATTAGGATTGAAGTTTGGCTTCCAAGAACCCACATAAATGCAAGTGGGTGTGGCAGCCTGCTTGTAATCCCAGCCCTCATGTAGAGGTGGAGACAGGGGATTCCAGGAGCAAGCAGGCTGGCTAGACTAGTCAAATTAGTGAGCTATGAGTTTAAGTGAGAGACCCTGCCTCATTTTTTTTTTTTTTTCCGAGACAGGGTTTCTCTGTGTAGCTTTGTGTCCTTCCTGGAACTCGCTTTGTAGACTAGGCTGGCCTTGAACTCACAAAGGTCCACCTGCCTCTGCCCCCCAAGTGCTGGGATTAAAGGCGTGCGCCACCACCGCCCGGCTCCCTGCCTCAATATTTAAGTTGGAGAAAAATGGAAGATATCCAACGTCAACATCTGATGTCAACATACACACACTTGTGGACATGTATTTGAATAAATACATTCACTCACACACATGTAAATATGTATATAAGCATGTATGCCACAAACAATGCAAATTCATTAATTGATTAATTTCTTTTGTTTTATTTTGTTTATTTGTTTGTTTGTTTGTTTGTTTGTTTTTGTTCAAGACAGGGTCTCTCTGTGTAGCCCTGGCTGTCCTGGAACTTGCTCTGTAGACCAGGCTGGCCTTGTTGTTTTTTTTGGTTTTTTTTTGTTTTTGTTTGTTTTTTTTTTTGAGACAGGGTTTCTCTGTGTAGCCCTGGCTGTGCTGAAACTTACTCTTTAGACCAGGCTAGTCTCAAACTCAGAGATTTGCCTGACTCTGCCTCCCAAGTGCTGGGATTAAAGGCATGTGCCACCATGCCTGGATAATTGGTTAATTACAAATTAGAAAGAATGAAAAATTTGATCTGATACATTCATTCCTTTATTCAATGCTTGAAATTGAATCCAGAGCCTCACATTAAGTAAGCAGCCTACTACTGAACTATTATACTCTAGCCTCTTTTTAAATTTCCTATTTCCATTTATCTCCACGTTATTGGTAGAAAAGTAGCAATTAACTTGCTGTGTTTTCCTATGCCTGTCCAGCCTACATGGAAGGAAAACAGAGTCATAGAACAGTCTGGCCAGAGCTCTGTGGCCCGACACTGCCTTTGGCCAACTTAATGAAAGATTGAATCTTCAGGTTTCGTTAGAAGTTAAGTGACCACGTGCCAGAAAGATGGCTCAGTGGTTAAGAACACTAGTTGTCCTTGCAGGGGACCCAGGTTCAAAACTCAGCACTTTCAGGGAAGCTCACAACTGTCTATAACTCCACTTCCAGGGGATCTGATGCCCACTTCTGGCCTCTGTGGGCACATGGTGCACATACATCTATGTAGGCAAAATACTCATACTAATAAAGTAAATCTAACAAAACAAGAAATTTTTTAAAGTTAAGTGTACAACCATAGAGGAAGATTCCTGATGTCCTTTGCCCTCTACATGCACACACACACACACACACACACACACACACACACACACTCCACACACACACAAGAAAGGAGGGAGGGAGGGAGAGGAGGAAAAATGCTTTCTAATGAAAGATAAAATATTTCCGTTTGTAAAATGATCAGATTATTTCCTTGTTATCACATATGCCCTTCCTTGCAAGCACCACTTTGGGCCAGTTTCCTATAAAGTCATTTGCATTTGCCCCAAGAATCTGCAGCCCTTCCCCAGGCAGAAAGCAGACTCTGGTGGACGGGCCGCTGCCACCTTGCAGTTCGTGGTAGAGGGAAAAAACAAAGGCTGAAAAGATGAGTCCAGAGTGGTTTGGGCAGAGATCAGCTACTGAGTGGAAGGATGACCTACATTTATTAACAGGAGAATGCCCAGGGTGTGTTGTTGATCCAAAAGCAAAGCCAAGATAGCGTGCATTGGGGACCATGAGGACCAAGCTGTGGGAGTCAGGTTTCTGTTTTGTCTCTTCTTCCTCCTCCTCCTTCTTTGTTTGAGGAGATAGGGTCTCACGGTGTACCTATTCTGACTGTGAACTCCCTTTGGCCTCAGTTTCCCCACTGCTGGGACTTCTGGGTGTGTGCCACCACATCTGACTTGTTTATTCTGTTTTCTTCTGGTATATTTTTATGTAGATATGTGTGTGGCATGTTCGAGTGTGTGTGTGTGTTTGTGTGCTTATGTGCTTGAGAACTCGAGCATGGTGCACACGTTTATGGTGCATGTGGGCCATCTCCCCAGCTCTTTGCACATTTTTATTTTGTGCTTTTTTTTGTAAGATACATGTCATGTTTATAAAGCTAAGGAAAATTATGCAATTAAAAAAAACAAACCCAAATGGGATTCTGAAATTTCATTGGGAATCTGGACACTCAAACTTTTCAAAATTCTCACCTCTCTTCCATGGCCAAGGATGTTCCTACATAAGGGAGAGATGTAGATTGGCTGCCCTAGAAACATCATGGGCTGGCTTCTGAGGGAGCCCAGCTAAAGAACTCTCCAGGATCCCCACACAAGCCCCAGGAATGTTGGCAACAACCTAATGGTCCAGTGTTATGGGATTTTTTAGAATAAATTATGCTACCTCTAAATAACTAGAATATTTGCAGGCATTGAAATCTCTGGTTTTAAGAATATTTAGTAACATGGGGAAATGCTTAAATCATAGCATTAATTTTTAAAAGTCACATGTGGTGTTATGTGGCTTGGAAAGGGAATTATACATGCAATTTAACTTCTCTAAGGAAACAGACACAAATGTTAATAAACATTATCACCAGATGATAAAATTACAAATAATTTTGACTTCTTTACTCCTTCCTCTATTTAAAAAAATCCCAACCATGACTTAGTTTTATAATTAGAACACCAAACATTATTGTTATAAGGGTTTTAAAAGGACGTGGCCTATGGAATGGAGACTGGCTCATGGCGTAAGTGCTGAGTACACATTCTAGGTGAAGAATTGGCTCCGACCCCCTGACAAGCCACTTGCCTCTGTGCCTCAGAGGGGGAGCAGTTGCTCAGCGGCCCGGGGTTCAGTGCTCAGCACTGCAAACTGATCACAGGATCATTGTAAGAGTAAACAAGCCAGGGTGCTGGAGAGGTGGCTCAGTGGCTTCCAGAAGACCTGAGCTCAATTCCCAGCACCCATGTCACGTGGCTCACAACTACCTGTGACGCCAGCTTCATAGGTAGTTCAGTTCTCCTCAGGCACATACATGTATGGCATATATTCACACACACACACACACACACACACACAATTAAAAACAGAATAAATCTTTTTTTAAAAGAGTAAATAATTTAATTAATACAGTTCTTAGCATATAAAAACACCCTTAGTTAAGACTATTATTATTGCAGGTTCAGAACTCTTGCTTCCTACCTGTTTATAAGCTCAGCTCCTTCAGAAAAGGGGTGTTTTCTGAATACAATCCCAGACCTCTAGAACGCAGGGGAGCCTGCGTATGACGTTTACTGTGAGCAGCTCCTGCAGCTTCCCAGTCACAGGTGTTCTTGTTGAATTCGGCAGTGGAGGTAAACACGACCACGGAGAGCCAACTTGGGTTGGTCTCAATGCTGGGGTGTGGGGAGGGTGTGACCAGTGAGTGGCCCCTGTTTACTCGGTGAATAGAAGTGTTAAAAATGCCTGACTTTTCCTTAGTAGGCTCCAAACTTAGAGTGGTATCCCGCATTTTACAGCTGGGTTCAATCCAGGATTCAAACTGGAGTGAAGAGTCTATGCAAAACCACCAGCTAGTAACGGAGAGGCGGGGGTGGGGGTGGGGGTGGGGGATGGCTGGGAGGGATGGGGAGGGGAAGGGATGGACAGACACCGCGGACCTGAGATGTGAACCTATGATTATTCGGCACCACAAATTCCTATCTGTGTTATTTTGTGTCGTTGTAATGAAAACAGTCAGATAAATGACCTGATGGGGTGAACTCAGGGAGGAAGGATTCCGTTTGGCTCACAGATTTGGAGGAATGTCAGCCTGTTACGGGAGAAGGCGATGTGGGCAGAGACACTGAGGGGCAGCTCTCCCGTGGCAGAAGCATGTGGCAGAGACACCTCACAAGCCCCAGAGCAGGGGGCTGGCCCCAGACCAAGAGCAGAAGCAGCTATAACCTTCAGAGGCCTGTCCCTCGTGACCTGTTCAGCCAGTCCTCCCCCCTCCAAAGACTCTATAGCCTCTAAAACAGCGCTTTCCACAAGCCAGGGACCGAGCATTCAGAACTCAAGTGTAGGGCCACAATTTAGACTCAAAGTTTAACCCCATTTAACCAACATCCTCTCCTGAGTCCTTCCAGCTGAAAGAACCAAGTACTTGAAGATGGCTTTACATCACCTCCAGAACTGAGACATGGGAAGAATCCACGTGTAGCTGTGTGTCCCTGCTGAGTCCCATCCATGTAAAACAAGCCAAGTTTCAGTGTGGATCCGGGTAAAGACTAACCACTAACCCAACAGACTGCAGAGCAGAATGGAAACTCTTCCTTCATAAAGGAAGTATGATCAGGCCCGAGCGCACTGTGACTAAACATCTTGAGTCCTGTGTGCCCTTACCATAGGGGGAAATCAGGGTTCTCAGTCAGGATGAGAGAGCCTTAGAGGTTTGCCAGCTCCTGCAGTCCTTAGAATCTGTACCATCAATCCCTAGCACCCGTACTCCTACCTGTCTGGTGGCAACCTCTTTTACATCTTTCTTCTTAAATACTAGGATGCCCCCATCTCTGGGAAGCCTGCTGCCACTCTCTGGGGACAGCTATCCACCCCCCAACCTCACTCCCACCCCCACCTCATCCCCCATGATAGGATTGCCACCCTTGGGGCTGACCCTCATGACACTGATTCTCTGTGTGTATAATAGTCCTTTGAGCGTCACACCTGAGTGATCAAAGACCTCCCCTTTACTTTAGTAATGGAAAAATAACTCAAGATGACGTAAGTACAGTGATCAACAGTGACTGGTATACAATAGGTGCTCAATAGATGTCTCCCACTGTCATGATTCTCTCAACCAGTAAATCCAGCCTCAGGGAAACTGCTAAAAGTTCCTGGTTCCTAAGCAGATTTTCATTGAGCAAGCAAATGAGCACACCCTGCCTCTGCCTTGCACACTGCCTCTGCCTTGCACACTCTGCCTCTGCCTTGTACACTCTGCCTCTGCCTTGCACACCCCGTCTCTGCCTTGCACACCCCGTCTCTGCCTTGCACACCCCGTCTCTGCCTTGCACATCCCGCCCCTACCTTGGACACCTCACCTCTGCCTTGCACACCCCACCTCTGCCTTGCACACCCACCTCTGCCTTGCACACCCTGCCCCTGCCTTGCACACCCCGCCTCTGCCTTGCACACCCCGCCTCTGCCTTGCACACCCCGCCTCTGCCTTGCACACCCCACCTCTGCCTTGCACACCCCGCCTCTGCCTTGCACACCCTGCCTCTGCCTTGCACACTCTGCCTCTGCCTTGGAAGAAGGTGTGGTATCCTATAGTGACTTGTGTCTCCTGGAATACTTTCTTATTTTTATTTATATCCTCTAAAATAGCTGTGACAACTGGTCACATGACTGGGTAGAGTAAATAACCTGGCTGATTTTTCTCTGCTTGCAAATGAGATTGATAGATTGAAATTTTACCTCTGGGGCAGCCACAGGAAACAGGTGTCCTGCCATCTGTTTCCTCTTGAGTAGTCTGAGGCTGCCAAGGGGCTGTACACTGAGCTATATAGAGGTCTCCAGGAGGACTTCACTTGACCCACTTGCCAAGTGCAGGGCTTCTTTCTTTTCTTGCTTGTTTTTTCCCCCCTTTGAGTGTCAACGATCAGCGTCAACCCTAAAAGAATCAGCCCCCAAAGGTAAGGATCCCGTGAAGTACAGTCTCTTGCTTTTCCGATTCTCAGCAAAGCCTGGAAGGTCTCATTTATCCCCACCCAGTCAGGGCCAACCTAGCAGCGAATGCAGACTAGGTGCTCAGAAAGTATTTCTTTGATGAATGAAGTTGCTTTTAAGGAAATGAGGAGAAAGAAATGTCTAAATTCTAAACCCTGTAACTTTGTGATGTCCATGGCTTCAAAGTCACACTGCAGAGGACAGATGAAAAAGAATTCACATATCTAGGTAAAATTATACAACTGAAAGAGTACTTTGCCCCATAGTATCGTAGGTATGCCCCATAGTGGTATTTGCATTTTAGTTAATTAATTAATTAGCATTACTTGAACCCTTATTGGAAAATAGGTGCTTTAAAGGCTATTGTCCAATTTTTTTTTTTAATCCCTTGAGATAGGGCTCATGTAGCCCAGGCTGGTCTTAAGCCTCCAATCCTGAGTGCTATGATTAAAGGTCTAATCTTTTATAAAAAAAAAAAAATTACTGTGTATTCATTGTACAAACTAACGGGCTACATTGTGACGTCATGAATACATAGCATGTTTTCATTATGCTCATTCACATTCTTCCCTTGCTCATCTTGTTTCTCCTTCCTGGTCCTTTTCTTACTCTCAGATAGTCCCCCTTCTCCCAGCATGTCTTGATTTTCTTAATCCAAACGTAAGAGAGAACATGTAATGTCTGCTATCCTGAGTCTGGCTTGTTTCATTTAACATGATGATTTCCAGTTCCATCTGTTTCCCTGCAAATTACATAGTGCTGTACTTCTTCACGGATAAAAATATTTCATTGTGTATATGTGTATATCGCACATGCCCTATCCATTTACTGGTTGATGGATACCTAGGTTGATTTGATAACTTGGCTACTGTGAACAGAGCCACAATAATAACAATGAGCAGAGAGCTCTGTTGTATGATGTGTTGTGGTCAGTCTTAACATCAAATCTTGAGATGCTACTATGATAATATTTTTTAATCCATCCTACAGATGGATAAAAGCAAGCTTAGAGGGGCTAAGTGATTTTCTTAAAGCCACAGACTAATTGTACTGGAACACACACACACACACACACACACACACACACACACAAACAAGCACGCACGTGAGCTTCAAAGACAGTTTCTCTGGCACCAAAAATAGTGTTTGGCGTACAGCAATGCTAAATAAATATTTGTTGAAGAATGAGCCAGAACTATCTGACTCCAAACCATTTCCATGACGTCACCTGCTACTCTGTAAAATGGCTTTGTAAAGTATCAGAGAAAGCAACACACCCGAGGGGCTGACACTTGGGAAGGAGCATTGGTCTACAGCTAGCAACAGTGGCCGCACCAAAACTAACACTCAAGGTTCCGGGGCCCTTGTGGTATTTTCTGTAGAGTGTGAGGCCCACTTCCTCTCCCCAGGAAAGCCGGGGCACTGGAGAGAAATAGTTAAGAAAGAGTTAAGTTCAAGACTTCTCACCTAAAACTCAAAGCAGTCAACTGGCTAGTAGAGGAGTTAAGTCCTTTGGAAGGCTAGACAATGCATGGTGACTTTCTTACTCACAGAACAGAGTCTGACGCTGAGGCAGGATTCCAGAGGGGAGGGGAGCCAGGCATCTGAAGCCTGATTGGAATTACTGCATTATGCCTTGTGTTTCTCTAGATCCTGTCATCTAAAATGACCAGGGGCCTTGAACTGTGTGTGCCTGTATGTACTTCTCTCTCTTAATCCTCCTGCGTGCGTGTGTGTGTGTGTGTGTGTGTGTGTGTGTGTGTGTGTGTGTGTGTAAAGCTGAGTACTGAACCCCAGGACCTTGCACATACTGAACACACGTTCTACACCACTGAGTCATATTCCCAGGATGACCTTGAATTTGTGAATGAAACCATCTGTGTGTTATCTAGATAGCACATATGGTTTTTGCCCAGTAGATAGATACATAGAAAGAAAGAGATAGGACCTTGTGACATATACCAGGATGCCTTTAAACTCACTGTGTGGCCCATACTGACCTGAACTTAGTGATCCTCTGGCCTTGGCCCTCAAAGTGGTGGCACATACCACCACTCCTAGCTGCATTTTATTTCTAGTATCAAAGACAATATCTATGCATATCCTACTGTTAGTAAAATGAGAACCTAGGCAACTCATATCTATTTGTTAAGTATCCAACTGGGTGTGTTTCTATGCCAGGTATATTGTAAAATGAGTAAATATATACATATGAGTATATATTGAGTACAATATTTATTCAGCATTAAGAGACCATGTAGAAATGACCAAGCACATCTCAAGCCCACAGACAACCAAAGAGGCTTACTGTCTAAAATAAGGAATAATGGTATTCTTACAGTGCCACAGACCAAGGCTCTAGACTGTTCCAAGGGCCCATCCTTCTTTTTCCATTAAAAGAAGAAAGAAGAAGAACAAAAATGAGGAGGAGGAGGAGGAGGAGGAGGAGGAGGAGGAGGAGGAGGAGGAGATGAAGAAAATCGGGGCATGGTGGTACACATCTTTAGTCTCAGCCACCAGAAAACAGAGGCAGAATCTCTGAGTTTGAGGCCAGCCTGATCTATAGAGCCAATTCCAGAACAGCCACGGCCACACAGAGAAATCCTGTCTCAAAAAACAAAACAAAAACAAACAAAAAAACAATGACAAAAACTAGGAAAAAAAAAAAAAGTGTTCTGCCCACTAATTTTTTCAAAGCATCCTTCTCGGAGTGATGATAAACCAGATGCTGTTGGGAGACATTCGGTGTAGGAACCACCAATCCTAAACTTCCAGATACAGCAGAAAAATCATATAAACCACTCCTCATCCGGAAAGAAGTCACTGACCTCATCCGAACCTCACGTGCCGACGAAGCCCCAACAAAGGAGAGTCTACAGGGCCATTGGAGGCAGGTGCATGGGCTTTTCCTGGCTGACACAACGGTCTGTCATTGCCTGGATTCCTGTGCTGTGTCCATGTTTTCCTTGGTCCTGGTGCATCATGTCAAGTCCACAGTGACTCCACTTTCCAAGGAAGAAGAGCAATCGAACCTGGGTGCCTGGGACTGCTCCTGTCACGAACAGGGTCTGTGGTTGTTTCTTGCCCATCTCTCCTCAGCACACTCCTGCTTTTCTCTAAATTTTCCATCTTGTACGTCTCGTATTGTTTTCTAAATATAGATGTTCTCAACCTCAGTGAAAAGACCATCTATAAAGAGCAGAGCGAGAGCAGGTAATGCACCCAGCAGGCATAGCACAAAACAAACAGAGGGTGTACTCGGCTCTTCTTGTTCTGCGGCATAAAAAAAACCAGAGAAGGCTCCTGGAAATATGGGTTAAGTACCAAGTCCTTTTCCTGGTACACAGCAGCTCGGCTTTGGTGATGACTGACTCCGCTCGGTAGTCACACACCGGCCCAAAAGAGGGAAAAGGGGACAAGGAGAAGGGGTCTAACTTCGACCTGCTTGTCCTTCTTCTGCACCTGCCACCACTCGAGAGCAGAATATCACGTCCCAGACGGCCACTTGTGCTGAATTCTGAGACCCCAAGGCACCCATCGCCCTTGGAATTAAAGAATTACAAATGGAATTTTTGCACCTGCAAATTGGGAAGAAAGAAAAAAATAATAATGCAAGAATTTGGAAGGGATCCCTTGAAACGTTTCCATCACCCTTGTCAGGCTGTGCTGTCTGTCCCTGGTGAAAGCCAGCCATGCTTATGAGGAAGGGCTCTTGAGGACCATTTAGCTTTTGCGCTGAAATTAATTTTGGTTCGACAGATTAACCATAAAGATGGTTACCAGCTGTAGGTGTGCCAAAGCCAGCGTTAGGAGAAAATCTAGAAAAATTTTACAGGGATGGTTAATGGCTCCTGCAAAATTAATTTAAATTGAAATAGGATAAGAACATATGGAAAGAATCAATCATTCCCCATTTTGAGTGAATATTATTTTAGCATGCATAGATTTCTGATATAATTTTCTTCCTTTCCCTCAAGGGTTGGGATGCACTAGCACACTACGTCTTTCTGCACAAAGGAGGGTTCCCTCCTGCCAAGAAAGAGGAGAAATGTGTTGTTTAAATCCTTTTCCTTCTAGTGCCTGAGATGTACATCTAGGGCTCCACACACTGATAAAAGCCCTCCCAGAAAAATACAGTTCTGCTCATGGGATAATTATGCTTTCCTGGAGTCTGGTCACTGGCTCTGGCTTCCATTTAGCATAAGATCTGGGGCCACTTATTATGCACGTCCACATGAACTGGACGGTTTATAGAATTTAAATGTACAATGAGAAGAAAACGGAACAGCAACAGGATGGAATTATAATTGTATTTTCCTAAGCGTTTGGAAAGAAATGGACTATAGTATAACAGAAACCCCACAGCCACATGTTCACACCCCTGAACTCCCATTCTGTGTGCCGAGCCTCCCCACCCCCACCACTGAGAATGGACCAGGCAGGTGTACTCATCTGAAGAGATGGGCATCGTTGAGAGGAGTGACATTAATGTGGTTTCTTCTCTAAGAAATTTTCCTGGTAATATTTATAGTTTATTCACTTACGTTCATTTATGCCTCGTCTCAGAAAAAAATTTTTTAAAGATGTTTTTATTTTGTTTTATATGTTGTGAGTGCTGTCTTGCATGTGTACAAGTTCACTACGTGCAAGCAGTGTCCACAGAGGTCAGAAAAGGGTGTCAGAATCCCAGGAACGGGAGTCACAGATGGTTGTGAGTCACAGTGTGGGTGAACCCAGGTCCTCTGTAAGAGCAGCCAGTGCTCTTAACTACTGAGCCATCTTTCCAGCCCTCTCAGAAAATATTTCAGATAACAGTGCTGGTGGAAATGCTCTTCCAGAGCTGGCGAGATGGTTCAGCATGCAAAGTGACTGCGATGAAGCCTGGTGACCTGAGTTCCAGCCCGGGAACCTGTATAAAGGAGAGCGCCAATTCCACAAAGCTGTCCTGTGATCTCCACACATACATGACGGCATGCACATGCCCCGAGCCCCATCATACACACAGTAGCAGTAACATTCTCAAGTCCTCCTCCATCTCATTCAGAGACTGACTGAGCACCTTGTAATTATTCATTTGCTATTTGACAGATGGAGATTAAGGTTTTGTTCTATGGTAGCACTGTTTTAGGCATGGACTAAGGGATGATGACCCTGCGGTGTGGGGAGAAATGGGTACATGAACCCCGACATGTAATACAATCATGTGACTTGTGCAAAAACAGTCTAGTGCTCTTTCCTCCTTTCGAAAGTATGCTTTATTATTTTCTTTTTCACATATTAGTATTTTCTTTTGAGATGGAATATCCATTAGCCCAGATCGACTTCGAACTCTCTCTCTCTCTATGAAGCCTTGACCTCTTTTTGCTTCTGTCTCCCAAGCACTGGAGCTACAGGTATGCACTACCACGCCACGCTGGGCATTGAACCCAGGACCTGGTGCGTGCTAGGCCAGCAACCTACTAGCTAAGCTCCATCCCCCGCCCCTGCCCCTCTCTTCTCACCTGAGCTTGTTGTAACATGCATTCACACCTACGATGTGTCAGGCATCAGTCTAAGAATTGCTAATACGAGTCTGGATACAAAAATCCAAAGAAGAATTTCAAAACAACATTCCACAACTCTAGGGACAACAGGAATGAAGCCGGAAGACATCTATTTGTAGTATTGGGACCAGTGGAGATGTAGCAAAGTAGTGAGAAAATTGAAAGAAGAAAAAAGCATTCCTATGTGGCTGGGAAGACACGCTAAGTTTTGTGGAGAGCAGAGGAACCAGGGTTGGGGTGTTAGTCAGTGCCGGGATGCTTTGACCTCCCTCAGGCTAAGGCTGCAATGCCCCCCCGTATCCCCAGTGCATACTGTCTGGGGAGCAAGGGCCTGCCCAGGGTGGGGGTAGGGGGTTAATTCCAGATTCCAGTCAACAGGGTTCAAACATTGACTACAAAATCTGCAAAACTGACGATGTGGAAATGGCCACGCAGGTAAGGAAAGCGGTGTAAGTGAGTCAGAAAGAAGGGTGAGTCTCTGAGAGGAGAGGAGAGCTGGAGGACACAGGGTACAAGACAGCATCAGGCAGTGCCAGGCCAGACGGGCAACGTTTTGGTCTTGCTGGCCAGAATCTCGATTATGTCCTCGGCCAATTTCTGTAACCATTAGTCTGCCTGTTCCATGGCCAAGCTAATTCCTACCAGGCTGTGGCTGTCTTCAAAGCTCTGCCCCACCCAGAACTGGACTCCAGTTAAGAATGGCTTGCATAGCTGTTAGTGAACTTAGGGAGGTAGGGACAGAAAGAAGACAAACAGCTGTGGTCTCCAAGTGTATGAGGCTTCATCTAGATCCTCCCAGTTTTCGTCGTCGCTCATCACAAAACATTTCCACATTTCTTTTTTTTTTTTTTTTTTTTTTTTTTTTTTTTTTTTTTGGTTTTTCAAGACAGGGTTTCTCTGTGTAGCTTTGTGCCTTTCCTGGAACTCACTTGGTAGCCCAGGCTGGCCTCGAACTCACAGAGATCCGCCTGTCTCTGCCTCCCGAGTGCTGGGATTAAAGGCGTGCGCCACCACCGCCCGGCCACATTTCTTTTTTGATTTCTCCTTTGACCTGCTGTTCAACTGGGAGTGTGCTGCTTAATGTCCCCAATATTTGCATTTCCTTCCCAGATTTCCCACAGAGAAAGGACAATGTTAAAATGTCTCCATTTGGGAGGCCCAAAATGAACCCGGGTTGGAGAGGACAGCAGGACACGGGGTTAGGGGAAGCCGCTTCCCAGCGAGTGCTCAGAAGGAAGTCTGTGAGGCCTTCCGCAAGCCCCTCAGAGGACAGGGGTGATTCTTCCTGTTTGTGGGAAGCCTACACATGGTCTCAGACCCGGGAAAGTGTGACATGTCGCAGAAGCAGGATTCTCCTAGGTAAAAAGCTCGATCTACATCATCATTCTGCCTTTTTTTGGGGGGCGTGGGGGGGGGGGGCTGGGAGCTCTTCAGACAGTTTCTTAATTCCCTAGGTCTCAGTCCTCACTTATAAGGATGACAGCCGCGCCTGCTGCTGTAAGAACACTGATAATTCCTAGCAGACACAGCATCACAGAAAGATTCATTTTGAGACAGGGTCTGTATTCAAGACTTCCTTCTTGTTCTGATGAGACACTTGACTAAAGTGACGTAAGCAAGGAAGGGTTTGGTGTGACTCAGTTTGACGATTCAGTCCACAGGGTGTGGGGTGTGGTAGCAGCAGCTGCCTGCTCTGGCTGTAGCAGCGAGAGCATAAGGCAGCTGGTCCCTTTGCATCTACCAAAGCAGAGAGATGGGAATGCGTGTCCTCAACTCACGGTCTCTTTATGGAGCCTGGGACCCCAGCCTATGGGATGATGCCGCCCACAGTCAGGGTGAGTCTTCTCAGCTATACCTCTCTGGAAACACTCTTATAGACAGGCCAGAAGTTGGTCTCCGAGGTGATTCTAAATCTTGTTGGCCATCAAAACGAACCTTTACCAAGTCTCACGAGGTAGCTCAGGCTGGCCTTGAACTTGTGATTATCTTGCTTCAACCCTTGAGTGCTGGGTTAGTGTGGGAAGATTTTAATAAATGTCAGCCAGGGGCCTAGGATCTGAGGCTTTTAATATCAACTTTGCTACAAACCCCCACTACTTCCTGGGTTTGAACGCTGACTCTCCCCTGGAATAATCTGGTGGCTTTGACTGCTCCCTTAATCTCTGCACATCTCTGTGCCTGCGTCTCAATGTCTTTGTCTCTCCAAGGAGAGTGAGGGCTGACGTGAGTGGATGAACTCACATAAAACTCTTCCAAATAGCCAAGTGACGCTGGTGCATGCCTTTAATCCCAGCACTCGGGAGGTAGAGCCAGGCAGATCTCTGTGAGTTCGAGGCCAGCCTGGTCTACAGAGCAAGATCCAGGACAGGCACCAAAAAACACTCTTCCAAATAGTCACATGTTCCTGCTACACTCACGAAAGATAAATTCTTGTTAGCTTTGGAGAGACGAAAACCAATAAAAAAAACAATTTATCAAAAACAGTTGTAAGTTGTGATCAATGCTAGGAAGGCAAGAAAACAAAGCTAAGGAGAACCTGGGCAAAGGTGGCTCATTCAGGAACGAGCGGGTGAAGCCTTTCCTGAGAAAGAGACGTCTGAGCTGAGGCTAAAGGGTTACAAAGAACTGAGATACACTCTGTTTTCAACTTGGGCAAAGACTGAAGGGAAAGCCTTCCTGGCGGAGGGAACAGCAGATACAACTGGCCAGAAGCGATTTCAGACAGAATTCCTCACAATACCAGCAGCAGCAGACCATGAAGGTACCATGTTTGCATGGGCATGATACAAGATGGTGAGGCACAGTGCACGTGCTAAATGCACATACCTGGACTGGCAGATGCTAGGCCAATGCTTTCCCACTGAGCTCTACGATAGGCCAGACAGAAAGAGTCTAACAGAACAGACTGATTTGGGCGTATGGTTTCAGAGGTCTCACTCAGTAGAGGTCACTTGGCTGCATTGTTTCAGGTCCTCCAGGGACACAAAGCACCTTGGTGGAGGGACATAGTGGGCATGCTGCTTGTCACATGGGAGACAGGAAGCAGAGAGAGCTGGAGTTCTTGGGGACATGACACAGCTTTCCAGGGAGTGCCCCCAGTGAACTATTTCCTTCAACTAGACCCCACCTCCTGCTTTCCATCATCCCACAACGCCATCATATTGTGAATCTATCCATTAATTGGTCAGTTGATTATATATATATATACATATATATATCTCCAATTATTTAAAACATATATATAAATTATATGTTTAAATAAATATATATTTAAATATATATATAAATTGTATGTATCTGATTATTTAAAACACAACATGTACACTCATATATGTTACATATCAAAATGTTTAAAACATGGAAACAAGCTGTACATCAACTTGTGTTGCAGGCAAATCTGGCTTTATTCGAGTGTCAAAATAGGAGTGAGTGCCGGCTGCCTCTTCTGGGCTTTGATTTTAATATCTTAAGCATGTCATTTATTAAGAAGCCTTAGGTCTGATCAATATTTTAAAAAGATCCAAGTCTATAAGTGTCTACTAACATGAATCGTAGGTATTGTGAATATTAAACAACTATAGCACACAATCAGGAGCCCTCAGGACACAACTACTTAGCAAGGATTGGGTCTACCAGCTGAGGACAGCCTTTTGGGGGGAACTTTCATTTCCAAACTATAACATTGGCATTTAGTTAACCTGGGATTCTTTTCCCTAAAGACTCACAGATAAAAAGATTGTCTTGGCTGGGCGGTGGTGGCGCACGCCTTTAATCCCAGCACTTGGGAGGCAGAGCCAGGCGGATCTCTGTGAGTTCGAGGCCAGCCTGGACTACCAAGTGAGTTCCAGGAAAGGCGCAAAGCTACACAGAGAAACCCTGTCTCGAAAAACCAAAAAAATAATAATAATAATAATAAAAAAAATAAAAAAATAAAAATAAAAAGATTGTCTTGAGTCTCAGAAGAGACTTTGGACTTTGGACTTTTGAATAATGTTAGAACTGTTAAGATTTTGGGAACTCTAAAAGCATTTTGCATTATGAGATGGATATGGGCATTTGAGGACCAGGGGTAGGCTGTTATGGTTAAAAGGAACATGGTTGGGTGTCAAGCTGACAAGGAATGGACTTGTAATGTTTATTCTTCATCGCTAATTTGATTTGGAATCACTTAGGAGACCCACCTCCAGGTGTTCTTCACACTGGGAGAATGTTTCCAGGGAGGTTTAACTGGACAGGGAAAACACACCCTGAACGTGCGTGGCACCATCCCACGGACTAAGGCCCCAGGCGTATGAAAATGGAAAAAGCAGATGACCACCGCATAGGTCTCTCTCTTCCTGGCTGCAGACACAATGTGACAAGCTCTGGCTTGCACCCTTGTTGCCTCTGTGCTCTCAAAGTGTGAGCCAAAATACGCCCTTCTTTTCCTCAGTTGCTTTCATCAGGCATTTTGTCCTAGCAACAAGAAAAGTAACTATTCCGTCTAAGATACTACCATTTTCACATGTGCTAATTATCCTCGTGTAGTCCTAATTGTCAACACGATATAGCCTGGAGTCATCTGAAAGGAAAAGCCTCAGTTGAGGAATTTCCTAGATCAGGTTGGTCTGTGGGAATGTCTATGAGAGAGGATCTTGATCATTAATTGATGTAGGAGAGTCCTGTCCACTCTGGGCAGCGCCATCCCTCAGGCTGTGGTCCTGGGCTATATAAAAAAAGCTTTTCTTCCATGGTTTCTGCTTCAAGCTCCTGCCTTGAGTTCCTGCCCTGATTTCCATCGATGTTAGAGTGTGACCTGGAAGTGTAAGCCCAAATACACCCTTTCCTCCCCGAGTCACTTTTGGTCATTATCACAGCAACAGAAATCAAACTAAAACCACCATAAAAAAAATCTATTGAGCTGGTTGGTGGCTCTTGCAGTGGCCTATGCAGGTCTATATGCTGTATTAAGGGCTAGAGATATGGTGATGGAAGGTACTATTCATACCACCATGGAGTTGGTGATCCAGCAAGAAAGAGAGGCAAGCAATCCATCACAAAACAATACAGTTGCAGTTTCAACGTGAAGTGTCCTCCATCCCGCGGATGGAGCTGTTTGGGGAGTTACGGAACCTTTAGGAGGTGGAACCTTGCTGGAAGAAGTGGGTCGCTAGGGGTGGGCCTTGAGATTTAATAGGCTGGCATGACTTCCCGGTCACCCCCTGCTTCCTGACAGAGGATAGCACGTGACCAGCTTTCCGCCCCCGTCGGTTGCCGTGCCTCCCCCGTCATGATGACTGCGTCTCCTCGAACTAAACCAAAAGAAACCTTGCTCCTTTCGGTTGGGTCTTGTAAGAAGGCATTTGCTCATTGCAAGGAGAAAAGTAACTAACATTGCGCTATGCACAAGATGTTACAGAAAGAGAGCATCTCCTGTTGATGGAGTTGAGAGCTCGTTTTCCTGATGGAACCTAACAGTGACCACTGGTTGGCTTGGTTGGCGCAGATTCCTGGTCACGGAAGTCCAGCCTTGTTTTCCTCGCCACATCCATTTTCTTTGTGTTGTTTCTGGCTAGCTACTAAAGCTTGCTGTTTTCTTTGGTGACACTCTTTGCTGTTTGTCATTTCTCTCAGACGAGTCCCATTTTTGTGTGTGTGTGTGTGTGTGTGTGTGTGTGTGTGTGTGTGTGTAATCTTGGGGATGTAAGAAACAGCATCAATGTCCCTACAGTTTGGCTCCATCCTAGGAAAATCCCACTATTCCTAGTTGGTTACGTCTATTTCTCATTTCAAAACTCAGAGTGCTTTGGAGGTAGAGGCTGAGGATCAGAAGTTCAAGGTCAGCCTTGGCTACCCAGTGAGTTTGAGGCCACCTTAGGTTTTGTGAGATCCTGTCTCCAAAGATCAAACCAACTGACCGTAAAAACAAAACAAAACAAACCAACAAACCAACCCCAAAACAACAGGAAGCCCCTACAAGATAGCTTGATACATTCTTGTTTCTGTGTCCGGAGGGCGGGTTGCTGGCTCTGTGCTTGAAGGGAAGCTATGACTTAGGTGACCCCGAACAAAGAATGAACACCTCTTTCCTGCCTCACTTAGCTTCTCTGGATACTTTCTCTCGTATTTTTGGAAGAGTTACTTGTGTCCTCAAATCCTCCAAATTTTACCTTTTTAACATAAAATGGTAACACAGGGCTTCCCAGCCTTCAGGTTGAAGGCTGTCTGCAAGGTTCCCCTAATCCACTTAGGAAGAAGTAAAGGTCCCTGCAAATCGCTTTGGGTGAGTCCCTGGCACTTAATGACTGATAGTTTGGAGTTTTTCCTTGTTTGTTTGTCTGTTTGTTGAGACAGGGTTTCTCTGTGTAGCCTTGGAACTTACTCTGTAGACCAGGCTGGCCTTGAACTCAGAGATCCACCTGCCTCTTCCTCCTGAGCGCTGGGATTAAAGGTGTGCGCCACCACCTCTGGTTACTACTGGTGGGGGTTTTTAAGGCTACACAAGCAGTGAGAGGAGAGGAAGGCAGGTAACTATTCTTAGAAGCCAGAGAAGAAGCATGGACTTAATTCAGACAAGCATTCTGGCACCCTTCTGTAAGTGGAGAATTCTGGATTTCCAGAAGGCTGGAGATCTGTGGCTCGCTGTTTCCATCCTTTGTCTACAGCCATCAGATGCTACACCCTGTAGTTGTATTTTCCTTGTCTCCTTCTTAAATCAGCCATAAATCATTTTCAGGGCTGAGATTTCCACAGAAATTCCCTGTGGTTTCTCTTCGTCTGGCACTCCAACTCTCACGTTGCGATTCCCATTGGCAATAACGTCGGCATCTGCTCTCTCTGCCCGCACTGTTTGCAAATGCTTTGAGACCAAGTCCTTGATCACTACTCCAAAGTTCAACTTCTGTTCTCTCGGAGCCAAAACACACACTGCATTATCCAGTTTAAATAGTTTCCGATCCTCATCTGGGTGGCAGGCTTCATCAGCTCCCCCTTATTGGAATTATTCTTCTCCACTGCTCCTAATCCTTTCCGTTCACTCACTGGAGGGGAGATTAACTCTGGTCTTGAACCACGCTAACAGCCATTCCGTGCCTCATTCCCTTGCAGCCACAATATTGGGCACTTAGTTTGCACACTCTCGAAGGCAAGTTATTGGAGCTCGTCTGTTTGGTTTTCCATCCTTGGACTAAGATGTGTACAAAAACCTGCCATGAAAGAGCATTTTCTGTAGGTTGGTTTCTTCCTTCTGGCTTGAAGCATGCATGGCTTTTGGTGGTTTGCATGTTTGTAATGTGCCTGTGGTTTGGTGTTAGTTTGAGATTTCTATGTGCAAGTATGCATGCCTTTGGGTTCGCTTGGTTTTGTTTATATACTCTCCTGAACCACTTAGCTGGACGCTTCCACAGTAGAGTTGGGTATGCCGTTCTGAGCACTGTCAGGCAGTGACTTTTTTTTTTTTTTTGAGACAAGGTTTCTCTCTGTAGCTTTGTGCCTTTTCCTGGAACTCGCTTTGGAGACCAGGCTGGCCTCGAACTCACAGAGATCCACCTGGCTCTGCCTCCCGAGTGCTGGGACTAAAGGCGTGCGCCACCACCGCCCAGCTGCAGTGACATTTTTACAAGTGGTCCTTTGGGCATAGACACTGTTTCTGGTCTTGTGAGAAATACATGCCCATATGCTCATATGTACATGTCAGTACACATATGAAAGACTAGTACAGAAATTAAAACCACACATAGAGAAAGATGCCTAGTCAAACCCAACAGCCCACAGGAATGTCACCTACACTGGCTGAAAAGCTCTCCTCAGGTTTTCAAAGATACATTCGCATTTGTGTGAGCAACAGAGGAAATCATAAATTCAAATGAAACTCATTAATATTCTCGTGCTACAAGTAGCAACATTTTGAAGGCGCTCCTGTATCCTTTGCTAGCCTGTTTCGAGGCAGGACTATCCTCATCCTGTTGACAGAAGAGTGCACCAGTGGTTCACTCAGGGTGTCACGTCAGATTAGGGGAAGGACCAGCGCGGGTCATATGACGACAGCGCCCAAGTCCATTTCTTCCCATTTGGGTTTTGTTGTTTTCCACATGTTTCGAGATCAAGAGTAGGAACAAAATGGAAGACACTCTTCCTGCCTTCTGGTAATGCATAATTTCTTTGATAAGTCAAAGGATCTTTGGGCTTTTGTATGTATTTGTTTTGTTTTTAATTTTACGTGTGTGGGTATTTTGTCTGAGTGCAGTGCCCTTGGAAGCTAACAGAAGACACTGGATCCCCAGGGCCTGGAGTTACAGAAGGCTGTGGGCCACTAAGTGGGTGTTGGGAATCGAACCCAAGTCTTCTGGAAGAACAGCCAGTGCAGCCACAGCCAACTCTTCAGCCCCCACCCCTCACCCCTGTCCCCAAAATCTTTGGGAGCTGGAAGAGATTTTCCTAAGTGGTACGGCTTCCTGGTTGTACAATAAACACTGAGGCAGGAAAAGATTGAGCTGCTCCAGGCACATATCAGTCAGAACTTCCAACTCCAAACGACTCCCAGTACCAGGGTGCTTTTCTTGCAGGGGACTTAGGTCCTTTGGTCCCTTTCTTGAAATGTTTCTTGTTAGTGAAAAGTGACTCTTAGGCCGATTGTACTTCCTTCTCTGCAGTAGTCACCCCCTCCCCCACCTGAAGGAAACTCTGAGCTAAAACAAGAGTCCTGCCTTACTCATATCTAGCAGTACACATTGTATTTTTGGCACTTCCAAAAATGTCAAAATATTTATAAGGAAGATGAATATTTCAATAACAATGGGAAAGCCGCTCGTCATGTTCTAGTGATGACAACAGTGGGAATTCAATTAAGACTTGATAAATCAATTGAATTTCACCTTCAAATATTTAGGAAGCTTTCTCACACTGACTACCAAAACCCTCTAAACTTCATAAAAGAAAAAACTAGTTTCTGGAATAGAAATGAGGAATATGAGCAGATATGGGAATGTTTACACAGCCGCGCAGAGGGGCTCTCCCCTTATCTGTGACCACACAGAAGAAAACCCTCACGTGCAATCCCAGGCCTGGGGAAGTTGGGGTAGGCATGAGTTCAAGGCCAGCCTGGACTGAATGACAAAGCTCAGCCCCAAAGTCACAAAGCCATAAAAAAGGATGTCCCCGGGTGGCTTCTGAGCCGTTCTACTTTGTGTGTGTATATGTGTGAGCATGCGTGGGTGCTTGGGCATCTTCTAACCATTCTCTACCTTGTTTTTGGAGATCGGGTCTTTCACTGCACCCAGAGCTCACAGGCTGGAGCGGCTGGCCAGTGAGACCCAGAATCCTCTTGTCTCTGCCTTCCCAGCACTGGATTGCTGGTGTGCTCCCCAAACTCATGTTCGCAGGCTTTCATGCCAAGCACTTTACAGACTGTAGAGGAGAAATTAGTAGAATCATTGTATCTCAGGTAAACTTGCAAATGAAATAGTTGTTTTCACTGTATCTAGGATAAACTTCAGAATGAATAGTTGTTTTCTAGAAGTATTTTGACCTTGAAGAAATCATTGTGGAAAACAATGATTATTTTCTGTGACTTACAGAGTTGTTTTTCTGAAGGAGCTTTACAGCCTTTAACATGTCTTTGGTCACAAGATGGTCCTGGCACACCTGGAGCATCTTGACTTATTGGGTACTGCAAACAGTACATAAAAAGGACTAAAGTTGTAAGGGGTGTAATGTTTTCCTTCAAAAAACATATAGATTAGATCAGGGGCTTTGGTATGAAGAACTTGTTTTACCCAAAAAACAAGTTTTGTGTAATGATCAAATATGTCTGCACACAGTTCACAGAAACTGTTCTCCCAGCTGTGAAGGAGCCCGAATTGCATCTTGTAGTGGCCCTCTTTCCCATGTCCCACGAAACACAGAACACCCGACAACAGGCTGAGCCATCTCCCCAGCCCCCAGGCTCTCTGCCCTTACCCTTCCTTTAGATTACAATAGATTCCCAGTGGGCTCCCGGACAGATGGGGAAATGCTGAAGAGCTGGACAGGGCAAACTGGTGGGTACTCCAAAGTTGCTCAGTTGAGAAGCAGGACATGAAGTCAACAAAGCTGATTAGCAGGAACTATGTAAAAGAACTCGGTGCTGAGATCACAACATTCCTAAGTGGGTGGCTTTAGCACTGTGAGTACAAGGGGACTTCCATAAAACAGCCACAGCAAAGAGCACCTTAGCTACAGCCGTGCCCAGGGGCTCTCTGCACTTCACCGTTAGCAGAGTAGGAAGCCACACCAGGTATGAGCGCTGGAGCAGGAGCCCTGCAGTCTCACGGAGTCTGGTGGGAAGCCCAGGAACACCAGTGAATAGAGGTTCAGGGAACTGCTGAGGAAACTGAAACTGAGAAAAACAAACAACAAGAGAGGACCCTTTTTATGAGATCTCACTTCTCCATGCAAACTTGTAGAGTCGTGTCGTTCTGTGTTGAGGATAAAAACTACTCACATTCCATCATTTCAGATCCCACCTTTTAAAGGGTTCCTATGAGGAGGAGAGAGGAATAAGAAACTTTTTAGATAGAAAGATAGCAGAGAGGAGACAGACAGAAACACAGGACAGCTTCGGGAGGATCTGGATCAAAACCCACTGGCCCCTTCTGTCGATTCAAAAGGGCTTTTTATAACAATGCCAATTGGTGGGGCAAAAGACCTCCCCCTTGCTAGATCAAAGCATACCGCACAGCTAAGTGCAGACCCTTCCAAATACCCAACAACCAGGTCCGTAGCCCAATCATTCCCCTATGCATCCCTGCTGGGTAAAGCAAGTTCAGATCTCACTAGGAAACCTCTGTGGGTCTCCACACATCACCCTCTGCCTTTCCCAACTCTAAGCCAGTTTATAATCCATGGAATTCTGTGATATTTTAAGTTACAATTCAGTGGCTTTTAACTCTAACTATATATCAGAAGCTCCCACATAATAACCATTGCCTAGGCTCTTCTGAATGAGTGCCTAGAATCGGCATCTAATGGTAGACCCAAGTCAGGAATGTGTTTGTAACTTCCTAGACCGTTGTATGAACAGGCGGACAAGCGAGGAGATCCAGTGTCCCACAGCAGTGAGAAGTCTTCTAAGATTCTCATTTTAATGTGTGTACAGTTACCCGGGGATCTTGTTAAAGTGCAGATATTGGTTTGGTTGTTCCCTGGGGACCCAGGTGCTGAACAGCTAACAACCTCTCCTGGTGATGCCGATGTTGCCATGTGCAAACTGCTTCTGAGTCTACAAAGACAGCAGAAAAACGAAGCTGAATAAGAAATTCTCGAGTAGAGTGGACAGAAATGAGAACAAAATAATGAATTTTTCTTCTGTCACCATAGGGGTTCACCCAGCAACTGATGGAAAAACAGATTCGGAGACTCACAGCCAAACATTAAGGCGGACCTCAGGGAATCCTGTGGAAGAGGAGGAGTAAAGATTGTAGGACCCAGTGGTGTCAAGGGCACCCCAAGAAAACCCACAGAACCAAATAACCTGGCCTAGTAGGCGCTCACAGAGACTGACCGACAACCAGGGAGCCTGCATGGGACTGACCTAGGCCCTCTGCACGTATGTGACAGTTGTGTAGCTTGGTCTTCCTGTGAGACTCCGAACAGTGGGAACAGGGACTATCTCTGACTGTGTTGCCTGCTTTTGGGACCCATTCCTCCTACTGGATTTCCTCATCCAGACTTAACAGGAGAGGAGGTGCCTAGTCTCACTGCAACTTGATATACCAAGGCTGGCTGACATCCATGGGAGGCTTACCTGTATCTGAAGAGAAACAGTGGAGGAGGAGGGGATGGGGAGAGAGGGAGCTGGGGAGAGGGGGAGCTGGAAAGAGGGGAAACTTTGATTGTGATGTAAAATTAAAAAATAAATAAATAAGCAAACAAAAAAGTTTACGACAAAAGAAGAAATAAGAACAAAATTATGAAATTTTCAATGAAAAGCACAAAACAGAAAATGTATATGGCTTTTTCTTATTAAACCTATGATCTTAGCTAGAAGGTTGAAAAGTAATGGCCTCTTTTTTTATGTGATTGAAAAAAAATCAGTGTGGGATTGCTGTGGTTTGAATGGTTGTGTACTACATACACCTCACCCACCAAAATACATACATACATACACATATATGTATGTATATATATGCTATGGTCTTTCTGCATGTGCCCAGCATCATGTGTGTGGAGTAAGGGGGATCAAATACAATACCTTGGGTTCAGGCCCTCTGTACCTGTTCGCCACCCTGACCTCGAAGGCCGTTGGAAGGGCTGAGCTGTTCCAGGTTTGCTTACTGAAGGGCCATGCTGATCCCAGAGCACGCCTGGGGTGGAGGCCTAGCTGTACTGTGGTGGTGGCAGCCTGAGCTCCTTGGTGACCCTTACTTTTCTCTCGCCGTGATAAAACACCATGACCAAAAGCAACTTGGGGAGGAAAGGGTTTATTGCAGCCTCCAATTCTCAGGTCATGCCTCATTATTGAGGGAAGTCAGGGCAGGAACTCAAGGCAGAAACTGGAAGGCAGGAGCTGAAGCAGAGGCCATGGAGGAGTGCTGCTTACAAGCTTGCTTCCCATGGCTTGCTTAACCTGCTTTCTCATACCATCCAGGACCACCAGCCTAGGGGTGGTACCACCCACAGTGGGCTGAACCCTTCCACAGCAATCATTAATCAAGAAAACATTCCACAGACTTGCTTACAGGCCAAGGTGACGGGGGCATTGTCTCGATTCTCTCTCCCCAGATATGTCTAGGTTTGTGTCAAGTTGACAGAACCAACCAGTACAGCGACAAGACTTTACACCAAGTGCCAGGCACAGTCCATGTGGGTTAGGCGGAGTGAGGAATAGTGGGAAAGAGCACTGAGGATGCAACGTGGGGAGAAAGGGCAGGAAGTTAGGTAGAAAGCACCAAGAACATGGTTGTGGAAGGCCGGGCAGAGCATGGGGGTCGGTGTGGTTTTTAATGTCAGGTCCACATTAGCATAATATCGCCCACCTTAGCTGTTCTGCAGTGTGCAGCTCAGTGGCATTCTGCGCATTCCACGGCTGTGTCATGGTTACTGTCCATCTGTAGAACTGCTCCATCTTGCAAAATAAAAACTCTGCAGTAGCCCACTTTCCATCTCATGTAAATGGAGCAATTATATATATGTGTGTGGAGGTGTGGAGTAAGGGGAATCATATATATATATATATATATATATATATATATATAAAATTTGTTTATTTTATACATCTTTAAGGTTCACCTATCTACCTTGAGTTGGATTTTTTTTTCTCTCCTCTTTCTCTCTTTCTAATGACGAGATCTCATGTAGCCTAGGCAGCCTTCCAACTTACTAGGCAGCCTAGTGTGGCCTTGAACTCTTGATTCTCTGCCTCTGCCTTTCAGTGCTGGAACTGCAGGTGTCTAATCCTTCAAGGCTGAACAATGTCTCATTGCAGCAGATGCCATCTATTATTTACTTACCTGTCTGCTGACAGTCAGTTGAGGTATTCCCACTTTGGGGCTATTATGAATAATGATACGACGAGCATGGATGTACAAGGAGCTCTTCAGAACTTTTTAAATTTTTCTTTTGAAAAATAGAGCAGAAATAGGATTGCTGGAAAGTCTATTTTTAATCTCTACAGGTACCACTGCACCATTTTCCACTCACACCAATGGTGAAAGACTTTCTAGTTTCTCCACGTCCCCCGTAACACTTCTTTCTTTCCCTCCCCCACCTCCTCTTCTCCTCCCCACTTCTTCCTCTTCCCTCTACAGGGACCTGAAGCCACGGCCACAGACCAGACAATTACTCTACCATTGGGTCATTTTCCCCTTTTAAATTATGTGTCTGTGTGTGCGTGAATCCTGTTGAGTATTCAT
Source organism: Peromyscus eremicus (assembly GCF_949786415.1). NCBI lineage: Eukaryota > Metazoa > Chordata > Mammalia > Rodentia > Cricetidae > Peromyscus > Peromyscus eremicus. Next base: position 49,191,079 of record NC_081419.1, read on the forward strand.
GCCCCAGGAGGCTAGACGGCGTTGGATTCCCCTGGAGCTGGAATTGGAGAAGTGCTGAGCCAACTGTTGGAGGTGCTAGGAACCGAACTCAGGTCTGCTGTGAGAGCAGTACTTGCTCTAGACTGAACAACTGAGCCAGCTCTCTAGCCCCATTTCCCCTCCTTTTTTGTTGGTAGTCATCCTAACGGGTGTAAGGTATTATCTCATAGTGGCTTTGAATTTTATTTTCTAATAATGAGAACCCTTAACAATTTCACGTCATTGGCCAGTATTTGTACATGCCTTTTGAATACATGTTCATTCAAGTCCTTTGTCCAATTTAAATTCTTTTTCATTTCTTTTTGGAGACAGCGTCTCACTATGTAGCCCACGCTGGCTTCAAACTCAATCCTCTTGATCAGACTCCTGAGAGCGTAGATTACAGGATGTATACCATCCTGCCTGGTGCCTTTTGCTTCTTTTCCAGTCAGGTGATTTCTATTGTTGAAATGTAAGGGGTTTTTGTTTGTTTGTTTCTTATTTTTTTTTTAACATAGGGAAATTCTAGCTTCTAAACCCTTTTCGAATACATAATTTGCAAATATTTTCTTCTATTCCATGGTATAAACCACTTGAGGCACATCAGTGGCCCGGCCCCTCCCTTGAAAACCTCCAACTGCCTAGTTACAGCCACAGAACACTCTAACTGCCCAATGGCTGGACCCAGCCCACCCCCTCACCCCCTTCACCCCCCCACCCTCCCACCCCGCTCTATGTAAAACGCCCAAGCTCTGAACTTGAAATCCCACCAATCCCCACCCTGGAAAGCATCACCCTGAAAAGCTAAATCTCTTTCCCCAAAAAAACTACATAAACTCTGTCTCCTGTTCAGGCCTCTGCTGTTTCTCACCCGAGCGGAGGCGGCCACCCTTCTGGTTTTTTCCTCCCAATAAATCTCTTTTTTTTTTTTTTTTTTGGTTTTTCAAGACAGGGTTTCTCTGTGTAGCTTTGCGCCTTTCCTGGAACTCGCTTTGGAGACCAGGCTGGCCTCGAACTCACAGAAATCCGCCTGGCTCTGCCTCCTGAGTGCTGGGATTAAAGGCGTGCGCCACCACCGCCCGGCCCAATAAATCTCTTGTGTGAGGTTCGTTTTGCGGTGTGACTTTGTGGTTTTCCTTGGCTCCCAACTGCTAGGATACCTTTCCATCTGAGCTGTACCGCTTACATGTGGGGCACCTTTTACATTGCTAACTCAAGCCTGCACTGTAGTGTTGTACTCTCAAATGTGCAGATTTTAATTGTGATGTGACCCAAACTGTCTCATTTTTCTTTTGTTGTGTGCTTTTGGCCTTATTCATAAAATCATTGCCAAGCCTAACATCATATAATTTTCCTCCACTTTTTATTCTAGTCATTTTTATAGTTTTAGGTTTCAATTTACATTTTAATCTCCCTTAATATTTGCCTCTGGTATATAAGAAAGACTTAACCCCGGTGTTTTGCATGCAGATATCCGATCTTCCCAACATGATGTTGAAAAGACTGTCATTCCTTATTGAATGGGTTTTGGTCCCCTTGTCAAATTGTGTGATTCTATGTGTGCAGTCTTATTTCCGGACTTCACAAAGGCTAGTGTTTGAGTTTATTTGGGGATCAGGTGATAACTGAGAGGTCAAGGTGCACACTGGCATGAGCACCTCAGGTGAATGGCCCATGGGGTGGCGCTCTGCTGCAATCCTTCACCTACTGAGAGGGATCTCTTGCAGATCTCTTCCAAGTAGCTCAGATTCCACCTGTGACTGTTCGGATGGATGGTGAGGATGCTGAACGGGGCGGAGGTTCTGTGAGCAGAGCCCTTACATGTAGCGAGAGGTGATTCATGTGAAGCTATGGGAGGCACTACGGGAAGGCCCTTGGGTGCTAGACAGTAGGTTCTCTAGAAACGATGTTGTCAGGCTTTGGCTGGGTAGCACACGATGACATTTCTTGTGAGGCCCCCAAAAGGGTCTTAAAATAAATATAATAGTGATGGCTTAAATGATGTGCTCAAAGGCTGGTGACCACTGGAGCCAAAACTTTGAGTACGAGTCGCTAAACCCACCGGAGCCAATGGGCATCCATTCTGAGCTGTCAGTCAGCATCTAACCCACCTGAGCCAATGGGCATCCATTCTGAGCTGTCAGTCAGCATCTAACCCACCTGAGCCAATGGGCATCCATTCTGAGCTGTCAGTCAGCATCTAACCCACCTGAGCCAATGGGCATCCATTCTGAGCTGTCAGTCAGCATCTAACCCACCTGAGCCAATGGGCATCCATTCTGAGCTGTCAGCATCTAACCCACCTGAGCCAATGGGCATCCATTCTGAGCTGTCAGTCAGCATCTAACCCACCTGAGCCAATGGGCATCCATTCTGAACTGTCAGCATCTAAGAACAGGGTCTATGCATGCTCATTGCAGTATCCTCTGTGTCCAGCACAGTTTCTCACAAATAGATGCTTAATAAATATTTGTTGAGTTGACCATAAAGCAAGGAAACAGAAATGACCTTATCAACTAAGAAAGCCCCCTTTCACTGCTAGAGAAGGTTTCTTGGAATTAATAAAATATTAACAACAATAATAATTTATTATTTCAATAATTTTAATATTTAAAATAATTAATAATTATAATTAGACTATTAATTACTAATATAATTATTAACATGATAATTATTAATTATAAATAATCAATGATTTAATTTTAAATTAATAATGATTTAAAATTATTATTATTACTGTTATTCTAGTTCTTGGAATCAAACCCAGGGCCTCAAGTGTGGTATACAAGTACTGCATCACTAAACTACATTCTCACATTTTCAGCCCTAATTTATACTGTAAGATTTCATTTCTCTTCTCAAAGTAGACAAAAATCTTAATCACCATCTGTATTAGTCATGCTTCACCAGAGGCAGAACCAATATCACACACACACACACACACACACACACACACACACACACACACACACCAAATAGTAGCACACACCATGAAGGGATTCAGGATTCATCAGAGGAGTTGGCTCATGTGATTATGAAGGCAGAACACTCCCACAGCAAGCAGCCTGCAAGGTGGAGCCCCAGGGGAATGGATGACGGAACTTTCGGTCCAAGGTTGATGGCCTGAGAACTGAGGAGCTGCAGACACAAGTCCCAGAGTCCCAGTCTAGACATTCTAGAATTCTGATGGAAGAGTTCTCTCTAGAAGAAGGAGCTGGCCTTTCCTCTGCCTGTTTAATTCTGTCTGGGCCCCCAGCTGATGGAGCCTTCCCACACTGAGGGCCAATCTTCCCTATTCAGTCCACTGAGTCATGCACCAACCTCCTTCAGAAACACCCTCACCCCTACACTGAGAGACAAGGATTTGCCAGCTATCTAAATATTCCTTAGTCTAGTCGAGTTAAAACCTAGAATTAACCCTCACACCATTCTCCGTAAAAACAAAAACTCTATTCAGTCATGTAAGCCATTATATGAGCAGTTATTAAGAACTGGTCACCTCCTGGATCGTGTGTTTCGTCCTTATCCTAGTGTGCAGGCAGGCAGTGTCTTCGTGTACAGCCTCATTGACATTGCGGTCTGGAGATACTGTGTGTCTTGCTTAAGGTCACACACAGCGGCCGTGAAGCCGGGATTTCTACCTCCTGGGGCCCCACGCTTCTTCTGAGAACTCTTTTTTCTTCTTTCTACCTCAGAGTTGCCCCTTTCCCCAGCATGCTTTCCTTTTAGGGTAAATAAGCACATTTTCTCTAGTCTTTAATCATGACTCTTATAAACAAACCATTAATAATAATCTTGTATCTGTCTCTAGCTTTCCTCCCAGTTCTACAAGTTTGGCACTAACCAGCATTTAAAATATCATCTAGTGAAACACACACACATACACACACACACACACACACACACACACACACTCACATGCACACACATACATACACAAATACACACATATATGTACATGCATATACACACATACATATACACACATACACCCTCCACATACACACACTGTTGTTTTGAGACAGGCAGGTCTTGAACTCGTGATCTTCCTGCCCCAGACTGGTCTCTTAGCTCAGATAATTTGGAAAGCCCTGGTCTAGAGCCGGTCATTTGTACAGAGCTGACAGGCAAGGCAGCGCAGCCTGCTGGGGCCCTCGGCCTTTCGCTTGTCATCTTAGCAAAGGTTGTCGCACAGCGGAGTTCCCAGAATGAGCCCCTGGTTATGACTTTGGAGACCATTTTGTTTGCCGTTCTGTATTCTAACAGCCTGAGGAGTCCTCCCATCTCTAAGACACAGGGTGACAGCTGAGTGGTGACTTAGAAGTCAATGCTGCAGAGCATGGTGGTGCATCTCCCTGAGCAGACTCCTCAGCAAAAGTAAGAAGGAGGAAGAGGGGGGATGGGGTGGAGGAGAAGGAAAGGGGGAGAGGGAGAGGAGGGGGAGGGGAGAGATTAAAGGGGCGGGCTGGGAAAGGCAGAGCGAGAGCATTCTGAACTCCTCAGTGTGTGGGGGGTTGCTGGTACTTGGCATGGGGAGGGAGACTGACAGGCTGGGGTCCTGTCCTCTTCACTCCGAGGGGAGGAGGGACGCCTCGTCTAACGTGAGAACATGGGACTTGAGTCTCCCCCTCTCTTTCTCATGGAACAGTGTGCTCTGTAATTGGCTTCATATGAGTCCAGTCCTGTGACTGGCTAGCCAGGGGTCCTGATTCTGGGGTTGAGTGTTAGGAAGTATGAGCAACTGTTACCATGTATCCTAAGTAATTATTAGCAATAGCTCCGATGTTCTAGCTTGCTTTCTGTTGCTGTGGGAGAACACTGACCAAACCAACTTGGAGGAGAAAAGGGTTTTGGCTTACGTTTCTGCATCACGCTCCATCACTGAGGGAAGTCAGGGCAAGAGTTCAAGTGGGACCCTGGAGGCAGGAACTGAAGCAGAGGGAGGACGCTGCTGACAGGCTTGCTCAGCCTGCTTTCTTATCCAACCCAGGACCACCAGCCCAGGGGTGGCACCACCCACAGTGGTCTTGATCTTTCCTCATCAATCATTAATCAAGGAAATGCCCTACAGACATGCCTCAGGCCAATCTGATGGAGGCGATTCTGCAGCTGAGGTTCTTTCACTTGCATCAAGTTGACAGAAACTGACCAGCACAATCAGAAGGTGAGTCTTAGTAGGTCTCTGTGATGCGAAAAGTAGGCAGGAAACACAGACGCTAATTTCCGCTCCTCTCTGAAGACTCACCAGATGATGGGGGACCACCAAGTGGTCTTGACTATGGGTTATTCTGGGCTATTCACTTACCCTCCATTGACTTCCTTACAGAGGGATAGAAGATTTTGAGTCACTTGGCTGTTTAATTATCTCTGATTCCTAACCCATTTCCCAGGAAACAGCAACCCGGCTTTTCTCCTTCACTGGGCCTGAGGATTTTCTGGCTTGGCCAACGACTTCTTCCCATACCTCTGAATATATCTGATCTATGTCTTCCTAGACTCAGGAATCAATGACTCATGACCTTGACGTGTCATGGTGGAAAACAAACCAACCACACAAGTCTAAGAACTCTGGGATGGTAAGCTTCAGATAAAGGGAAGCCTCTATCCTATACATTACCAAGATCAAAACACCCTACTCACCATTTCTGTAGAATCATAAAATCCAGGGAAACAGAAGAAAGTGTATGCCCCTGCATGCTTCCTAACTCTGGCTCAGTTACATCTCTTTTGGTCTTTTTCAAGCTCAGGCAGGGGCATTTAAGGACAAAGTTCAGTTCCAGGAAACTCAGTTAGGAGACACGCTTGCTACAATCAATCATCCCTGACCTTGCATTTCCCTTTGGGTTACTGGAGCAACATTTAGCTGATCTGTGACCACGCCTTCTTCCCCCCCTTCCCCCCTCCCCCCACCGCTGGCATGGGCCACTTGCTTCTGCTGGTAGCTATAGTGACCTCCTTATCACTCTACTAATAGGGCATGCTTTTTCACCTAGACTTTGCCTATGCCGTAAGCTTTGCCTTTGGCTGAACTTCCCTGAATATGGTACTTATTTGCCATATACTATATACTGTAGAGCAAATCCTTAAGAAAGATACTGCCCACCATCGACAGAGTTGAGCCCTCTGATTTGCTGCTTGGTTTTCTACTTCCACCCCACTCATCACTCAACTTTCCCATCCCAAACATCTAATGTAAAAAAAAGCCTAAGTGTTAATCCGTGACTACAGGCTTCAGCACATCTCTTTGGAAAGTTACCAACACAATAACTGTTAATACATCTCCTCAAGTAGGCTGAACCAACCTTTTCTTCCTTCCTTCCTTCCTTCCTTCCTTCCTTCCTTCCTTCCTTCCTTCCTACCTTTCCTTCTTTTTTTCCTTTCTTTCTAATTATTTTTACTCCTTTTAGATTTATTTATTTTATTTTATGTGAGTGTTTCGCTTGTGTTTTTGTCTGGGCACCACATGTGCGCAAGGGGGTCAGAAGAGGAGGTCTGATCACCTGAAGCTGGAGTTAGTGGTGCTTGTGAGCCACCATGTGGGTGCTGGGAATCAAACCTGGGTCGTCTGCAAGGACAAGTGCTCTTCACCACTACGGGCCACCCCTGCCCCGAGTACTTTCTCTTCACAAGTGAACACAATTACAGAATGTCGTATGACAGGAATAAAACTCAATATAAATGGGCCACAGCGAAGGAGGTACAGATGGTTTAAAAACTTACATGAAGGAAGAAAATGTTCAGCCACACAATCAACTAGGTTTCATGACCTCAGGGACTTGGACCATGAGGCCACCCCAGTCATAGATCTTTGGTGTTCCACTTCCCACCCCAGGCCAGGCCACGGGCAGGAGCTGGAGCAGGGGTGACCCCTGTATGTGTTGGGCCAGAAGACTGCAAAGAGGTCCTGCTTTGTTCTTGGGACCCTCCTTGTGTGTATGACCAGCTTCTCACCCCCTGGCGGACAAACAGCTGTACCAAATGTGTTCTAAGGAGCTGAAGTCAGGGCAGGAAGAGCAGCATAGACACAGCACATGCTGAGTGTGCTGAAATCCGCAGCCCAAGTAGATGCCAATAATATGTTGTTACTCTGTGTCAATTAGAAATACAAATGTATACTTTTTTAAAGTCAAAACTAAATGTCTATACATCTAAACTTGGAAGAATGAGGAAAAACAAAACAAAACCCCCACAAAACAATGAGGGGAGGCTAGCTTGTTTACCCAGGGGATGCACAGAACCTAATTCTCACTTGGACACAGGGCTGCTGGGCACCGGCTCCTGGCTCTGGAGGTGGCAAACAGGTCCCCGCTGAACCACTGGAAAGGCCAGCGAGGAATGAGCAGCAGCTGGAATGAAAGTCTGTCTCCGTGGCTGGTTCTTCTCCCTCTGAAAGAGAAGATGTGCGAAGCATTTCCTTGCACTGTCTGGCAGGGTGAGCGGCACCTGGGGGGTGAGTTAGGATGAGAAGGCAGACCACAACTGGAGGGAAACAAAGCCGCTTCTAATGAAGCTTTGTCTCTTAATCTCTAGAGCCCGAGCATTCTATTAGGAAAGGTAGCTGCAGATGAGGAGAGTGGGTGATTAAGGGCACACCCATGTGAGGACGAGGAGACACACACCTTCCCGGATTCCCGAATCTTACCTTTCATTTAGACTAAGGAAGAGGAAAAAAAAAACACCTATCTTTTTGAAATTCAAAGTGGATTGTATGTATTAAAATAAATGAGGACCGTGGGAGAAGAGCTAGGAGGAACGAGGAAAGCAATTATTCTGGGAGGCAGAAATGCTTCTCCTGCCTCAGTGCTAGGCTGGCAATTTCAGCCATTTTCTCTCAGGTAATTTTCAGTACAGAGCTGCCAGTGCTGCCCAGGGAGGCTGCGGTCTGGCTCACCTGCAGGAGCTACACGCAGCTAAAGAGGGATGGAGAGGGACCATTCTGTCCGGCAGAACGGGCCTCAGGAGGGAGACACATTACTCCGAGGAGGCAGAAATCAGAGAAACGAGGCAGCAGTTGCATGGTGCTGCTTGTGCTAAGTACAGAACACTAAAAAAAAAAAAAAAATTAAAACCCACTAATACAATCAACTCAACAGCATCTCATCATTAATCCTAGGAAGTCACAGTTTAGCAGATTTCCCCAGGGAAAAAGCCTTACAAGCCTGGAGGGTGGGTGAGTACACCCTCTCACTGTGGTTTTTTTAAACAACCATACTTGATATATAAAGATTAACTGAGGAAAAATTAATTTCTTTTTTTTTTTCTTTGCAATGAACAAGGAAGTGTCCCCAAAAGGAATAGAAGGTTGAGAACATTGCCAAAAAAAAAAATTTTTTTTTTTTCAAGACAGGGTTCCTGATGTAGCCCTGGCTATCCTGGATCTCGCTCTGTAGACCAGGCTGGCCTCGAACTCAAGAGATCCATCTGTCTCTGCCTCCTGAGTGCTGGGATTAAAGGCATGTGCCACCACCGCCTGCAGCAGGGAATTTTTATAAGTATGACACAATTCACATTTTTCCTGGTGCCAGTCACATCAGCCCACATAGAAGAAAGGAGATTGGGGCTTGTTAGGGGGTGTCAAAAGCTTGTTTTCACTGGGCGGTGGTGGCACACGCCTTTAATCCTGGCACTCGGGAGGCAGAGCCATGTGGATCTCTGTGAGTTCGAGGCCAGCCTGGGCTACAGAGGGAGATCCAGGACAGCCAGGACTGTTATACAGAGAAATCCTGTCTCGAAAAACCAAAAAAATTCTTGTAACATCTGAGAGGAAAGCATTGTCCGTCCGTCTATCCGTCGTCCCCGCCCCCACTCCCCAATCCTTGCTCTGCTTAGTGGCTGCCTACTAGAGAAAATAAAAGTTAAGACACAGAACCCTGAGATACCAAGCTCAGGGACACCGCGACTGCGTCCAGTCCGGTATGGACTCCCCACCTCTTTATATAATGCTCGCGTGCCTCTAACTCAGTGAATCTCAACCTTCCCTGCGCTGCAGCCCTTTAATCCAGCTCCTCATGCTGTGCTGACCCCCAACCATGAAATTATTTTTGTTGCTACTTCATAACTGTCATTTTGCTACTGTGATGAATCATAATGTAAAGAGCTGTGTTTCCGATGGTCTTAGGTGATCGCTGTGAAAAAGGTCGGCCGTCTTCCCCAGGGGTCGCGACTCACAGGTTGAGAACCGCTGGCCTGGCTCTTCCTTGCTGGAGGTTAAGTGGTTGTGAAACCGCAGGCAACAGGGAATCAAAGGCTGTTGTTTTAAGCTCTTGGCCAAGTCGCGGCCCCCGTCGCCTGCCTCCGACAGCTCCAGCGGCAGCTGAGGGTCGGCTGCCTTTGGCCATCTGGAGGTTTTAACGTGTTCCATCCATCTCATGCCAATCTGCTTTGCCAGAGTCCCGGTCACTGCGCTGCTCGAGGCCTCTGACGTGGTGTGCGGGGAGCTGTGCTCTGTGGCCTCCCGCTTCCATCCTCCTTTGCAGGTGCACTTACGCCTTTTCCGGCGGATGCTATTTTTCTTGCCCTCTGCAGGCTCTCACCTGCAGAGCTATTATTACTTGCTTGTTGCCGCATGTTGCTGATTCATACTCATAGGAAAAGTAATTTTGTCTCCAACACCTCTTCCCTGTCATTTAAGGCATATGTTAATGAAAGGCAGATTTTGGCATCTACTCTCCTCCATAGCTGAGGCCACACTATAGATTCATTAAAAATGAAGATGCAAGTGTTATTTCACTTCTATTTATATCTGTAACCATACCGAAGCCAGCTTGCAGGATACCTTTGTGCCTTTCAAACCCCAGACCATATTCCACGAAAGGATCCACATTTCGTGTTTGAATTGGCATTAATGTGGCATTCATGTACATACAATGTTTTCAATAAAGATGTTTCAGGCATGTTTTATTACTGGCACCTCCTGATTTCACAGATTTTTAGGTTACAGTACAGCCGAATCCCTCTGAAGATGTTTTAAGGGCTTTCCCCTTCCTTGAAGCATGGAATATTTTATTTTATTTTTGTTCCTTTTAACTTAAAACTGAGGAGTATGCAAGTGATGTGCGCTCTGCTAGGAGGACTGCCAAGTGGGAGGCCCAGCCGAGCCTGCGGGGTGGGGTGGGGTGGGGGCGGGGTGGTGGGGTGGGGTTGGGGTTGGGGGCAGAGCTGAGCGGATTCAGAGAAGTAAAGAGAACCGATTGAGGCCCTTTTGCTTTGCCATTCCTCACGGGTCGTTTCCCTTCCTTCCTTTCCATTTTATAACTGCGGACAAGTGCGACCTACTTATTTCACAGAGCGACTGGATCTCCAAAGAGAAGGAACCTGGAGGGTCCTCTGAGCCAAACTCCCACCAGCCCTGCAGCGGATTCAGAAGGCCTCTTCTCCAGCATCTTTCCCAGCAGCCCGCGAGCCCACAAACGAGGTGGTTTTAGGAGTCAGGCCATTCCAGGTCTACATTCTGACTCTGCCACTCAACACCTCTCGTATTCTGGGCAAGTCCGTCACCTAGATGAGCCCCAGTCTCATCTGCTAAATGGCCCTGACAACAGCTAATTCATAGGCTCTTGGGAACCAAATAAGTACCTGCTGTATACATAATCAGCACTCAGAGCTGAATGGAGAGAAGCGGAGTGGTTCAATGGGACCTGGAACCCAAGCTTTTCTAGGAGACACTTTCCCACAGCATTGTACTGTCTTTCTCTCACAATGTCTCAAAAACCACCGAAAAGGTATCTGTTGAATGCTGCGCACGCTACCTTGTAGACTGTAAACGATGTTATTAATAACAATACCTCACACATTCAGTGCTCTGGAATTTACAGTATGCTTTCACAAGGGAGGAAAGTACCCCCGCCAACGTGTAGTCTCCTGATGACTAACGGGCAGGCGGGCGGGAGGAGGAGAGGCTTTGAAAGAGGTCTATTAGCGATGCAAATGTGAAGTCATCTGCCCTTGTGAGGAGCATAATAAACATCAGAATCAATTAGCTAACGAAGCTGATATATTCAGGTCCCCAGGAGCTGGAAAACCACAGACATGGAGGAAGCAGTTCTGGGAGAGAAGGGAACCATCGGGATGGCTCGGATGACTGTGGGTTTTGTCCCCAGGAAAGCAGTTATTTGCATATGGGTGAATTTTCACATAGCAACTAAAGTGCAGCAATGATTTACAAGCACTTCATGGTAGGAATCCGGATGTGTGCACAGTTTGGAACCCAAACAAGTGGTTAGCAGAAGTCAATGGCAACTGAGGATTTCGATGTTATAACAACAGAAACCCCAACTCGACTTCCTCTCCACCTTCCCGAGCGGAGCCTCATGGGAGAGTGTTCCCAGGCAGACAGTGTTCCAAAGTGACTTTCAGAATTGGAGAAAACAGAGCGTGCTCTTTTAATCTATTTCATTGTTTCCCTCGTGTAAGAAGACTAAGGAATACACCTTTTTCTGTTAGAGGGAAAATGGACTCTCTGAAATGCGGCTCCCTCAGAAACGGATTTTTAAATATCAGCCTCTGTTAACCACGGTCCTAGCTTTATGAATGTGAGGGGAATTAGAATTCCACGCAGTTATCAGCTATTTTAAGCTAATACTCAAACAGATACATTTGTGACACCTCATGATTTCTCGGTATCTGCAGGCCAAACTCCCCACAGCCCCTTCCTTCCCTTGGCTGTCTCTGCCTCTATCTGCTTTTCTGTCTGGCAGCAAGCCTGAAGAAGGACGCTCACGCAGGTAGGCTGAGTGGAAAAAGGACTGATCAGAACACAGAAGATGGTGGGGTGGGGCTCCTGTGGGGATGTTCACAGACGAGGAGATCTATGCTGGAGGGAGCCCAAGAAAGCCCAGTTTGTGTCTTAGAGTCCAAATTTGGTTGATGTATTTTTGAAGCTTTTAAAGGTTAACTCACATGCTGTAATACATTATAGAAAGATATGAAGCTGAATTTTACTGTGCCAGTCAAGAGGCTGGCTTGAATCTGCTATTTAGAACTGAGAGAGACAGTACAATTTACATGTGTGAGAATGTGCGAATAATTTTACCTTCTGTTGTTTTTAAAAACCACCTTGGGCCATGGTTTTTAAATGGAGACATGAGAAGATCTGTTGGGGTTCCCATAGCAACATTAACTTATCTAAACTGCCCCGTTGTATATAATACTTTCATGACTGTTTTGGCTTTTAAATGTAGACTTTAACTATGAAATACAAGCGAGTTAAGAGTCTTGGGCAAATTCTGACTCTTCCATTTACTGATGTGTGCCCATTTCAACAGAAACCTTGACAGCTGTACTTCTGAGAACTTGCCACCAAAGGCAAATGTATTCCAAAATCGGCCTGTGGTTTTCCTCACCACTGATCATTGACCTCCCCATTTTACATGCCATAGACAAGTCTTCAACAAATCTCTCTGAACATGCTTGTGAAACACCATGGCTGGAAGGAACCAGCTTGGATGGCTCCTGTCTGGAGACTAGACGCCTCATCCTCACAGCGCTGGTCTGTTCACAAGCTGCCTTGCTCCAGCTCCCAGCGCCATTCCTCATTAGTGTCCTAGACAGGCTGATCCCATTCGAACACTTTGAGAACAGAGTTAAAGATGAGCTAAGGCCCAGCTCCTCCCAGAGGCTCCATTCCTCACCCCCCCCCCTCCGCCCCCCAGATATCTCTCCTTAGAAGGGTGACCCTGCCACCTGCACTGTGTGGGATGACGATGATGATGATGACTGAGCGTTCGTGCTCAAGCCCGTTCCTTGAGGCACTTGGCCTGACTCCATGCGTTCTGGGGATACCATCAATTAAGCTCTTCTGCCACAGTCTGCTACGAGGTCAACCTGTTATCAAACTTGGGGCTACAATCTGTGCTCCAAGTTAGGTCTGGCCATCCGTCCTGGATAAGTCAATTAAAAGAGCCAAACTTACTGGGTGTGGTGGTGGCGCACGCCTTTAATCCTATCTCTAGGGAGGCAGAGGCAGGTAGATCTCTGTGAGTGTGAGGTCAGTCTGGTCTACAGAGGGAGGGCTACAGAGTATGACCCTGTCTCAAAACAAAACAAAACAAAACAAACAATCAGAAAGAAAAAAAAAAAAAAAGCCAAACTAAGGAGGAAACCGGAAAAAGATTTACTCGATATGGTCACAGCAGATGAGGGGCAGAGACACTAAGAAAGCCCATGTTGGTCTAAATCTTGCAGAATGAGACTGAAGTTTAAATACAGACCCTAGGACAGGCACATCTAAGCAGTCTCATCAAGGTGTGAGCCGCTGACACACCCTTGTCTGGACTTCAGTCTTGTCCTGTAGGGCGCTGTGATGAGTTGTTAGAACTGTGTGGAATCCCCTTCTGGCAGGTAAGTCCCCCCCTGTGGCTGATGCCTGCTGGGGGATGGTCTTTCTGTATGCTGTGAATATGTGTTGCTACCATTGGTTAATAAATAAGCTGCTTTGGTCTACGGCAAGGCAGCTTAGAGGCAGGTGGGAAATCCAAGCAGAGATACAGGGTCAGAGGAGAAGCTGAGCACTGCCGGGAGAGCAAGATGTAATGGAACACAGGTAATCATGTGGCAAAACACAGATTAACAGAAATGGGTTGAATTAAGTTGTGATAGCTAGGCAGCAATAAGCCTGAGGCCACAGACCAAACAGTTTGTAATTAATATAAGCTTCTGTGTGTTTACTTGGGACGAAGCAGCTGTGGGACACAGGAAAACTTCCTGCTACAGATGCCCTTTCCTTCAGCCCAGCATGAGATTCCTGGGGTGAGTTCCACTTCTTCAGGGTCCACTGTTTCAATGGTCTGATAGTCAGATTGAAAGACCCAAGTGCATCTTTGGAATATCTTCATTTCTGTCAGGTTACAAACCCACAATCCCAAATGGGCTCATTACATTCCTCTAGGAAACCAACTTCTAAGGGATTTCTAAAGTCTCACACCTGGAAATCTGAGCACCCTGGAGGCCAGGGCAGCAGGATCATGGCCTGTGTTGAGGCTAGCCTGGGCTACGAGTCAGATTGTTTCAAACAAGCAAACAAATAAGTAAAGAAAAACTTTTGGACCTGGAATTTTTCCAGACCACTGCTTTCAGAACTGTGCATCTCCTCTGGGTAAGTCCCTTATCTGCTCATTGTCTGGATCCGAGTTTACAGAGACCAGCCCTTGAGTGGCACAAGTACATCCTCAGCACTCTATTTAAACTTTGATCTCACTTCAGAACCCAAAGACTGGACTTGGAGAGGTCCCCTGGTTCCCTCTGTCCCTCTTCCCAATGTGTCCACATTGAGTAAGTCTCCTTTTTCTGCTTTCTACTTTACTTTGATTCTTTTGACTGGCTTCTTGAAGATGGGTAACCAGATCTGAGTTGTGGTACAAGTTGTGGCTCCAAAGTTTGATAATACAGAATGGAAACATTCAGTAAACACTGCATAATGAGGGGCTTGTTTTAGGAACTCTGTTTTTACAAAGGGCAAACAGCAAGCCAACATACTTTCTTTCTGAAGCAAGGGAACAAATACATTTCTAATTGTTAGAAGAATTTTCTTGAATATATGCCTTAGTTTCTGTGATAAAATACCCTGACCGTGGGCCTAGGGAGATGGCTCAGGGTTTAAGATCACTGGTTGCTCTTCCAGAAGATTCCCAATGGCCATATGACAGCTCTGTCATATAGTAGTTTCCTTCCAGATTGAAACATTCACATCTCAGAGTTAAGACATAGACAACTCAAGATAGCTTCAGGAAGTCCCTAAAACTGACTAGATTCACTAGGCCCCTCCCTCCCAAGAGTAAATAGTAAAGAGGAGCCAAGGTGCAAAGAAGCAAAGACCAGTGGAGCTGCCTAGAAGAGATTTCGGACAAGTGAGGCACTCTCCAATCTCAACAGCCTGCAGACTGTGCAGTGTGCTTCAGGTCCAGCTTTGTGAGCTGCTACTCATGCTGGGTGGGCTTTGGTGAACAGGTGTCCTTGAATCATTTTTACTCCTGTAAGCAACCTCTCACCCATCTTCCTATAAGTGACCCTAATAAAACTCATAGGTTCACTAAGTTGGACTTTGGTGGTATCCGTACTTTGTTCTGTCATAGGCTCCTTATCTGGGGTGAATAGACAAGTGTGTGCTGCCTCTGTCCAGAAAAAGTCTGTCATACAACAGGCTTACAACCATCTATAACTCTAGGTGCAAAGGATCCAATGCCTGTAGTGAGTCTTTCTCTGTCCTACCAGGCAGCTCCCGAATCACAACATGGAGACTTACTATTAATTATGAAAGCTTGGCCTTAGCTTAGGCTTATTCCTAACTAGTTCTATAACTTAAATTAATCCATGCCTTTTTTTTTTCTCAAGATAGGGTTTCTCTGTGTAGTTTTAGTGGCTGTCCTGGATCTCGCTCTGTAGACCAGGCTGGCCTCGAACTCACAGAGACCTGCCTGGCTCTGCCTCCCAAGAGTGCTGGGATTAAAGGCATGTGCCACCACCGCCCGGCTAACCCATGCCTTTTAATCTATGTTCTTTTATGTGGCTTGGTGTACTCTCCATCCTGCTTCCTCTCCATCTGACTGGTGACCCTGCTGTTCTTCTTCCCAGCATCCTGTATGCCTGAAAATCCTGCCTAGCTATTGGCTGTTCGGCTTTTTATTAAACCAACCAGAGTGAAACATCTTCACAGTGTACAAAAAGATTATTCCACAATATTTCCCCCCCTTTTTTGGTCTAAATAAAAAGGAAAGGGTTTAACTCTAACACAGTAAAGCTATATATAGTAACAATTATCAGGTAAGAATTACATTCACGGGCTGGAGAGATGGCTCAGAGGTTAAGAGCACTGCTTGCTCTTCCAAAGGTCCTGAGTTCAATTCCCAGCAACCACATGGTGGCTCACAACCATCTGTAATGAGATCTGGCGCCCTCTTCTGGCCTGCAGGGATATGTGCAGACAGAACACTGTATACAAAATAAATAAATAAAATCTTTAAAAAAAAAAAAAAAAAAAAAAAAAGAATTACATTCACAAAATTTCATCCATTTGTATTTGGCAATTTTGGAGAAAATATTATTTATCTTATCTTGGTAAGTTCAAAGTTCTGTACCTAATTAATCTTCTATCATAACTAAGAAAAACTATGACTATCTAGTCTTCAGCTCCATCAAAGACCTCAGGATATAATAGTACCTGAGTAAACACAAAGTGCAGAGCAAGCAACTTCCAATACTACAGAAATGACAGAGACATCTGGCTGCCTGGACAGTCACCCAAGGTTCCTCTGTAACATTGGGGCATCCATCTGCAGCTACAGGCCTAGAATATCTGACAGACTTTTCTGTGAAGCAGGAATTTTGAAGGACGTTCTACCCTGTCTTGGCATTTTGGCAGTTACTTTTCTTTGTGTCCTGCTGGTCTAGTTTGGACAGCATACTGTCAGCAGTTGAGACAAGGGCAGTTTCTTGCCCAAATGGCTAACTTTTCCCATAAAGAAAGCAAAATCCTTATGGAGGTTCTTTGATGCCTATCATCCTTTTTTTTTGAAGTAAATTGGTACTGCCAGGAGCAGACGTGTCTCACTGTCATTAAAAGCCCTATGTTAACAAAGCACTTTAAATGTCATGTTTTTGTAGGTCTTTGAAGTGTTTGAAGATCACCTTTTTATCTAAAATACATCTCTGTATGATCTTGAAAACACACCTAACATGACTCTGTTTGATAGTTATAGATGACTAGCTATTAACCTGAATTTATTATCCTAAATGGTTTTCAAAGACTAAAACTTTACATAACCGTTTAAAATGAGCTGCATAGGTACAATACCTTAAACAAAAATAGAAACATATATACATTATAACAAAAATAACATTAATTTGTATTAATATACATAAATCCACACCAATGGAAAATAGTTGAGACTAGCAGTTGTTTAAAAGTAGATTCAACAATCCACCCCTTTCTCTCATCATTTCTATACTATACCTCCCTTTTTTCCTTCAGAAAGATATTCTTGAATCTAACTTCTTTGTTTAGCTTTTTTCCTGACCAAGACCAATAACAACTTGTAACCAACCCTCCTAGATGATGACAAACATCTATAACCAATTAAATGACCCAAAGCCATCCACCCCACCTCTTGGGAATGTGGGTGTTATATTCTCTAGACTGCTTCCTATTGTCTGGGAGCACTGGCATGTTTAGGAGGCCCTAGGGAAACTGGGATAGTAGTGAAGTCCTGGGAGAGCTAGATGTATTATTTGTTGTCCAGTCTCTGTGCAACTGGAAAGTGCAAGGCTTATCTGAAGTCTAGACTGGAGTAGTCTGTGAGGCTGGACCATCTCGGCCATCAGCCTTGAAGCTGATCTGGATGCAGAACTCTGAGGAAACTGCAACAGAGGCACTCTGAGAGGCTGGATCACCTGGGCCATCTGTTTTCATTGGTATCTGGTTTTCTTGTTCTGAAAACACATAAACTTTCAAAGGTAACATACATATCTGCATTAACACAAGAATGGAATGTACAGTGTGCATAAGTCAGTTAAAGATGACTTTTTGTTTTATGTTTGAGCAAGTAAAAGGCATCTGTCAACTTTCTAAGTCCATTTGGACTGTATAATCAAATTGTAATATAAATCTCTACCCATGCCATATGAAAGGATGGCATGTAAAAATAAGTCATGAGGACTCTGTAGCCAACAAGATTTATCATGTCTCATCTCATCTCAGAGCTGTTCCCATGTCAAGGGATCAGCTTACACACACCACCTGTCCTGTAGTCTTTTTGGTTTCCTCCCCCATGTCTGTAGCCAAGATACTCGGGAGGTCTGCCCCAGTCAAATCTGATCTCTGTTAATCTGGAAGGAATCCACAGATTTTCGTTTCCTCTGGAAACAAAAGCATAACATCTCCTCCAATGCAACACATTGTCAGATTTCCATTTTGAAGTTAAGACATTCTTAAAAATATATAGGTTGGTTTAATTTAGCAGTTTTCAAGTCCAATGTCTCTCTGCAGCTATAGTTTGTTTTATCAGCAATGAGAAAAAAAAATTGAAAGACAACACAATAACATACAGGATCCAGACTCCCATCTCTATGTGGCTTATTCTTTATTTTTTAATTACTTTACTCTTTAAATACTTTATTATACTTATTTAGTTACGTATTTTTATGACTGTCTATTGTGGTGGTATTGTGTTCCCCAAAATATTGTGTACCTTAATAAACTTATCTGGGGTCAGAGAACAGAAAAGCCACAAGATACTTAGGCTAGAAAATGTTAGCACACACCTTTAATCCTAGCATTCCAGAGGTAGAAATCCCTCTGGATCTCTGTGAGTTCAAGGCCACATTGGAAACAGCCAGGCATGGTGACTCACGCCTTTAATCCCAGAAAGCAGCCTTTAATCCCAGGGAGTAGTGGTAGAAAGCAGAAAGGTTTATAAGGCGTGAGGACCAGAAACTAGCAGCATTTGGCTGGTTAAGCATTTGGCTGGTTAAGCTTTCAGGCTTTCTAGCAGCAGTTCAGCTGAGAGCCATTTGGATATGAGGACACAGAAGCTTCCAGTCTGAGGAAACAAGACCAGCAGAGAAGTTGGCCAGGTGAGGTTAGCTGTGGTTTGTTCAGTCTCTCTGACCTTCCAGTGTTCACCCCAATACCTGGCTCAGGTTTTATTTTATTAGTAAGACTCTCTAAGATTTCTGCTATAGTCTATATCCTTTTTCTTTTCTTTTTCTTAAGCCTACACACATTGTTAAACACACTGTAACCTGTTTAGACATTTTTTTCAGTTTGAACCTGCTTTACTGAGTATCGGTAACCTTTTCTGTCTGCATGAGCAAAATTTTAAACCACTGTGCAGCTTAGCTCATGGCTCACTGGCAGCTCAAGCATGTTGGCAAGTCTCTGTACCATGGCCAGCATGAGAGACAGAAGACTAGGACACTGCCTTGGCTCCATTCTTGTGTGTTTAGAACCTTTTTTTTTTTTTTTTTAAAGCTTTCCCAGGTCTTATGTGGATATACGTGATACCATGTTGGATGCCATTTGTAGTAAGTCTTTCTCTGTCTTGTCAGCCAGCTCCCAAATCATAACACAGAGACTTATTATTTATTATAAAAGCTTGGCCTTAGCTTAGGCTTGTTCCTAACTAGTTCTATAACTTAAATTAACCCGTATCTTTTAATCTACATTCTTTTATGTGGCTCAGTTACCTTTACTCTGTACTCCTCATCCTGCTTCCTCTCCTTCTGGCTGATGACTCACCCCTTTCTCTTCCCAGCCTTCTGTGTGCCTGAAAATCCTGCGTAGCTATTGGCCATTCAGATTTTTATTAAGCCAATCAGAATGACACATCTTCACAGTGTACAAAAAGATTATTCCACAATAGACATCTTTGGCAGGCAGAGATACTGATGGCCTCTGCAGGCACTGGGCATGCACATGGTATACAGACATACATTCAGGCAAAACCCATGCATATAAAATAAAAAAAAAAATATTCCAACAAAAGCCATTTAGGGGAGAATGGGTTTATTTTAGCTCACAAATCCAGATTACAGTCCACCAGGTTACAGCAGGGAAGTCAGGAACGTGAAGCAGCTGGTCACATCCACAGTCAAGACCAGAGAAGAAAGAACACAAGTATGCCAGGGCTCAGCTCATTTTGTCCATTTTTACTCGGTTCAGGATCCAAAACCCAGGGAATGGTACTGTCCACAGTAGGCAGGTCTTCCCACATCAATTAACACAGTTAAGACAAACTCACAGGCAACTGACACTCTGGAGGCTCTTCCCAGGAGAGTCCAGACTGTGTCACGATGGCAATGAAAACTAACCACCACAGCATGACTGTCTCAGCGGTGACCTGCACATCTAAGAACAGCCGGAGAATGAGTTAACAAGGGCCACACTTCCTCATTTTTGGAAAGGAAGAGAAATTAAAATTGTATTTCAGACATTAGTATGGGGAGGGGATAAAAAGGGGGGTTGGAGAAAATATAATAGAATGAAACAAAAACAATAAACCTTCATCCTGGGCTTGTAAGTTCCCCTAAAAACAAGGCACGCTGCGCCTCTGCTACTGATTGACAATGAGGGCGGTTTGACTGTTTGGGAATGCTTCACCACACCCAATAATGAAGAAGATTATCATCTCTTCCACTTCTAAAAAGCGGACAGGTTGCATTTCTCAAAACTATATGCCTTATATCAGTAATTTAACTCAAAGTCATAAGATTCAAGGGAACATGGTTAGACAAAACCAAACCAAACAAACATACATTTCAAGTTCTGAAAACAGAGGTTGGGACATTCTTTCAAGTCACTCCGTGTACTTAAACTGTCCCAAGAGCTCAGACGACAGAGCAGCAGGGCCACAGATGCTCTTCTCACTGTCTATGGACAGCAGCCTTTGAACAACATCACACCCTGGTTTCATACCTTACCGTGACATGTAGCTCAGTCAAAAAGGAGCAGAAATGCTCCTTTCAGCCCCTTTGAGTCCAGTGCAGTGGTTTCTGGAATTTTCCTTGAACCCACACTCGGTGCATCACCACCTGTTTTTTCCTGTTCACTTGCAAGCGATGATCAACCAGATTTTGCTTCTCATGTAATCCAG
The DNA here is from genome assembly GCF_949786415.1 of Peromyscus eremicus. NCBI lineage: Eukaryota > Metazoa > Chordata > Mammalia > Rodentia > Cricetidae > Peromyscus > Peromyscus eremicus. The sequence goes on from NC_081419.1 coordinate 49,211,679, forward strand.
CCTCGCAGAACATACGGTGGACTTCCCCTTTGAGGCAAAGGTGGCAGTCAAAGACACAGCATGTGACGGGGACAGGGGAGGAAGGACCAATGGGGCGCCATGCAGGACTGTTCATCTGAGTTTCGTTTACACCAGGAAGCACTGTACAGCTAGGTGAAGGAAACCCACAAAACCAAGTGCGGCAATCTTATCTCCCCCGTTTGCGAGTGGAAACAGGTTGACAGGACAGGGCCAGCAGGACCAGGGTAGATTATCGTGAGCCAGCTATGACTAGGGCTTTCAATAGTTTGAACTGTGCCTCCTTCACGGCTCTCTGTTTTACAACTCAAGACTACATGTTATAAAAGGCTCTATTAAGTTTGGGGAGGCCCTTGGATGCAGGATTCACTTGGTATTGTCAGAAGCACTTGTTTAAGACAAGAAATTGACTAGTGAGAACTAATTTTCTTTAGACTTATAAAAATAAAATTCTTTCCTGTGGCTGTGGCATACTATCAATTTTTTTTTCATATCAAGGCTAACAGTATCTCCAAAATTACACCCTGAACCTTTACTCTAATATAAGAGTGAAACAAGTGACTCTTTCTTTAAAAGTAATTCTAACTGGAAGACGATGAAAAGGCAAAGGCTGTTTGCACACTTTTATGTGGAAGTGTTGTGAGCACCAGGGCATAAGACATCATCCGGGGCCGAATCACCACTGAGGCCTGGTGCTCACAGCGTCTGAGTGTCTCCCTGCAAATAATTACCTGAGAAGAGTTTTCACAGCTCATTATTTACCTTGGGTAATAGATCAGCATACCTTTTGTAAAGAAATAGGCTCTGGTACCATCTCCTCGGACATAAAAATTTTCAGATAAACAACGCCCTAAAAAATAAAAAAGAAAAACTTGATAGTTCCTTCATAAACAAGATAAATCAAAATAATTTGACATGAAATATTTTTATAGTCCAAAAACACATTAAAATAACTTAGAACTCAATATACTATTACCTTTTAAAAATTGTATCTTTATTTTAAATTACTTATATATGTGTCTGTATATAGGTACATGCACATGTGTGTGGGCAGACACCAGAGAGGGCATGGGATCCCCTGGAGCTGGAGCTACAGGAGGTTGTGAGCTTCCTGGTGTGGGTGCTGTAACCAAACTCCCATCTTCTTTAGAGCACTTAACCAGTAAGCCACCCTTTCAGCCCGTTACCTTTTTTAAAACGAAGCTGAGCATTATCGTATCGTCCATGATCCCGAAATAATAGCATTCCCCCAGGCTTCAGCAACCTGGAGAGTCGGTGGACAACAGCTTGCATCCTTGGAAAACAAAGTAAGCCAAAGAAATCATACATGTAACAAAAAACAAAACAACAACAAAAACACAGGAAAAAAAAAAGCATTTTGGATCCGAAGGAACCAAATTCGAAAGCTCAAGTGCAAACCACAAATCTGCAATCCCAGACCCTGAGGCAGGAGGATCGTGGATTCCAGACCAGCCTTAGTCACGTAGTGAGACCCTGTCTCACACAAACCAAACCGACAACTCACCCACCCGTCCACTTATGTTTCTTCCATTAAATACGGTAGGAAATAAAGGTAAAGGTGTGCCATTTTCTGCAGAATAAGACATGCCAGAGCCACCCCAAATTCACACAGCAAAATGGGTCATCTTTCCTCCACGTTAGTTCTTCTCCTAGCCTGCCTGCCTGCCTGCCTTTTGCGTGTGTATGTCTAGTACTCTCGAGTATGCACATACATGTTCACATACGTGTGTAAGCCCAGCTTACAGCTGACATCATGCAGGGTCTCTTGCGGAACCCAGGTTCAGCGAGTCTAACTGGCCACCTTGCTCCTGGCTCCTGTCTCTGCCTCCTGGACACAGGATTGTAGGCTGCATCCACGCTGTCTGGATTTCCCCGGGGTTCTGGGAGTCTGAATTGGGGTCCTCAATTGTGTACAGCAAGCACTTGAGCTGCGGAGTCATCTCCTCAACCCCCGACTTCTTCCTCTCAGGATGCAGGGCTCATTCTTCTTTTCTTTCACTATCCTATCCATGTGCTCAATTTTCCTCCTCCTCCTCCTCCCCCTCCCCCTCCTCCTCCTCCTCCCCCTCCTGCTCCTCCCCCTTCCCTTTGCTGTTTCCTGTAGCTAGAGTTTTCCTGCCTGGCCCACAGTCAGGACAAATCTCTGTCACCTGCCAGTCCCACAGCCGCTCAGACCCGACCAAGTAAACACAGAGACTTATATTGGTTACAAACTGTATGGCCGTGGCAGGCTTCTTGCTAGCTGTTCTTACAGCTTAAATTAATCCATTTCCATTAATCTATACCTTGCCACATGGCTCGTGGCTTACCGGCATCTTCACATGCTGTTTCTCATTGTGGCGGCTGGCAGTGTCTCTCTGACTCAGCCTTCCACTTCCCAGCTTTATTCTCCTCCTTGTCCCACCTACACTTCCTGCCTAGCCAATGGCCAATCAGTGTTTTATTTATTGACTAATTAGCAACACATTTGCCATACAGAACATCCCACAGCAGTTTCCTGTTTCCCTTGGCAGTTCCTTGGGACAGACAGTTACCTCTCCAAGCCCAGAAACAGAATCACTTCCCAATACACTACATGTCCTTCTTGTTAATTCTCTGTGGATGTTAGCAATGAGTTGTCTGACATCAAACAATGGTCCTAGAAAATCACCTCATTGTCAAAAGAATTTCATGATTTTAATCTGGAGGGCCAAGTTTTCTTTCTTACAGGGTTCTGAGGATGAATTCTTCCAATGGCGTTTCTACTGCTCTGACCAAAGCTTCTCTCCTAACCAAACACAATGGCACGATGGGCTCCGTGGCCTGTGCAGGCCTTTGTGTATATGACTTCCTCTCAAAGACAAAGCTCCTTTTTCCTTATTCTTGGCCTCTTTCGACTGTAGTCACATCTCAATTCCAGCTCAATACCAGGAGGCTTTACTCTTGTTAATTCCTTATCCTGCTTCTAGAGCATGCAATCAAATAGGACTCTTAAAGTAAATCTTGATGTGGTATTTTGGGTTCTGTGTTCATGGTCTCTGTTTTGTGGACCAGAAAGATGCAGGTCTTCTATTGATGGTGAGTGACAGGCACTGGCTGCCCACAGCGCCAATGGAGAGGGCTCATGGAGCCCACAGGGAATGACAGTCAGGGTACAGAGCTATGGCCACTGCCCGCTGTGGGAGGGAGGAGAAATGGCAGCCTACAGGGTAAGTCTTTGCGGTCTCTTTTTTGTTTGTTTATTTGATTTTGTGTTGTAAGACAGGATCTTACACCATAGCCCAAGGTGGTCTGGAACTCATTATGTAGCCCAGACTGGCCTCGAACTTGGATCAGTCCTCCTGTCTCAGTTTCCTGAGTGCTAGAGTTACATACGTAAGCCACCACACCCAGCTCGGCCTCTGCTTTACCTAAGCCACTTAAAGTTGCTGAGGCTTTCTCATTTTGAAAAGATGAGGTTAGCTCAGGTGGTTTATAAATTCCTTTCATTTAAAACAACATTCATGGCTGTCAAGATAGCTCAGCAGGTAAAAGCACTGCCACAAAAGCCTGGCAGCTTGAGCTGGAGCTCTGGAACCCATGTAAGTATGAAAGACAGACACCCACCCCTACACACACACACACACTCTCACACATGCATAATTTTAAAAAAATTTTAAAAATTACATTTAGTAGAATAGTGGGGTGAAATCCAGCTTCTGCCAAATTATAAAAAAAGCAGCCAGGCAAGTGGTGGCACACTCCTTTAATCCCAGCACTCGGGAGGCAGGGGCAGGTGGATCTCTGAGTTCGAGGCCAGCCTAGCCTGGTCAGAGCATCCAGGACAGCCAGGCCTACACAGAGAAACCCTATCTCAGGAAAACAAACAAATAAACAAACAAAAATTAAAATAAAAAAAGAGATTAAGACAGAGAAACAACAAGAACTCTCCAGTTTGCCGACTCCCCACTCTGCTTTTATTTAGTGTGTATCTTACATTTTCTTTCAATGACCAGAAAGACAGTTAGCTCCTCCTGTAGCCTCTCAGGATTATTTCCATTTAAACTGCTCTCCTCAGACTCAGGATCTAGCTGAATTACTGGCTATTTCCTTGTTTCTGCTGCCAATGAGTTACTTTTCTAGGATTTTCTTGGATGCGCATTCACAGTTACAGTCCTAAATGATCCTAAAGACACTGCTAAACTGTCTCTTTTGATCGCCTCTCTTCTATTGGCTCACCTCACCTTTATTTAGTTAAAATGACTCAAGTGGGGTTTCATTGTGCTGTCCAGGTTGGTCTCGAACACCCAGGCTCCAGAGACACTGTGTCTTAATCACCCAAGTAGCTGGGACCATGGGTGTGCACCACCACACCCAGATCATTCACCTCATTTTTAGATCATTTCCATATAGGCAAAAAAGTTGTATTGACACAAGATATTTGAATTTATTTTATAATATACAGAGTGAATATTATAAAGGTAATCATCGTAAGATATCTGTTTCCCCATTTTACTAATATTCAATTCAAATCACAATAAAATACATGATCAGAACCAATCTCAAATAGTCTTTCTGCAGTCTTATTTAGAATCTATGCATTTCCTCTTTTAAGTACGAAATAGGAAATCTTGCTCTTTATCACCTACGTCATCCTTTTAACTATCCATATACAGAAGCAAAGCCCAGAGCTGACGTTTTGACTCTTCTGCAGTAGTGCCAACAGATGAGCATATTATCAGAAAAGAAATACATTGTGGAAGTGGTGAAGGGAAAGTGGCTTAGTGGAACCTAAACTATGCATCAGGTATAACTATAACTCTCTTTTTGATTAATCTGGGAATCAAATTTTTCCCTTACTAAGTAGTAAAGTGCTCAACTTTGAATGGGAACTAAAAAGCCAGCAAAGGTCCTCGTGTGCAGGACTCACGTTTCTGTGGGAAGGGATTACACTATCAGCAAAAGGAATCTGATGCAGACCTGTTCCTCTTGTCGGGGGCTGTGAGATCTCATGAAAGCACAAGCCCTATGAGTGGGCATGGTGGTGCATGCCTGTCATCTCAGCAGTGGGGAAGTTGAGGCAAGAGGGTCACTGGGAGTTTGAGGTCAGCCTGGGCTGGATAGAGAGTTCAAGGTCAGAACAGGCTATTCAGTGAGACTCTTTCTCAAAAAAATCAAAAATGAAAACCAATATCATGTAAGCATAAAAACGTAAGTCATACTTAAGGGGTGAGGGACACTCCACAGAAGAACACATGCCGGGCATGTGCAAGATCCTAAGGTTAATTCCCAGTTACACACACACACACACACACACACACACACAATCAATCATGGCTCTCGATCCACCTTAGCCCCTATAGGTCCAAGCACGCCCACTTTGTCAAATCACTATAGCCACGACTCCTCAGCAGGCTTTTTTAAAACACAAGCCCCTCACTGGACCCGCGTGAAACCTCGCAGACTGCAGCCCACCTTTCCCCAGACACTTAAGATGAGGCTAAATCAAAGATGTTTGTTTCTGATCACCTAGTACAATCTCCCTCCTGGGAGTCTATTAGGCTGTTCTGCATGTGTAATTTCCTTGAAGCGCTGTCACTTTTAATAGGTATGTGTCTTGCCAGAATATACTCGCTTCATTCTGACAGTGACAGAAAGCTCGCTAATGAAGCATTTGACCAGTTCCTTTCTTCGAGTGTGAGGAAAGGGGAAGCCGCACTTAAAAGGCTGCATGTTAAACACAACGGAGCTCACGAGATAATCAAGTCGGGGACTGTCCCTTTTGCTTTGATAGCTCTGAGAACCACGGCTGCTAAAGGAGCTTCACACATTAGCTGCGCCCTTTAGTCTTCGTTTACCTGCCAGGGTGAATGGAGGAGAGCACAAAGACGAGGAGAATGGCGTCCAGGACCCCATCCGGAAAAGGGTAGGCGAGGCCGTCATCGCACACATCGTGAACAAAGGCAGAGCAGCGGGCCTCAGTGTAGGACGCATGTGACTGTCACGGGGAAGGAATACAGAGGGGTTAGCAGACTTCCAGGGGGGTTGTTTTCCTTATATTTTATACCTTTTTTTTTTTTTTTAAATAAAGGTCATTTTTATAAAATCCTTTCTTGGATCACTGAGATGGCCTTGGGGGAAAGGTGCTTGCTCTCTGGACCCTCATGGTAGAAGACGAGAACCGACTCCCCCAGATTGTCCTCTCATCTCCACATGAGCCCCCTGGCATGTCTATTCCCTCCCCACAAAATAAATAAATGCAATAAAAATTAGCATTTTTCTCCCAAGCGTCTTTCGTCTGTGAACTTAATAAACTTCATTTCTAGCTCAGTACTCTGTTACTGTACTTCAAGCTGTCCTAAAATAACAAAAACAAAGCCAGCAGTGGCATGTGCCTTTAATCCCAGCACTTGGGAGGCAGAGGCAGGTGGCTCTCGAGTACGAGGCCAGCCTGGTCTACAGAGTGAGTTCCAGGACAGCCAGGGCTACACCGAGAAACCCTGTCTTGAAAAACAAAAAACAACAATAACAACAACAACAACAACAACCCCCCTCCCAAACCAAACCAAACCAAACCAAACCAAACCAAACCAAAAACCAACCAACAAAAAGAAAACAGAAACTACGCCGGAAGCACTTGGACTTGAGAGCAAGCACTTCCCACTGTCTGTCAGTTTGGAAATGGAGTGCAGTGGGCTCTGGGTCTGCTGGGACTGCTGCTCAAGGCCAGCCCCGTGTTCTTTGAGAAGTGCCAAGATGGTCCTCAAGAGTACCACTGCTCTGTGTTCCATGTTTCCTTCTCCTTAAAATACAAAACATCTTCCGCTACATAGCCAAAATTAGGTAACAGTGATGGCCACACAGCTCTACTACTAAAATTCATTCTCTTGTCCACCTGAATGGGATGCAGTTCAGTAAGGCTATTTTGTCTGCGGAATCAACAGTGGAAGGAAAGATATCAAACCACCATGTCATCCTGGGAAATGTGATGACTGGAATACTTGCCTTCTTCAATATGCGGAAGTTCCTTTATTTTAGGAACTGTCTGTAACAAATACTACTATTGTCAAAAATTAACTTTCAGTATTAACTTGTTTTTCTTTTTCGAGACAGGGTTTCTCTGTGTAGCCCTGGCCGTCCTGTAACTTGCTCTGTAGACCAGGCTGGCCTCAAACTAGAGATCCACCTGCTTCTGCCTCCCAAGTACTGGGATTAAAGGTGTATGCCACCCTTGGCCCAGCCAGTGTTAACTTTTAAAAGCCTTTTTAACGTCTATGTTTAACACACCATTTTTTGGTTTGTTTGTAGTTACGTGTTTGTGTGCACAGGAACACATGCATGTGCAAGTGGACACGTGTGTACGGAGGCTGCAGAACCACCTCAGCTGTCTTTCCTCAAGTTTAGGTCATCTTAGTTTGGAGACAGGGTCTCTTCCTGGCCTGGGACTTGTCTAATAGGCTAGGGTGGCTGGCCGTGAACTCCAGGGATCCATCTGCCTCTGCCAGCCCAGGGCTGGGATCACAAGCACACATCATTATACCCAGCTTTCCCATCCAGGTTCTGAGGATCTGAATTCAGGTCCTCACGCTTGCGAGGCACGTCCTTTACTGATGGAGCCCTACACTCTTTGTTAACAGAATGCCTCTCCACTTTCCATTTGCTGTGACCATCTCTTCATTCTAACTGGCTAACTGGCATTCATGGGTTCGTACAGGATTCGTACCCCGGTTCCGGCTGCTTTCCTTACAGTTTCTTAGATTTTCTTACTTCAAAAAATTCAATTTAACGAGTGCCTACTATGTGCTAGATTGTGTGTGAGGTGTTATAGACAGACATGAATGATGGCTTCTTGTAGTTTGACTAAAACATTAAGTTTGGGGTAGGTAGTTGTTAAAATCTCGACTAATGTTATTGGTATCCTTTGGACTTCATTCATGAACATGTGTACAGTCTGAATTTGAAAAGGTTGTTATTTTTAATTGTGTATATATGTATGTGGGTTTGTGCACGAGGTGAGAAGGTGTTGGATCCCAGGAGCTAGAGGTAGAGGTGGTTGTGAGTCTATGCAAGAGTGTGCTGGGAACCAAACTCCGACCTTCTGCAGGAGCAGTGTGCTCTTAACCACTGAGCCATCCATCCAGCTGTGACACTCTCTTAAGTTCAAAACAACTTCTACTGTTTTAGGTTAAAAGCAGACATCCTGTACAGGTAATATACTTGGACATCGTTTGAAATAACTTCCAGAAATTGCAAAAACTCAGCTAAATATCATCATAGGTGCACCTGATATAGAAACATTTCAGAAGAATCAATCACTTCAAAAGCAAACAGATCATTCAAAAAACAAGATCTTTTGAAAAATTGTTTTAATTTATTTTTATGTGTATAAGCATTTTCCCTGCATGCACGTCTGTGCCTGGTGCCTTCAGAGGCCAGAACAGGATATGAGATCCTCTGAGAATGGAGTTACAGATGGCTGTAAGCCACCAGGTAGGAGCTGGGGATTGAACTTGGGTCCTCTGGAAGAGCAGCAAGTGCTCTTAAGCACTGAGAGCCATCTCTCCAGCCCCCAAATTAGACCTTTTAAATTTATCTTTTTATTCTGTGTGTATGGGTGTTTCGCCCGTGTATATGTTAATGCATCATGTGCCTGCCTGATGCTCAACTGAGTTGAGAAGCCAGTGCTAGACCCCATGGAACTGGAGTAAGAGACAGTTGTGAGCCCCATATGGGTGCTGGGGATTGAATCCAGGTCCTCTGGGAGAAAACCAGTGTTCTCAACTGCTAAGCCAATCTCTTCAGGCTTCTCAAATCAGGACTTTCAAAGCCTCTATTTATTTATTCATTTATTTAGTTTTTGGGTTTGTTTTGTTTTGTTTTAAGACAGGGTCTCACTATATAGCCCTGGCTATCCTTGAACTCACTCTGTAGACCAGGCTGGCCTAGAACTCACAGAAATCCACCTGCCTCTGACTCCCAAGTGCTGGGATTAAAGGTGTGTGCCACCACCACCTGGCTCTCTCTTTATTTTTAATTTATGTGTGTATACATGCTTGTGTATGCATGTGTGTGTTTGAGTGTTTGTGGACGTGTGTGTGTGTGTGTGTGTGTGTGTGTGTGTGTGTGTATGTGTGTGTGTGTAGGTCAGCGGTCAATACCGGCTATCCTTTTCAATTGCCCTCTACCTTGTGTTTTGAGGCAGAGTCTCTCATTGAACTTGAGCTCAGTGATTTGTCTAGGTTGGCTTTGCCTGGCTGGAATTACAGGCTCACACTGCCATGGCAACTTCTTAACAAGGGTGCTAGGGGTCTGAACTCAGGTCTTCTTGCTTGCCTGACAAGTACTTCACTGATGGTCATCTCCTCAGCCCACACCTCTCTTTATATAAGGCATACCTTTACAAGCTGCACGGCTTCAGAGGCAAAATCACAGCAATAAAGAAAGGATCCTGGAAAGTTCCTATGCAAATGGAAAAGACATTTAAATCCAGAGTCAGACATGTTCAAATCAGAGAAGGTGTGACAAGCACTTATCACTACAGTGTAACGTGGAAACTCTTGTCCTGTGTTGAAGGAGCACCTGCCTATGTCTTACCCTCCCTCCACGTGGAAATTTCTAAGCCCATCCTCCCACCTTGTTCCTCGCTCACCCCTATGCCCAGCATGCCCAGCTCTGCCTTCTCCACGCCCCTCAGAACCCTGCGCCTCTCATTCTTACATACTTGTGACTTGTTTGGCTTTGAACCTTTCCAGACAGGTGCTCTAAGGCTCCGGCAGGGCAGAAGCACATATAATTTTATCATGGCATAAACACCATTTCTAAAAGAGAAACGAACTCTAATACTCAAATTCTTGGATATCTTTTCACGTTATTGTCAAGCATTTATTGAACCTAATATATATACCAAGCATGAGAATATGAAGTTGGGAATGAAGTTACCTAATTCAAATACTGAGATTGTGGGTTTAGGAGCCAAGCGGCTTTGTTTAGGAATCCTGGATTTGCCACTTATGAATCTGATTTAACTTTTCTGAAAATCAGTTTCCTTATTTACAGTATGTTAATAAAAGAAAAAAGTTTTTTACAGAGGAATGTTTACCCCTATGAAAATCTGGACTAATTTTAATTGGCCTTCAAACTTAAACATTCTGTTTGGCCTTTATTTGAAATGCAGAAATGATGGCTGGACTCTCCATTGTTCATGGGCAGGCAGATACTACAAATTCTGTGGGCCAGTGCCCTTGGTGATCGCTCTCTATATGCCTGCATCAAACCATCTTCGTGTCATGCTGCTTAGAAAAGGTCTGAATGGCTGAAAACAGGTGAGTGTGTCACTACACAGTGACTGTAGGTACAACTACGGGTCTGGCTCTTGTGGATTTTAAATTTTGGGGTGTAGCTGGTTAGTTTCATACAACTTTTGAAGGAGCGAGAGGACCATCACCCCAAAGAGTCTAAGTATTGGAAGTTTTACAGGGACAAATTGGCATTGCTAACTGAGAATCAGCATGGCATAAGGGTTTAAGGGTAGGAATCATGCCAGTAATAAGAAGTACACCGATCTAAAGAGTCCAAACTGGCACATGGCAGGATGTTAAGGGAGGTCCGAAGCACAAACGAAGCCTCTTATTTGATTCAAGACACATTTCAGGCAAGGTGGACATCTAAGTCAATAAGGAATACAAGCAAAACTACAAATTTAGCAGCCTAGACTTAGGCTATGCTCTTAAAGGCTACTTGCTGATAAATACTATAATTCACGTATAATTCATCTATTCTGCAGCACCAGGGTTTACATTCGACTTAAGATCTGTCCAAACAAGTAGAAGTATCACAAACAGGACTTGACTGTGAAGAGTTAACCAGCACTAAATCAAAGATTGCAGCGCTTGATTTGGTTTGGCTTTTCATTTGTCTCCTATAAAAATGATGCTTTGCTGGGCATGGGAGCACATGACTCTCTACTCCAAGTACGTGGGAGGCTGAGGCAAGAAGATTCAATGTTCAAGGCCAGTTTGGGCCACAGAGTGAGCCTCTGTCTCAAAAAAAGAAAGGAAGAAATAAGTAAGTACATCTTAGTACTTTATTCTAGCATATACTTTGTAATCTTCCATGAAACCCATGTAACTGTGACCTGTAAGCTACTGAGTGCTGTGTGCCTATGAAATGTGCTCAGTTCACACTCAGACGCACGTGTGATCTGCGGCTAACGGAAGGCCTCTGGAACCAGGCTGCCCTAGGCCTGACACTTGGCTCAACCGTTACTAAGTGATGTGTCTGGAGGATGGTTTTTTAATCTGTGACTCTGTGTCTTCATCTTTAGAGATAAGTGTGATGTTTAAGGTAGTTGTGAGGGCTGAATGGATCCACATGGGAAGGTCTCTAAAAGACTCGTGGCTCAGAAAAACAAGCATTCAACAGATGTCAGCCATTATTATAGCTGTTGCTATTATTTATTTGTTTATTTATTTACGGAAATCTGCTTCTGCCTCCCAGGAACTTAAAACTTAGATGACCCTCCAAAAGTGTCTATATAATTCAGAATGTCTTTCTGGACTCTAGTCCAGCTAATGCCTATGAAAGGCCTGCTATCTACCTTTGAATAGTTACAGAACACCTACTGGACCCAGAACAGTCCAGCAGCTCAAGGAACGCATGTACCATGTGTCCTATCAAGGTGACAGCCTGACCTCTGAGATGGAATTCTGACTGCCTCAGCATCCCAAGCTGCAGCCTTGTGACCACCCAGTGACCTTCCAGAGCTTTTCCGTAAAGTCAGCTGACTGCCTTGGCTCTTCTCCCAGAAACTGTGTGCACGTCACTACTACCCCCACAACAGCAGACACTGTCCGGTGGAGGTTTAAGGAAGAAATGATCCTTGGAGAATGATCTGACCCCTCAAAATTCCAATAGTCGAATTATGGTGAAACATTCTGAAAGTGTAACACATTAATTCTCCCTTTGGAAGGCTGGTCACTGCTGGGCTTCTAAAGAGGAATTATTTCCCCAGGTTATTAAGCACACTTGTAATCCCAGTAATGGGAGACGAAGACAGAAAAATGTTGTTTGAGGCCAGCCTGATGTATGTAGCAAGACCTTGTTGGATGAGGAGGGGGGAAAAAGGAATTAAGAAGTGTGTGGGGGGGGCTGAAGGGAAGGGGTGCAGAAGAGGTAGGAACTTAGAACATTCCACTATGAGTTAACTGAAGAGAGGTAAGATTAGGCATGGTGGCACACGCCTTTAATCCCAGCACTCAGGAGGCAGAGGCAGGCCTGGTCTACAGCGTGAGGACAGCCAGGGCTATGCAGAGAGACCTTGTCTCAAAAAACAGAAAAACATAAAAAGAAAGGAAGGAAGGAAGGAAGAGAAAAGAGAAGGGAAAGTACAACTAACTAATACAAAACTAATAATCAATACCTATTGAGCTCTTACTATATCATACTGTTAGGCTACCTGGAATACACAAAATAGAGAATCAAGAAATTTAAAAATGGCATGCTTAGTAAAACCTTGAGAACAGTCACAGAGTAACAAGCACTCGCCAGTGGGGGGTCACCAGGGTGGAGGGACCTGGTCATGTGATCCAGGTGAACAAAAAATTGCATCTTAGACGCTGGGCAAGGGGAGACAAGAGAATAAACACAAAGGGTAAGAGCGTCGCCATTCGCCAGCACCCCCACTCCCAGCCACGGCAACTGCCAGTAGACAACACCAGGGAAGCCCTGTCCGTCACTGTCTGTGACGGTAGGTGTCCAAGAGCATCAACGAACAGCCTGAGCTTTGGGAGATGCTTCCTGAATCCAGAAGCTGCATGATGTTTGGCATTATGTTAATAATTGTTGAATCACGGTGGTGGGTGGGCTCATGGAAATTCATTGTACCGCTCTTTGCTTTCCAAAATGCTTTTACATAGTTGTAATTGAAAGTTAAAAAGAGGGGCAGGTTAAAAAAAAAAAAAAAAGCCGGGCGGTGGTGGTGCACGCCTTTAATCCCAGCACTCGGGAGGCAGAGGCAGGTGGATCTCTGTGAGTTTGAGGCCAGCCTGGGCTACCAAGTGAGTTCCAGGAAAGGCACAAAGCTACACAGAGAAACCCTGTCTCGAAAAAAAAAAAAAAAAAAAAAAAAGAGGGGCTGGAGAGATGGCTCAGTGGTTAAGAGCAACACTGACTGCTCTTGCAGAGGTCCTGAGTTCAATTCCCAGCACCCACATGGTGGCTCACAACCACCTGTAATGAGATCTGGTGCCCTCTTCTGGCCTGCAAGGACACATGCAGACAGAACACTGTATGCTTAATAAATAAAAATAAATCTTAAAAAGAAAAAAGCTCTTTAAAAAAAAAGTAAGTTAAAAAGATCATACTGTTAAGTTAAAAAATATGTATGCAGAATGGAAATTGCTGTGTTAGAGTGATGGGGATCCCTCACCTCCTCCTGATGGAAGCTCTGAAATGTGCTTACACTGAATTTAGTGGGGGAAATGATAGGAAAGTTATTGTGCAAACCTAAAGAAAGATTGGAGAGACCCGAGGAGGTAAAAGCTATAGAGAGTTTTGTAGGGGTGGCCTCATCACAGAAACACTGGAACACCAAGGCGAGACTGGTAGTGACCTCGAAGGGCAGGGAAGGAGGACGTCTGCGTTGTGCTCATCTAGTTCTACTTCCCTGTTTGCGGTCAGCACCATCACTCCGGATGACTCTGAGTCCAGGCACAACGATCTGCTGGGCAAAGGTTGTGTGGGGGGCGGGGGGGCGGGGGCGTTGCTCCGGCGACGCTGATGCCGTAAGATGAGGAGTGAGGTGTGTGCTGCAAACCTAGCTCTCTGTGTGAGGTGCCATCTGGTACCCAGGAAGAGCACACCATGTCTGACGCTAAGCAAAGCACAGCTTGGTGGAAGGATGGAATCTCTTGCTCTTTTCTCACTCTGCCTTCTACGTAAACACAAGTTGAAAAACTCCTTCAAACCCATGGCTGCGGAATGCTTTTTCGGAACGCTCCCGGGTTCATGTGATGTTAGTCACTAAAATCGTGTCCTTTGAAACTTGCTTTAGTCATGGTTTATATGGGAATTCAGAATTCTTGGCATAGGCATGACAAGGTATTTCCAGAATTTTTCAACACCCATAAATATGTAGATTTTGTAGGGGAAAATACTTAGAACTCACTGCAAGGTGTTCAGGATTGGAAAGACACTATTTCCAGCACCACAGCCAACCTGAAATCGAGAATAAACAAATGTGAACGCATTACATTTCACTCACAATATTGGATTTTCTCTTTAAAAAACAAACTATTACTAGAGTTCTGGGGATGGCGGAACCTGTGAAACTCAAAGGCCAGAAGAAACAGGTCCCAGGAGTAACAAGCGAAGTTTGGCTGTGGAAACCCTACAATTTGGAGTCCACCAAAGTGCCTCCCGCCTGGATTACTAAGAGCACAATGCACTGCGACAGCACAGTGGCAATGGGGTGTCTGCAGGAGCCGTAACCAAGGGCAGGACTCCTAAAGTAGACACACAAAGGGAGGGAAGGGTCAGGGCACAAATAACATGCGGGTCTCAGTGTCTGGAGAGCCAGGAGGCATACTGAGTGGTGAAAAATACAAACTACAGCCGGTAAGAGGCTCTGGAACTCCAGACCTGCAATTCTGGAAGCTCAGGAGGCCAAGGCAAGAAGACTGGGCTATAGAGTGAGTCCAAAACCAGCCTGGGCAACTTAGGGCGACCCTGTCTCAAAATGGGCTGGGTCGTAGAACTCTTGTCCACCGTGTCCAAGGCCTTTGGTTCAAACCCTTGTGCGAGTGAGCAAGAGAGAAGGCTGGTCTCGAACATGTATGATATTCTTGTTTCTGTCTCCTGAGTGCTGGGACTGTGGGCACATGTCCCCACGTCTGGTTCTATTAGTATAGCTTCTTAGAAAGCTGTTTGGAAGTCTGCTTTAAGAGCTCTAAAAGTTTCCAAATATTATAAACTAGTAAATCTAACCCAAGATGGGAAAAGGAAACGGAGGTAAACTGTACACCCAAAGACACTTGCTGAGAAAACAATGGCAGCAGTCTGACCCCAGGGAAGTAAAATTATGGTATCTCACTTGCAAAATACTGTGCAGCCATGAAAACGTTTTTAGAGAACGTGAAAGGCAGACAAGTGCCTATGACTGGATGTTAACTAGTCTCCAAGCTCACGCACAGCCTAAACCAAAGCAGAACAAGTGGTTAAATAACTTGTCCGTTATTTAACCTGTCACTGTATCTCTCTTATGTGCTCTTGCAAATTCTCTGTCTTCAACAACTATTACCTGTAGAATCAGGAAGACGGCCTTTAGGTTCAAAAATGGAAAACCACTATCTACACTATATTACAGCAAACTAAACATCTTGCTTATTTTTATTTCACCCCCAAAAAGGGTTTAAAAAAAAAAAAAAGAGCAACTATTAAGACCAAAAGTTTATCAGGACTTAAAAACTGCCTCCAAATTAGAAATTACAGCAAATTAAAAGGGAAAAAAAGGTAAACAAACGAAATTAAAGCCACAAAGTTAAAACTTGACTGATGAGAGATGCGAGTCCCCTGAGTACTGCTTATCCGTGTAAGCACTCTGAGTGTTTGATTAGGTCTGGTCTTCTACTCGGGTAATCTGGACCATTCATAAAATAGTATGGGGTGTACACTTTCACACTCCATCACCTCCTGCCCTGTCCCTCGGACACAGTACCTCCAGTATTCGGAAAGTGGCATTGCTACCAGGGAAGTGCCCCGTCTTCCCAGGCCCGTCGCTGTGTACTTCCAAGTCTGGGTTGGGAAAGTCAGGTCTTCCTTTGTTCCCAGGGGCTGGGGAGACACAGCTCTCTCCACAATGGGTTTCTGTTCCCTGCATTCTTGAGAAGTTGCTTCTGATTTGATCCCAGGATGATTCTTCCACTTTCTCTTTAGCGTTTTGATCAACTGGAAGAATTTCAGGAAATTCCCTCAACAGCCAGTTACGATTCTTGAAAAACTTATTCTTATGAGTCTGGTAAAATGTGTCCCAGTATTTGTTAGCATCACTTTCAAACTTAGCTAAAACAGAAAGGGGGAAAAATCCACTTTACTATGAATTGCATTTACTATTGGCTGCTTTTTTGGTAACTAAATACCTTTAATAATTAAATATTTAAGCCGAGTGTGGTGGTCACACCTTTAATTCCAGCACTTGGGAGGCTGAGGCAGGCAGATCTTTGAGTTTGAGGCCAGTCTGATCTACAGAGTGAGTTTCAGGACAGCCAGGGCTACATAGGGAAACCTGTCTAGAATAACCTAAAATAAAATAAAATAAAAAATATCCAGTAAAAATACTGTAAATGTATCACATATTGTAGTTTAAAAGAAACTGGCACCATAGGCTCATAGGGAGCGGCATTATTTGAAAGGATTAGGAGGTGTGGCCTTCTTGGAGTAGGTGTGGCCTTATTGAAGTGTGTCACTAGGGGTGGGCTTTGAGATTTCAGCAGCCCAAGCCAGGCCCAGTGGCTCACTCTTTCTGCTGCCTGATGATCCAGATATAGAACTCAGCTACCTCTCCAGACTGACTGCATGCTGCCATAAGAATGGACTAAACCTCTGAACTGTAAGCCAGCCCCAATGAAATGTTTTCCTTTATGAGAGTTGCCATGGTCATGGTGTCTCTTCACTCTTGCCTCAAATAAATCATGGTAGCACATATTTTTAAGCTTAGCACTTGTGATGAGGAAGGAGGTTCACAAGTTCAAACAAAAACCAAATAAATGAATGAGTAAGTTAATTAAATAAAATAACTTGCTCACTCTATCTCTTACTGAACAACAATCTCTTGACTCCGATTATGTAACAAGGTTAATCCTTAGGTTTAATCCACAGATGAAGAATTCCTTTTACCCTAGTAGACAGACTCATGACATTCTAAAAGTGCTTTCAAAGTCTGCAAAGCTTCCTAATGGGTATGTAACAATTTCCAAGGTTTAGTGTTGGAGAAAAGTAAGGCACGGGGCAGTATGCATATTATGCCATCACTAGAAGGAAGGAGGAGGAAGAAGAACACTGCATGTGTACACAAACACAGGGGCACACGCACTCACATACTTACTAGTATAGATAAAAACAGCACCGGACATGATAGCCCATGCCTGTAATCCCAGTACTGGGGAGGCCGAAGCAGAGGACTGCCATGAGTTCAAGTCCAGCCTGGCTATACTGCAACACTGCCACAAAGAAACAAACAACAAAACCAAACAAGCACATTTTAAAAACTTGTGGTTTAACTGAGGATTTTTGTTTAGTTTTGATTCATGTGAATTTACTATGGATTCCCAAATTACGCTAACCCACAAATACAGATAATGGACTACTTTCATTTGTAATTCCAAAGACACTCAACCTATGAATCATGTAGCTGCCTGTAGCCGGTCTCCTTCACTTCACGACTGTCCTGAATCCCTCACAGTTTTCCTTCATTTTTGTCCATATGGCCTTGTCCCATAGGCCTTCATGCATCCAGGCACATGCTTCCTGAGTCCGCTCTGGCAGCAGACGTAAAGACAGGCATCCCATTTGCATTTAAGGTCTGAGAAATGGCAGTGGGCCCTATAACTAAAAGGAATTGTGTGCTTTTAAGTCTAAACCATCATCTCATCTGCATTAACCAAAGGAAGCCTATTTATGGTTAGTCCAAAAGTGCATATTTATCTTGAAAATAGTTCTGTGTTCACTTTTAACAATCAAAGTGCACCTGTGTACTGTGCAAGAAAACAAAACAATGTTCTGAAAATTAGACTCAGGAGGAAATAGAAAACTTCCAGATTTCCCAAGGGTTTTCTTACGACTTCTTGTCTTCCTTTGTTTTAAGAACTCTCTTTGTAACTCACTCTGCTCAGGATAGATTTTATACCTAAGGAAAAGCAGCCCAAAGACCTACATTTAAGGCTAACAAGACCTCATTTAGTCAAATCTATAGGATTTGGTTTTCCCATATGAAGCTACTTATGAAGTGAATTTGAGATGAATCACCATTAACTAAAATTTAATACTACACCATGGCTAATCTCAAGATGAATTCCCCTAACAATTAACCAGGGTAGAGTAGGGAATTCGGGAGAGAAATGTGACAAAAATATGTGCAAAGAGTTCTATTTATTACAGGAAAGAAGTGATAACTAACTCAAAGTGCAGTCTGCAAATGAGCAAGCGAACTATGCAGGCCAAACCTGGGCAGACACATGCAGCACCTGAAACATACAGGATACAAAGAAGAAAAGCACTCATACAACAGCTAAGACATTGGTGGCAACTCTGACATCTTATTTATTTATTTGTTTGTTTGTTTGTTTGTTTGTTTGTTTTTTTCGAGACAGGGTTTCTCTGTATAGTTTTGGAATCTGTCCTGGAACTCGCTCTGTAGACCAGGCTGTCCTCGAACTCACAGAGATCCATCTGGCTCTGCCTCCTGAGTGCTGGGATTAAAGGTATGTGCCACCACCGCCCGGCCCTGACATTTATTTTATATTCACTCATAGTGGATGAAAGTTCTGAATAGGGCAGTATAACAATTATTAGCTAGCTCTATCGTTTGCAAAGCTGTTGGCAAAGATAAAGAACGGTAAGGGGGCGCTGGGGAGACGCTCTGCAAACACGAGGCCCTGAGGGCAAATCCCCAGCACCCACAGGGAAAACCTTGCACAGGTGTGCATCTCTGTAACATCAGCACGGGGGGGGGGGGGGGGGGGGTGGAAACAGGTAGATCCCAAGAACTCACCGGCTAGTGAACCAGCCTACCCAAAAAACCACAACCAACCAACCAACCAACCAAACAAGCAGGAAACAGTGGACTTCTGGTTTACTGACAATAAGGCTAAGTGTGCTAGAGGAAGACATCTAACCTCTTGCTGTAGCTTCTACATGCCCACATATGTGCATATGCATTTGCACATTTACATGCATGTAATACATACACATACACACACAATCTCATATGAATTAGTCCATTCATCTTGCTAACTTCTTTTAATGAGAATTAGCATATTTGTACAGCCTGTTTAAGCCTCCCCATATATATATGTGTGTGTATAAATATACATATATATGAATTTATGGAAAACAAGCATCACCAGTTATTAATCTGTAATGATGTGACTGTAATAAGTTACATTCAAATAAAAACACAATTGGGCACCTATATTCAACCCTAGCTAGGCATAGTGGTGCACCCCTTTAATCCCAGGCCTCAAGAGACAGAGGCAGGGGCAGTCAGGCACACCTCTGTGAGTTCCAGGCCAGGAAGGGCTTCATAGTAAGGCCCTGTTTCAAAAACCAAACCAAACCAAACCAAAAATGAAACAAACAAAAAACTCCAACAGTGACACCCAGTTTCAAGCTCTACATCAAATGCTTTTCTTAAGTGTTTCCCATTTACTCCTAACAGTATTGTTACCTAGTGTTCTGCTTACTGGCCTGGCCGAATTCCCACCTTGTCCTAATCTTGTTTATCTTTGGGAACAGGATGTCTTAAGGCCAGAAGTTCCTCTTCAGGTGGGTTAGCCAAAACCAACTGGCACTAAGATTGCTGACTGTGATTTCTGGAGGCCTGTTCTTAGAGATCTAATTTATATACTAAGTGACACCCTACAGGCTGCCTTGGGAAGAATCACCATACTCTAGAAGATGTGACAGTGCCTGGGAACTGCCATTCCCAGACACAACATAGCTATTCCTCCCTACATTGACCTATTCTTCCCATTAACTAAATGCATAAACACTGGGTTCCATTGTGACATTTTCATACATGTATATAAAGCTCTTTAATCATAGTCACCCATTAATCTTCCTTATCTTCCTCCTCCTCCTCCTTGCTCCTCTTCTTCTCCCCTTCATTTCACTTATCCCAAATCCAGGGCTTCCCTACCCACCATGGAGTGAGATCTGAGAGACCCAAACTCCCGCTTGTCTGTGTTTTGGACATTGAACAAACTTGGGTTCTTCCCATGAAGCTTCATTTTTACCTTCTGGCTTTGCCACACCAAATGAAGAAAGGAAGGAAAGAAGAGAAAAGGGAGAGGCGGGGGAGGGAGGCAGGGAGGAAGAATGGGGGGGGGAGAAGGGGGGGAAATGAATGAGAATGAGCCGACCATGGGGGAAGCCAACAATTTGGGGTTAACAATATCTTTCATATAGACAGTGTTATTCCAATTTATAGACAAGAAATTCAATGTCAAAAGGCATGAGATTTCCCCCCTCCAAGGTCACCTGGCCAGGAAGTGTCAGGACCTGGATTAAGTCAGTCAGACTCCAGAACCTGTGGTTCTTGGCCATCACACAGCACCATCTCCCTACACAAAGTTAGTATGTGCTCCCTCCAAAACATCCCTAAAGACAGTTTGTTTTTCTGACTCTTATTTTCCTCCCAATTACAAAGCACCGAGTTGAAATTAAAACCTCAGTGCAAGCTATAATAAGTGAATTGTAAAAGCAATGCTGGAGTTAGCCTTCAGGGAGAGATGAGTACAGATGATCAAGCCCAGTTCTCTGACTGAGATAGAATACAAGCTGGATGAAGTTACAGGACGAAGTCGTGATTAGCAGCGGAACCACACACTGGTCTATGGGCACAGGTTGGTTGGTCGGGCAGACACAAAGCTGGATGTCTTCCACCAATGCTGGCAAGTCCGTGGTTCCCGGGACTTCACAGAAGCACAATCAACTTCATCACAATTACAGACCTGAGACAATAAACACCTCCAGTGTCTGACTGAATTTCAGGAACTGAAAGTGTGCCTGTAATGACATGGAATAACAGGTGCCGTTCTCTAACCATGACAGGAAAACTTCAGGCTCACCCGTAACTGCCACCAGTTCAGGCCAGGACCCACAAAGAGTCTATACACTGTGGGAAAGCTGAGCTGCCCTGACATTTAACAGGTGTAGGATGACAAATTTTCCTTGGAGGAACATCTTTTTCTTTTGTTGTCCTAGGTTGCTAGCTGTCCAGAATAAACTGTTCTATGCCAATGACAACAAAAGGGTTATGATGATCTGTTTGGGCATAGCCAGATGAGGGAAGTTCTCAAGTCTTCATTTACTAAGTTCCATACGGCTGAGCAGAACAAGGGATACAGCACACTAACCACACTTACAGGTTCACCAGTCATCTGAATCGCCCTGAACATCATAACTGAAAAACCAAATTAAACCACTTATGTATCTGGCATATATGATGTGATTAATATGAATTATGAAAATTTATTCTAAGTTGCTATGTAACAAAAAGTAATTTAAAGTTATTTTTGCACATCAATTACGCAAATACCTGAACTCTCAAAGTTGGAAATTTCCACATGTCACTGAAGGAAATTCACTGTCTAATAAAAGAAAACTCTTAAAATTATAAAAATAAAAATGTAATTCTAAGGGCACTGCATGGAACTTTCAGCAGCCAACGTCTTCTTAGAGGCAGGCATACTACATTTATCAGCAGTGTGTAGAATGATTCTGGCTTTTTTTTTTCCTTCATCTAGAACATTCTCTTCAGTGGTAACACATTCACAGCACCAAAGTGTAGACTCTTGTTATCTGCCAGGTGTAGACAACTTTCCCTAGGTATGACTTTATTTACAAAGACATTTTAAAGTTGAGATGGTAGCTGCTGTTGTTATTGAGTTTTAAAAACCCATTACACATGCTATATGATCAGCTGACATACAGCACACTGGAGATCTTTTTAAGGGAATTATAAAATATAATCCTGTTAACTCAAAAAATGCTGATTATATCTTTTTTATTTCTCTGGGTTAACCCAGTTTTAAAAGAAATATGAGCTATAATAACATTGAAAAGTAATTAGGAAAAGAAAACGTGGAATTAAAAATCATTAATCTGGGCAATCTAATTGAAAGAAATATTGCTACCTAGAGCCTGGATGCTATACATTTTCATTATACAAATGAGTCCACAGCCATTCGGCAGCAAAAGGCGATCATCTGTCATGCCGAAGATCTTATTTTCAGATTGCGAGGCTGTTTTCTAACTTCTGTTTTCACCAAGGGCTCTGACAATAGGTGAGAAACGGAAGAAGAGGGAGGGACATACAGAAATCAAAAGAAATGCGACAGGGTTGGCTAGCTTGGAAGAACAGCCAGTATTTCCTGCCAGTGGCATTAATAAAGGAGATAAAATCAATAAACAGTGCGCCTCCTCTACAATACTCTGCAGATGGAACCCTTTGTGATGGCAGAGAATTGGCTCTTTCAGACACTTGGGGACTCTCTCAGATAGGAAAAGATGGCGGCTAGGTCAAAGCTTCTTTAGGGCTCTCACTAAAGGGCAGAGCCGAGGAATCTATTCCTTTGACCCACAGTCACCAGAGGCAGGCAATCACGAACAAGAAGCCTTGCCCAAGCCTTCTACGGGGTCCACAACCCCTCCAAGATTCTGCTGGGTGGCTGTCACTGGAATAGCCTGTTACTCACTGTGGTTTCCCCAGAACACAGTTTTCCTTCCTGGCCACCTTCCTGGCAGTCTTAGCTACATCTTGCTTTAAATATAAGATAGCCCCCCAAAGCATGTTTTCCTGCAGTGTGGTCCCCCAACACTCGGGGCCCAGAGCACTGAGCAGAGGCATGCAGAGGAGACTCA
Organism: Peromyscus eremicus; assembly: GCF_949786415.1. Lineage (NCBI taxonomy): Eukaryota > Metazoa > Chordata > Mammalia > Rodentia > Cricetidae > Peromyscus > Peromyscus eremicus. The sequence goes on from NC_081419.1 coordinate 49,234,311, forward strand.
GAACAAATCTCTACTTCTCTGAGTTATTTTGAAATGGAATCTTTAGTTCTATATCTTTACAGTAGCCAGGAAAATACTTAGAAGACTGTCATAGTAAAAGCAAATCAAATGTCTCAAAGTGGTACCGCAGGCCTTCGAGTCCGTCTTTCCTCTTCTACAGAGAGGCCAGTCATCACCTTTCTATTTTGGTCACACTATGGTTCTGTAGGAACTGTCGTTTTCCTTTACTGCGGTTTCTGAGGCACTAAAATAACCTCATTAGCTTCACTCAAGTTCATTGTTAACACAAATAGGACAAAGTAGGCGGCCACAGAGAACTTTAACATTATCAGCCCTGCTCTATTTAAGTTCTGAACAAAATATTCAAAAGGAAGTTAAGAAAAAAATTCCTGGTTTTTCATATTATAAGGATAATGTGCAAATAGTACTATGGGTAAGTTTTAATTTCCTGGAAATGAATTAAAACAACTGATAATGTTGATCTTAGTTCAGGCTGGAGACTCTGCCACATCCAGGTGGCCACTAGCAGAAGCTTGAGTAATGTGGAAAATATGTCTGCGCTGCTGCTGGCAAAGAAGTGAGGTTATACTTCCTCAGAACAGTGACAGAGTTCCTGTGAAGGAATGTGAGGCTGGCTGACTTCAGGCAACACTGCCCTGGTATACACTCTCAAGTCCAATCCCAACACTCCTTGGCAGTCTTCCACTCCAGACTGCCCAGTTAGAGCTCATAAAAATAGAATAATTCCACTGGGGTCAGAGGCTCGTCTTTCCTGTCCAGCTAGGATCCACTGATGCTGAGGGAGAGGGCCTGGAACTAAGGAGTAAAAAGCAGTGCCAGAGGATATGATAGGTCACCAACTACTCCAGAGCAAGGGAGGCTGGCACCTTCCTTTGCCAGCTGAAGGCTGAGGGCTGTCTCATTATCTTAGTCTCTCCAGGTACCTTTGCTTCAGATTTCAGCAACCGCAGGCTAACATCATTTCAACTGTGTTTCTCTTGATTTGCACTACGTGCCTTACAAGGAAGACTGCAAACATTTTTCCCTGGGAAGTTTCTGGATAGCTGGTCAACCTAGGTCTGGAATTCCAGTGTTGGAAGAGCCGTTCTATAAAGTGTCAGATAGGTATTTAGTCTTTATGTGACATTTACAGTCTCTTTGAACCAAACAGTTCAAAAGCAACCACAGACAGTATGTCAACAAGTGGGAATGCCTGTGTTCTAATGAAACTTTATTGATAAAAACATGCTGCAGGTCGGGGAGAAGGCTCAATGGAGAAAATGCCTATGCAAGAGTTCAACTCCTCAGACCAGAGTTCAGATCTTTAGAACTCACGTAAAAGGTGTGGTAGCTGGTTGTAATCCCAACACCAGAGAGGCAGAGCATGGAGGTCCCTGGGCAAGCTTGCTAGCTAGACTAGCCAGAATCTGCAAGTTCCAACTTTAGCAAGAGACTTTTCTAATAAATAAATAAAGAAGAGAGCTACTGAGGAAGACACACAGATCAATTTCAGACCTACACACACCTGTGAGCATGCACGCGCACACAAACAAAACCTCAGTAAGCTGGGTTTGGTGCACAGGCACCACCACCACCGCCTGCTGACCCCAGTCTGCTCTGAAACGTGGATATCACCACAGGAGTGATCAAGAAAGTGCAATGAGTAGCACTCAAACAAAGCTGGCGCGGTGGGGGGAGCAGCATCTCTGAGAGGTCTGAGGGGATAGAGTAGTACAAGGAAGCGGCTATGTCCTGGTGACCTGTCTCTCCATGTCAGTGCTAACAGTGATATGAAAATCTGCAAATGATGTGAAAACTCTTGTGAATTACATAAATTTCTGTATATGTTTGTTACTTCAATAAATTATTTCTTTTTGACTTTTGAGATGGGATTTTACCAGGTAGCTCAAGCTAGCCCCAAATTCACTATGTAGCTCAGGCTTGCCTCAAGTTCATAGCAATCCTCCTATCTTGGTCTCCTAAGTGCTCAGATCACAGATGTGCACCACCATGCTTGGCTCTAATGGACTATTATTTTAAGAAAGAAAGAAATCCAGGCATCCTAAGCACTCGGAAGGCAGAGGCAGGAGGATCACTGCAAACTGGAGGCTGCTTTGGTTTACATTTTGAGTTTAGGCTAGCCAGTGCCGCACAGTGCTGAGTTAGTTCAGCTGGTAAAGGGCTGGCCCTGTAAGGAGCTCGTCCCCCTTACTCGTGGGGGACAAGCATCACTGAGCACAGTGGCAGGAGCCTGTAACTCGGTACCAGGCATGCAGGGACAGATCCTGGGAGCTGGTTTAGCAGTGACATGCTTGCTTCTCCAGCACGAGGACCTGAGCTGACCTGCAGAACCTACATAAAAATGAACAAACAATCACAACAAAGCCTGGCATGGGAGCACACATGTGTAACCCCAGCAGTGAGGAGCAGGGGTAGGTGGGGCCCTGGGGCTCCCTGGCTGCCAGCCCAGCCTCCTTGATGAAGCCTGGGCAAGTGAGAAACCCTGCCTGATCCCCTCCCCCGCAAAGGGGACCAGCACTCTAGGCGGCCCTCTGGTCTCCACATGCACATGCTCACACATGTGCACCCGTGCACATGAACATACTTACACACATATACATGCAAACACCAAAGGAGGGGAGGAAGGAGAGGTTTCAAAGAGGAAATCATTTTAAGAAAAATAAGGTAGAAGATGGTATACAGCAGTCAGGTAGAGTGACTAGGGACCCCATCATGTAGTTCCATGGACACTGACCATTTTCTTCTAAACATTGTCAGTGTGCTAATTTGGAAGGGGGGATGTTTCAAACAGGGTTTCTCCATGTAACAGCTCTAGCTATCCTGGAACTTACTTTGTAGAACCAGGTTGGCCTCGAACTCACAGAGATTCACCTGCCTCTGCCTCAATGCTAGGATTAAAGGCGTGCGCCACCACTGCCTGGCCTCAGTGTGCTATTTTTAAAAATTGTGGCTCAAGCCGGGCGGTGGTGGCGCACGCCTTTAATCCCAGCACTCGGGAGGCAGAGCCAGGCGGATCTCTGTGAGTTCGAGGCCAGCCTGGTCTCCAAAGCGAGTTCCAGGAAAGGCGCAAAGCTACACAGAGAAACCCTGTCTCGAAAAACCAAAAAAAAAAAAAAAAAAAAAAAAAAAAAAAAAAAAAAAATTGTGGCTCAAAACACATAAAATGGAGCATCTTAGCTATTCTTAAATGCATGGTCTCATAGTGTTAGGTGTGTTGACACTGTTGTGAAACAGACATCTGGAATCTATCCTAAATGCCAACTCTAACACCATTACATAGCTCCTCCTTTCCACCTACCCAGTCTTTGGCCTCACCACCATGTAGCATGTTTTATTACCTGTTTATCTGCAGTAGCCCCAGCCACCTCTGGAAAATGGCTGCTGAATCCTTGTCCCCAGAATATCTGGACATTGTTACATTATTACCCAGATATTAGCATGGCACTGTTCTTTCCTCTAAGGCTAAACTTACTTTTCATTAACTTATGAACAGGATGTTCTTTAATAGTACTGCTTGTTTTGAACACTTGTGTTTTGATTGTGTTTCTCTTTTGCTTATCATGAAGACTGCTGCCGTGAACATGCAATGCATGTATCTCTTTGAGTGTGTCCTTTGAATCTTTTGGGATATATTCTAAAAGTGAACTGATGATAGGGGAGTACTATTTTAAATCGTTAAAAAAGTTTTATTTTATTTGTGTGAGTGTTTGCCTGAGTATATGTAAGTGCTCCACATACATGCCGGGTGCCCATGGAGGTCAGAAGAAGAGAGTGTTAGTCTCCTGGAACTGGAGTTAGGCAGTCGTTAGCAGCACGTGGGTGCTGGGAACTGAACCAGGGTCCTCTGCAAGGGCAGCCAGTACAGCACTCACTCTTAACTGCTGAAGCACCTCTCCAACCTCTTTAAGTTTTGAGGAGTCTCACAACCGTTTCCACGGTGGCTGTACCATTCACATCACATGTACACAAGGGCTCCTGTTTCTCTGCATCATTTTCAACACCTGTCATTTTCTAGGAGTTTAAGAGTAGCCCACACCAAACTTCAGAAGGGATTTATGAAGTTGTCAGGGCCTTCCCTGAGTTAAACTCTGAACACAAACCCTCTCAGTGTACTTGCTTTTGATCCCCACTAAGACCTTCTCCTGGGCTGGGGAGCTGGTTCAGTCGGGGCAAGAGCTTGCTGCACAGGCAGGAAGACCCGTTAGGAAGCCAGGTGTGGTGGCATGCTTCTGTGACCTCAGAGCTGGGACTGGGGGTGGGGTGGAGACAGAGCTCACTGTCCAGCAGTCTACCCGACATAGGGAGCTCTAGGGTCAGTGACAGACCTTGTCTCAAAAAAATAGGGTGGAGAGTGAAAGAGGAAGACACTTGAAATTGACCTCTGACCCCCACCCCACACACACGAGTGAGTGCCCCCCCATGCATTCTCTCACTTTCTCTCTCCCTTATCCCAAAAGGCCACCAATATTTTGATATGATTTTTTTCTTTTTACTTCAAGTTTATGAATTTGTTAGAAGTTTCTAGCAAGTGAAATGCACAAAAAACACACTGAAGTGGCATGGCTAGAAGGAGATTTTAAAGTCATATTTTCATATCTTGCTTAAAATGCCACCCATATGTATATCTCCCACAAAAAGCAATATGACTACCAAAAGACCAATTACAGGGTGAATACATAATTTATTTCATTAATTTTGGTCCCACTCCAAGGGAAGAACTGGAGTCCCACCAGAGGGAGTAAGTGGGTCGACTGGCTGGGGTGTCAGCTGAGAACTCTCCAATGCACAGACTTGATGGGGAAGGAGCCCAGCTTTACCTTGTTCTTCTGGAGCAACTCGTGGGGCTGAGTTTTCCTCTACTTTTTTTCTGGCTTCTTCTTCTTCTTCTTTAGACCACTGCATGTGATCCCTATTAAGGGGAAAAAGACAGCAAAACACGGTTGGCAAGTAGGAAGGCAGAGCCCACGTGGCTGGGCACTCCGTCTCACATCCTAGATCAAGTCGTACAGAGTGACTCCATGTGCTAAGTGCCACCCTGCAACTCCCACAGGTTTCTGTTTAAATCTGGCTGTGGGATAAGCCAGCCACCTTTGGGAAATGACTGTGCTAGTCATGTCCTCAGAACATTCCAGTACATGACTGTCTGCAGGCTGATATGGTACGACATGTTCTTCTGAGGAGAAACCTACTGCCTTCTGTTAACTTCAGAACAGGGCAACATTCTGATACTCTACTGCCAGAAATGTGTGCAAGCATGTGAGTGCACACCTGTGTATGTATGTTTTTTTATGTGGACAAGTCAATATCAGCTGTCTCCCTCTATCACTCTATTCTGTTTTGTTTTGTTTTCTGTTTTTTTAAGATTTATTTATTTATTTTATGTAGATGATTGCTCTAGCTGCATGTATGCCTTTAAGCCAGAAGCGGGCATCAGATCCTACTATAGATGGTTGTGAGCCACCATACCATCGCTGGGAATTGAACTCAGGACCTCTGGAAGAGGAGCATGCTCTTAACCAGCCCCTCCATCCATCACTCTAGACTTTATATTTTGAGATAGAGTATCTCACTAAACCTGGCACTCATCAATTTGGCTAGAATGATTGTCTAGTCAGCCTGTCCCCGCAATATCCCCAGCTCTGAGGCTACAGATATGTCCTACCACACCCTTTCAACGTGGGCTCCAGGGACCCAAACTCAGGTCCCTATGCTGCATGACAAGCACCTTACCCACTGAGCCATTTCCTCAGCCCCAAGATACAAGTTTTAAAACATTTAGTTCTCTTCTAAATTTTTAAAGTAATTTAAGTTTCATTTTTTTATAAGCTATTTCAATTTCTGGGATAGATTAACTTATATTTAAATAAAAAGATACTTTTTGTTATTGCTGTTTTATTTGAGACAGATCTCACTGTGTAAGCCAGGCTGACCTCACACTCATGATGACTCTGCTTAAGCCTACCAACTGCTGGGATTATAAGTGTGTGCCACCATGGAGCCAAATGACGAAAGCTTGATATGGGATGTAAAAGACTCATTTTTCTTAAATCTCTCACCTGATGCATTTTACTCTCTTTGTATGAGAACATAGTATTTTGTGCTATAAAAATGTTTCTTGCTGCATACCATATATGAGGTCCTGGGTTCAAAATAAAGGAGGAGGAGGGGTGGAGGAGGAGGGAATGAGGATAGGTTTCCTGAAATGAGGCCTTTTTCTAAACAACCAAACATCCTCTAGTCAAGTTCCCCATAGCTTACTGATACTGCCTTGGTTAGGGTTTCTGTTGCTGCGATGAAACACCATGAGTAAGGCAACCTGGTGAGGGAAGAGTTTGTTTGGCTCACACTTCCAGGTGACAGTCCATCACTGAAGGAAGTCAGGAACTCAAACAGGGCAGGAACCTGGAGGCAGAGCTGATGCTGAAGCTATGGAGGGGTGCTGCTTACTGGCTTGCTCCTTGTGGCTTGCTAGGTCTGCTTTCTTATGGAACCAGAACTCTCTGTCTGGGGATGGCCCCACCCACAATGGGCTGGGCCCTCCATCAACCACTAATTAGAAAGTGCCTTACAGGCTTGCCTATAACCGGGATCTTATGGAGGCATTGTTTTTTTACATAATTTCTTTATTGATTCTTTGGGAATTTCACATCACACACGCTAATTCTGCTTACCTCCTGCCCCCCCCATATTCTCCCCCACCCCTGCAGTGCCTCCCTAAAAGAAAATTAAAACAAAACAAAGCAAGCAAACAAATAAACAACAACCATAAAACTCTCCTCATTTCTCCTTCTTTCCCCCCTCTCCAGCACTTCTTCATCCATCCTGGTGGCACTGGGAGTGGTGTGTCACACAGCATACCCTTTTGTCCAATCTACTCCTTCTATGGAGGCATTTTCTTAACTGACTGTCAGATGACTTTAACTTGTGTCAAGCTGACATAAGACTAGCACAGACAGCCACACGGAGCAGTGGGGCAGGGTGGAGGCTGAGACAGCCAGACCCCTGAGCTCGCTGGCCAGCCAGTGTAACCGAGTGAGGAGACTTCTGTCCCATAAAACAGAGTGGACAGCAACTAAAAAAGACATCCAGTGCTGAGTCCCGCCTCCATACACATACACATGTACACAGGCACCTATGAACATACATGCAAGCACAGAGACTCAGATCCTGTGATCATACCATAGTTGTAATCATCTGAACAATGAAAAGGGATAAATAAAATTCTTGGTGGCTCATGATGACCAACAAACATTAGCTGAGCCATTGGCGTGATCATAATCACCATAGAATCACTGCCACTTATTATTTATTACGTCAGACATCACACAAAACACATTTCACATATTTGTCTTATTTGATCTTTTCAAAACTTCTGTGAAAAGGTTATAATCCTGCTCATTTTATATGAGGGAATAGAAATATAGCCAGGTAGAAACTGAATTCAAACCCAGATTTGGGTCATGTACAGTTAGAATTTTCTTTGGGCTACCAACCAGCTCCCAAATAGTCACGGAGACTTATTATTAATTATGAATGCTTAGCTTAGGCTCTTTTAATTTAATTTAACCTGTTTCTCTTCATCTACATTTTGCCTCAGGGCTTTTTACCTTTCTTTCATTCTGTATGTCCTATTTTTCTGCTTCCTCTGTGGCTGGCTGCCCCTCACCCCCACCTTGGGATCTCCTTGGTGTCTCTTTTTCTTTCTTTTCATGCCTAAATTCCTCCTCCTCCTTACTCTCCTATACCTCCTCCCTCGATACTGGCTGTTCAGCTTTTTATTAGATCAATTAGGTGCCTTAGGCAGGCCAGGTAAAATAGCAACACATCTTTACATAATTAAACAAATGCAACACATCTTTGCATAGTTACACAAATATTCCGCAACAGTTATGTGTAAGACGAATTGCTAAACCATCTTATTCATAAAAAAACCTGGAGTCAGATATTGGGGTGAAAATATTGAAAGATCAGAGGAATAGGACAAGCCACAGCCAACTCTACCTTACCAACTCCTCAGCCTCCAGACAGAGCTACTTCCTGTATACTCACTCCCATATGCCTTTCTGCTCTGCCATCTCACTTCCTTTCTCTGCCCAGCTACATCACTTCCTGTCTGTCTGTACAGACCTCCAGACCTCTATAGTTAGTGCTGGGAATTAAAGGCGTGTGCCACCACAACTGGCTCTGTTCCTGCTGTGGCCTTGAACTCACAGGGATCTGGATGGATCTCTGCCTCCTGAATATTAGTATTAAGAGTGTGTGCTACCACTGCCTGACCTCTATGTTTAATATAGTGGCTGGCTTTTTCCTCTGACCCCCAGATAAGCTTTATTGGTGTGCACAAATAAAGTATCACCACAGTCATGTCAAAGTCCAGTTTCCCCCCTTAGTTCATTAGTTTCTATCGAGGTAGCTGGGGGTACTGGGGGTTTTATGGACTCCTTGTCCATCGAGGGCATGGATTTTCTTACTGCACAGAGAAAAGGGAATGATGCAGTGGTATCAGAGGGTCAGCACTGATGGGTAGAAATGGGAGCGCAGCCAGTCAACACTATCTGGGAAAACAGGAAGAACAGAAAGGTAGGTTTGAGTTTGGGTTGGAGGAAAGGTGGGGGTGGGAATGGGGTGGGGGGATGGGGGTGGGGGGGTAACTACTCTTCCCAGCAAGAGGCTGGCAGTACAGACAGGGCATGTAGAGAGCAGTGAGAAATGTCCACTTTGACTGCTTCTCTTCGGCAGCTGCAGGTGAAGTTGGGAGCTGGGTAAAGGGGATTTCAGTGAGTACCATGCAAGGCCATGAGTGGGAGGAGCTGCAGGGAGGTCAGTTAGACTCCTTGGTCCAGGGGTGATGAACCCTATACCAAGGTGGGGAAATGGGAAACCAGAGGAAAGAGCACAGGAAGACACTGAGAAATCTGTTGTCGTGACCTAGACACGAACTACACACCCGGGAAGAGTCGGCCATGACTGTAAAGACATAACCATGAATGTCTAGGAAAGCAGGGTGAAATGACAGAATAAGGAGTCACCTTGGGTGGCATGGTGAGAAGCCTGGTTCTATTCTAAGTGGTGTTTATGCAATCAGATATGTGAGCACATTCCGGTGACCTAGTTACCTAGCTATAAACACCCCCATTGAAAGGTGAGAAACTGGTTCATTCTTTCCTCTCCCCTCCCCCCCACTACCTTTAAAAAAAAAAGAAGGTAAAGAAAAACACAGTATCTTGCTTTGAAGCCCAGGCAGGCTCTAACTTGTAGTAATCCTCCAGCCTCAGTCTCCAGAATGTTGGGATTACAGAATCAAACCACCAACTCTGTTCTTTTAAAAAAAGATGGTGGGGTCTGTAGGAAAAGTAACTGAAAATATAAAAGGATTTCACACAAGAAATTTAACCACAAGTATTTTTTAAAAACCCAGTCACAACCCAAACTATCACTAAGCATCTTCGTCATTTGTTTCAAAGAATGAAATCTGAATAGACTTTTGTTTTTACTTACTATAGAAAGGTGATCACAAGCTGGGCAGTGGTGGCGCACGCCTTTAATCCCAGCACTCAGGAGGCAGAGCCAGGCGGATCTCTGTGAGTTCGAGGCCAGCCTGGGCTACCAAGTGAGTTCCAGGAAAGGCGCAAAGCTACACAGAGAAACCCTGTCTCGAAAAACCAAAAAAAAAAAAAAAAGAAAACAAGAAAGGTGATCACATATAAACTAAGGCTTCCAACTGTACTTTATGTACTATTTCTATGCTCATATATATAACTTTTGATATGACAGATATAACACTAAAATCAACAAGTCAGTCTCTTAAAAATTATTATTACTAAGGCTAGGGATGAGTTATCTACAAATTATCTACAAATTTTTACAACATATACAAAAGAAAATAGAACAATTGTGATAGAATGGTGCCAGTAGCCCCATTCAGAAGACTGACATGGGAGAATTACTTGAGTCCAGGAGCCAGTCAACAGCCTGGTGAGATCCCATGACCTAAAGAGCAACATCACAGCAATAAAAAGACAGGAGGGCCAGAACTTCAAGGCCAGCCTCAGCTACATAGTGAGTCTGAGGCCAACTTGGGCTACATCGAGAGAGCCTGTTTCCAAAAACAAACCTTCATTTACAGAATCAAGTCCTGAAACAATGAGAGCATGTGTGGTCTTTAAAACACTTGTCTTAGACTCGAGTTTCACTTCCTACTTCTTGAGTAGTTAATAGATTTGGTTATTTATTCAATTGATCTTAACTTCCTAACACTGTTCTTTCTGTTGCTTCATTTTCTTAAAACTGTGAAGTGAGGAGAGGACCACACACTGTGCTCTGAGGAACAGACTCCCCACTGTCCAGCTCCCCACAGCAACTACAGATGTCCCTGCTGTACTTACAGGGACTCTCTGCAGCTCCTGCTAGCAGAAATTGGACTCCTCTGCAGGAAAACCCAATGGCCAGCAGTAAGGATTATTCAAGTTTTATAAGTAACAAACACAACCATAGAATTCAGGCCAGTGACGAACTAGCAAACCAAAGCACGAGGCATTTAACAACCAATGGGAAAGTAGTTTCCACCCATTGCTCATAAATTGCACACCTTGAAATTGATTATAATAAAGTATCTCAAAAGAACAGTGAATTTTTGTGCAGGAAAATATCTGTACAAAGATGTTTAGGGAACACTAATTATAACAGCAAGAACATGGAGGGATCTTAGTGGTTAAGTTCAAGTTAAGTTCAAAGTCTCAAAGAAAGACACTGCCATCCCAATTAACGTGTCTCCAGAAACTGTGCATCTGATCAGAAGGGTGTGCTGCTTGACTGAGTCTTTTCCTATTGGCTGAGATCCCACCTCACAGCCTTCTTCAAATGGCTAGTTCTGAGAATGCAGCAAGACTTTATGTTAACAAAACTTTTACCTGGTGGGAGGGATGAAACATTGTATAATAGTTTTGCAAGGTGAGGGATATAAAAATTTTGAGTACAAAATTTTATTTAACAGAAAACACTATATTTAATTATAGGAGAATCAACATTTATGGTAGCTCAAAGGGATATTATGCAAACACTTAAAATACTTAACCAGTAGGCAATTGTTTATTTATTTATTTGTTTGTTTATTTTAGGCAAATTCTTACTATGTAGCCCTAGTGGGCCTCCAACTCACAGAATTCTGCCTCTCACATGCTGGGATTGAAGACATGGGTGCTCCCATACCTGGTCAAGCATGTCTGTATATAAGTAAAGTTTTAAAAAATTTATCTCATGTTGAAGCAGTTTTACAATATTAAAGAAAATTTAAAAGTTTCCTAACCCTGTATTCTAACATAATTATTATTCCACAATTCAGAATCTTTATTCAATGTGTATACAATAGTTTACACTAACATAATTATTCCATAATTTAGAATCTTTAATGTGTATAATAATTTTAAAAAGATGTAATTATAAGCACATAATTTTAGAAACTTTTTTTTTTCTTTTTGGCTGGATGTGGCAGCACATATATTTAATCCTACCATTAGGGAAGGAGAGAGGAGAGACAGGCAGAGCTCTGTGAGTTCAATGACAGCCTGGTCTACACAGTAAGGTTCAGTCCAGCCAGGACTGCATAGTGAGACCCTGTCTAAAAGCATATAAATAAATCTGCTTTTTAACCTCATATTATTTAATAACTCTTTCATATTCTTTCTGAATACTGGGATTATAGGTGTGTGCGATCATGTCCACATACAATTTAACAAATGTATAAGGTGATTAGAAAGTTAAAAAAAAATCTTATGGTTAAAGAAGGAAATAGTTTACTAGTTTCAGCCTAAAACTATTTCAATAATTCTTAATTTCACAACAAGGTTATTTTCTATATGGCTACAAGACTTTCATTATAAATATAAATTAAATTAGCTGTATAAGACTTGATTTTGTCTACAATATAGAGTCTCCTGCTATAAAAAATGACTATGCTGGACAAATATCTGAAGTAAATGTTTTTAGGCACTGGACTATATAGTGTAGGACTACAACCCTTAAGGGATGAGAAATACAAGAGGTAAGTCCTCATGGTCACCCAGGCGTCCCATCTGAAGAAACATTTCTCTGCAGTGGGGTAGAGGTGGGGCCCAAGCAGAGTAGCTAGGTCTCACCGAACAGCAAGAGATCAGAGCTGCTGAGCAGGGAAAGGCTTGTGCAGCAGAATACTCAAGAAGCTGCTGGGTAGAGGCCAGGACACCTACAGCCTGCAGAAAGCTTTTCCAGGTCTCTGTGCTAGTTTTGTGTGCTGGGCCACAGGGGGAAGCTCCAGAGACGCTAGCAGGAAGAGAGGGTTCTGGGGGGAGGGTGGAGGAAAGAGGACTGAGCAGAGAAAGGTGGTAGCACTGGTGTGTGCAGACACTGGAGCTCCAGCGTGGAGCAGGCTCAGCACCTCAGGTAGCTGGTTAAGGCCACGTACTAGAGACGGAATGAAGAACTGAACTAGACAGCAGAGAGCGTGAAGACAGCTCACCTAACAACACTTAAAAGAAAGGCTTAGGGCCTGGGGATGCATGCCTGTGATTTTAGCACTTCAAACACTGAGGCAGGAGAATTCCATGTTTGAGGCAGCCTGAGTTACTTAGCAAGAAAACAATGCAAAAATAAAAACAAAACAACTTGAACCTGACCCAAGCAGCATCTGGTGGGAACTTGGCAAACAATAACTCATCTTTGAAGGAGATAACACTATCCAGACTCCATGCAGGATATCACTCATGATAGCCATCCCACAATAAAACATGGTTAGACATGTCAATAAAGTTACAAAGCAGACAATAAATAAAGACAGGGAAAATCTGTTATCAGAATAGGAACGTGTATACAGTGACTTTAAAACAGCTTTAAAATGTGAAAACTTACAGAATGTTCCAGCACTGTCTTGTGAGAAACCCTAACCCATTCCACAGTACTCTCTCTTTCTCTCTTAATGCCTGTGCTTAATTCTAATTAAAACTTTAAAAAAATCCAACTTTGCTATATTGAAAAAGCAAAACCAAACAACAGCCAAGCAAGGAGCCAGGAATATAGCTCAGCTGGTAAACAGTGTACCTACCGTGCAGGAAACTCTGGGTTTGACCCCTAAGGGCGGCATAAGCCAGGCATGGCAGTGCATGCCTGTAATCTTGGTGCTCAGGAGGTAAGGCAGGAGGATCAGCAGCTCAAGGGGACTTGTGGCTGCACAGTGAGTGCTAGGCCCGCCTGAGTTACCGAGGCCACCTGGGCAAACAGATTTAAAGAAAAAGACCGTCAAAATGAATGGGCAGGGAAATTTCCACCAAGAAATGGAAGCAATTCTTTTGAAAAGGGGAGTCTATAATAAACCCACACATGATAACTGAAATTTAAAATTCACCAATATACTTGAAAGATGATGAATGCTGTAGAAGAGTGCAGAAGTTAGTTCAAGAGAGGAACACGTAAAAGACTGAAACAGGAATGTTTGGGATGATACTGCTATGGTACGAGTGTAGTTTGTCTCCCAAGGGTTCATGTGTTGGAGGCTTGCCCTCCATCTGGAGATGTTGGGGGTGGTGACTTTTAAAAAGGTGAGGTCTATGGGGAGGTTCACAGGCCCTCAGGAGGGAGTAAGGTGGGACCTAGGAGCTCAGTGGTGACTTGCTTGTCCAATGTGCACAAAGCCTAGGTTTGATCTCCAGATATACAAATGTAAATTTTATTTTACTTGTATTATTCATTTACTTATTTATTTAGCTGAGACAGAGTTTCTCTGTGTATCCCTGGCTGTCTGAGAACTCACTACATAGATCAGGCTGTCTTGAACTCACAGAGATCCACCTGCTTCTGTCTCGAGTCCTGAGATTAAAGGTGTATACCACCACGTCTGGCCCAATAAATACATTTTAAAATAAAATCATTGACCCTCGGAAACATTTTTTCATATTTGATGTCACAAAGAAGGCCTCATATACAGACCGTTCCTCACACTGCTGTGTGATGACCTGAGGAAGTGCTGGAGTGCTCACAATGCACAGGGGTACTGTAGTGTGTGCTCACACTGCAGAGGGGAAGTGCTGGAGTGTGTGTGCTCACACTGCAGAGGGGTACTGTAGTGTGTGCTCACACTGCAGAGAGGAAGTGCTGTGTGTGTGCTCACACTGCAGAGGGGAAGTGCTGTGTGTGTGCTCACACTGCAGAGGGGAAGTGCTGGAGTGTGTGTGCTCACACTGCAGAGGGGTACTGTAGTGTGTGCTCACACTGCAGAAGGGAAGTGCTAGTGTGTGCTCACACTGCAGAGGGGAAGTGCTGGTGTGTGCTCACACTGCAGAGGGGAAGTGCTGGTGTGAGTGTGCTCACACTGCAGAGGGGAAGTGCTGGTGTGAGTGTGCTCACACTGCAGAGGGGAAGTGCTGGAGTGTGTGCTCACACTGCAGAGGGGAAGTGCTGGAGTGTGTGTGCTCACACTGTAGAGGGGTACTATAGTGTGTGCTCACACTGCAGAGGGGAAGTGCTGGAGTGTGTGTGCTCACACTCCACAAGGGAAGTGCTGGAGTGTGCTCACACGGCAGAGGGAAGTGCTGGTGTGCGCTGTACAGATCCAGCTGCTTTCCTGTGTGTCTGAGTGCTGAGGCAGACTTAACTTTTTTATAGGATGCTATTTTTACTTGAAAGAACAACTACAAATAAAACTATAGTTATCTGGGTATTTGGAATATGTTTTCTCAAAGGAAAATAAAAATGAGGCTATCACTTCAAGAAAACAAATGCCAGCATTTGTTGCCAACAATAAATCTGGAGCTTCGAGTAAAAATTAGAATTTTTGAAAATTTGTGTCTACCACCATGATTCTGATAGCTTCCCAATACAGAGTTTTCTGATGAGACTGGTGGTGATATTCATGAGTGTGACTTTTAAATATTGTACAATGAAGTGTGTTAACATTTGGGAATTTTACATAATGCAGAAAACCAATCTCATTCAATTCATCCACGCTCCATGTTATGAAATGACGAACAGGTAAAGACTCCATCCAAAGTCCACAGTGCACCAACAGGTTCTAACATCACAGAACATCATATAGCTTACAACCCATACTATAACTAAGAAACTGCCACTGATATCCAGCAGAATACCAAGAAGAAATCTGAGTGGGCCCGGTGGCACAGGCCTGTGGTCCTCGGTAGCTGGGAAGCTGAGGAGGGCAATTTCAAGCCTTCCTTTGGCTAAAGACCAATTCAAGGCCAGCCTGGGCAGCTCGAAATACAAAGTATAAGAAGGGCTGTAGGGTAGCTCAGTAGCAGAGTATTGTCTGGCATAGTCAAGGCCCAACCCCTATTACCAAAGTAAATAAATTAACAAATACAAATTGTTCTGAAAAGGCTATCAAGTATATCCTACTTTTAAGTACACGTCGGTGTGAGGACAAATTTCCTTCAATACAATTCAACCTAAACAACATGTTACAAAATTTGAATGCAGGAGCAGATGTAGGACTCCATCTTCCTTGGCTAAACAAGATGCTAAGAGACATGCAAAATCTTAGGGCAGCAACAATCTTTGCACTATATTTCTGAGAATTTATAGATATTTTCTTTAACACATGTAATTTTAATTAATATATAATGGTTTCATTATTGTTTTGAAATGAACAAACACATATATACATGCACACACACATGTAACATATATAGAAACATACACACATATTATTTGGGGGAGTTGGTTTTTAGTTTTTGAGACAGAGTCTCCTATGTAGCTCTGGCTAGCCTGGAACTCACTATGTAGACCAGGCTAGACTCACAGAGATCCACTTGCCTCTGCCTCCTAAGTTCTGTAATTAAAGGTATGCATCCCTAGCTTGAACATTTTAATGTCCCTTTTAATTTCTACTATGAAAAATATCAACATACATAATTCACATAAATAAAATGTCTTTATGGTCCTCTGGTTCAACTTTCTATATCCACTGCCCATTTATCCATGTATCAAAGGATTTTATTGCTTTTCTAACAGGGTAACAAATACTCTGTATATAAATCCTGATGTATGTGTCTCTCTGCTTTATATTAATCAGGGAAGACTAATACTTCTCAAAACAGTATTCAAATTAAGTACCTGAAATTATAATTATTCTATTTCATCAAACTAAGATGCTATTATTTTCTGTACCTGTAAGAAAAAAAGCATTCTCCAATTACAACTGTAAGATGTCATCGGCTGTAAGAAGTGTCATGATTTCAGAGACGCTAATTAGTTCAGGAGTGTGATTCCCAGAATGGATGAGCTGCAACTGTTACAGGTGTATCAGCTAATAAGTGAACTAGTTTCAATTAAATCTTCTTTTCCACTATTTATGCTAATTTATATTACTGACTCCCGGATGCCCAATTCTCTTTTTAGCCATATAAATATCCTAGTTGATTACTGTTATTAGTAAGTCAGTTTCTTACTTAGGACTCAATGACTCACAGACATAACATGGAAAAAACTGAAGCCTCCAAATTCAACGGGATGCGAGGCAGCTTGAGGTAGCCAGCAGTCTTGACCTCTCTAATTAAATATTTATTTGGAATCCTATTACATATTAGATTGTGACCTGTGAATCATTAATGAAGATGATGGGGTAAAACCCAAAATTGTTGAGGGGTTCTAATCTGTACTAAAGCATATATAATGGACCAGGCAGATAAGGAAGTGCCAATAGGCAAGAGGCAGTCTTTCCTTAAAATTAAAATTCAACTAATGCTATACATATAAAATGTAACTTGTGCACGCTACCATCTCTAGAATGGGGGGAATGACGTAGAAGTGAGAGTTTGAGGCCAGCCTGGGCTACATAATGAGATCATATCTCAAATAAATACAACCTGAAAAACAAAGCAAAATTCCTCCGTCTGCCTCCCTCCCCTCTCACCAGGTCACTCCACCCTCAACAGCACTCACTGATCTGCCATGTATCTCTACAAACTCATTTCTGCTTCCTAGAATAGTACTCCGCACTTCAGGGAACAAAATTCAAACACACAGGTTTGAATTGCAACTAACCACACATAACTAAAACCGGATGGGGGGAGACTACCACATTCTCCATCCATAAAGCCTTTTACTCATTACAGGAATTTAAAGTTCATACATGTTGTGTCTATCTTTTTATTTTTAAAGATTTTTATTCATGTGTATGTATGTTTGCCACATGTGTGCAAATACCTATGGAGGCAGAAGAGGGTGTCGTATCCTCTGGGGCTGGAGTTACATATGGTTATGAGCTGTTCGGTATGGTGCTGGGAACTGAACTCAGGTTCTCTAGAGAGCAGCAAATGCTCTTGGCCCTGCGCCATGTCCCCAGCCTCATGTCTGTGTATCAACAGCAGGTACACATTTAACTCTTCAAGAAACTGCCATGCTATATTCCAAAGTGGCTGTGTCACCTTATATAAGCGTCAGCAGTGTGGCAGGTTCGAGTCCACCACAGTCTCACCGACACTTGGGATGGCTGGTATTTTGAGCTTTGACTATTCTAACGAGCATGAAGCTGTACTTCATTGTGACTCTCGTTTGCATTTCTCTAATGAGTAGTTAGACTGAGCATCTTTCCATGAGCGTATTTCCTGTCAGGGTATCTTCTTTGGTAAAGTGATAACATCTTTGTTTATTTTTATTGGCTTGATTTTTATTATTAAACTTCAAAAACTTTAAAAATTTCTGACTATGAGATCATCAATAAAAAGGAACAAACTATTGATACGTTGAACAACGTGGAGCAACTTCCAAACAGTCATGCTGAGGAAGGCCAGGCGTGTATGACTCCTTAGAGAAAACACTAGAAGGTGTAAATACCCCACAAGGCATTTTGCTTTCTTCTCTCTCCTCTTTTCCTCGTTCTGAAGGTAAAATTTCCTAGACACTGTACTTTTTCCAAAGACCTTCTCATCCCTCCTTATAGGCTCCATTTAGAGGCTAGGCACTGAGGCTTTTCTCCCTGTTCTGTGGCCTGAGGAGGAGTGAGGAGTGGGTTGGGGAGGACTTCCGGCCGACGTCACTGAGCAGCAGCAGGGCTCTTTCGGGGCTGCAGTCTGCTTTCTTCCTTGTTTGGTCAAGTGGTCTTTATTGAAGTGCTTTCCTCTGGAGCTCAGCAGCTGAGCATTCCAGTGCAGCACCCTTGATGTCATCCATGAGGTCATGAGGCAGCAACACTGAACTCTGCAGCCCGACAACGGGCAATCCCTAGGATGTCTTTAACAGTTCCAGGGCGTTCTCTAGATAAAATCTGTCGGGCAAGGCCGACAATCTCATTAAAAGTGCTTTCCCCACTCTGCTCAACAATTTTTTTTTTCTGTTTTCATTGCCTCTGAGTAGTTTTTTTG
The DNA here is from genome assembly GCF_949786415.1 of Peromyscus eremicus. Classification (NCBI taxonomy): domain Eukaryota; kingdom Metazoa; phylum Chordata; class Mammalia; order Rodentia; family Cricetidae; genus Peromyscus; species Peromyscus eremicus. Next base: position 49,252,676 of record NC_081419.1, read on the forward strand.
AGGGCTTTGGTGATCAGGGCAGAGGCAGAAGGTGCCACCTCAATCCGGGACTGCCTGTCCTAAATGGTCACCTCCACTCTGATGCTTAGACTTCTCTGCTTGTTAGCCATCTTTGTGATGCTATCATCAACTTGTGTGTGTGTGTGTGTGTGTGTGTGTGTGTGTGTGTGTGTGTGTGGTGTGTGTGTGGGGGAGGTGTGTGTGTGTGTGTGTGTGTGTGTGTGTGTGTGAGGTGTGGGGGGGGGAGGTGTGTGTGTGTGTGTGTGTGTGTGTGTGTGTGTGTGTGAGGTGTGGCAACACCTGGAGCCTGAGCAGAGGAGGCAACGCCTTCCACTGGTACATCTCCACCACCCACTTTGACATCTTTGGGGGTGACTTGGACGGCACAGCAAAGGCAGCCGGTGTAAGACACCCCTGTCAGTGTAACACACGAGGAGAACTGCATCTTGGCCTTCTCCACTCTGAAATCTGAACAGCCATCGTGCTGTTAGTTTTTAAAGGTCATGCAGGTCCTGTGCTATGCTTCCTTACCTGGTCAGGGTATATGATATGATCCATTTCTGAAGAAGCATCTTCTGAGCTTTGGACCACTCAGTTCAGCACAGAGCCCTGAAAATGATGGGCTTTGCTGAGGCCACGAATTCCCCTTCAATAAGTTTAAGAGCATTTCTTTTCAAGGATTTATCCAACCTCTGCCATTGCCTGCTGAGTATCAGGAAAAAGTCTTATAGTCTGTCAGTTGACTGTCCTACCCAGGACAGCTTCTCAGGGGTGTAGGTGGGTCAGAAGCCACTGAGTCACAGAAGAATTGATTATTTATAACTTCCTCAGCCACTAGTCTTCCGTGTGTATGGCCTCTGTGGATTGCTGGTGTACAGTTCTGCTTGATTTTCACTACTTCTCACTGTGTTTGTTGAAGAAGGCAGCCTTTATTTTTCTTTCACATCATCTTCTTTACCTGGAAGGCCCTTGTGTATCTGTGAAATAGACTAGCACAGTGAGTATATCCTCTTGGCTGTTCCTAGTCCAGAGTTGAGCACAGATCCGGACACAAACAATGGTCAGGATAAAGTATATCCCCTGTGTCACAATGGTTAACTCTTAAATACCTGAAAAAGAGCCAAAGTAATTTTCCTAACTATTTCCTCCTCTTCTTTCCTATGTTGCTGGGGATTGAATCCAGGCACCAAGTTTACTAGGAGGCAGGATTCAACCAGAGTCACTCAATACTTCTTTCATTACATCATCCTGCTCAGTGTATAAAACCTCTCATCCAACTAAGAGGTCTATTTGAGTGCTTCAGAGAATGGTCTAGGGGGCTGGCGAGATGTCTCAGTGGTTAAGAAACACTGGTAGCTCCTCCAGAGGACCTGAGTTCAGTTCCCAGCACCTACATGAGGGCTCACAAACATCTGTTAACTCCAGTTCCTGAAGATCCAACATCCTCTTCTAGCATCCATGGACATCAGACATGTGGTATATAGATATACACAAAGGCAAACACTCATACACATAAAATAAAACTAAATCTTAAAAAAAAAAAAAAAAAAAAAGAAAGGGAAAAAAGAAAGAAATGTCTACATAAACATATCCAGACACTCCTCATCCTTCAAGGTCAGGCCAAAGTCTACCTGCTCATATAGTTGCGGGTCTCCAAGGTGTTAGTCACCATGGTAGTGCACATTCCTCTGTGTTGTTTAGTAATAAGTGTGCATCTCAATTTTCCACCTGACAGTGATAAGAAGAACGCCTTTAGTGAGCTCTAAGCTGAGCTTGAATGATTTCCCTTAAATAGAGGAGTCCCATGAATGAACCTGTTCGTGTAGCTGGAGAGCCATATACGCCTGGTATGAATTAAGATCTCCTAGACTCTGAAGCCCGTTTGATAGGGATGGACATGGCATGGAAATTTAGATCTCTTGGACTCTGAAGCCTACCTTCAGCCACTATATTAAGTTTTAGCCTGGTTATAAACTTCTGGTAGACAGGAACTGGATCTTCCAATTTTACACCAATTTACTACTAAGACATAGCTATTGGGCAGCATTACATAGGGATTACAACTATAAAACAGAGCTGCCTAAGTTCACTGTAAAATCATGCAGGCTAATAATGACCATGGAAACAGTTGTATAAATAAAGTGTACCGGGCTGGAGAGATGGATCAGCCATTAAAGGCTAATATCATAACCAAAAATATATGTAAAATGTCCATAGATTATAATACTAATAAGATAGCTAATTCTTAGGTGGTATATTGCTTATTTGCTATATACATATATTTTACATTATATATAATCATTTAATTCTTACAATACCTGGTAGGTAGTTATTACTATTTGGTAAGTTTTGAATCCCTGGTTATTGGATATCATCTGCTACCTATGTAATAAGCCAGTCAAACTGAATTGACAAATCCAGGTTTAATGAACAAAGCAAATTAACTCCTAAGTCAAGAGGACAGGAGAGGAATCATGTGGCAAATATGGCTACCAGGTCTTATACAGCCTGTAGGTGAGGTCTTGAGCAGCCCCAGGGAGGGCTGACTTTTGGTGGGCTTTCTCAGGGGCGGGGTTTAGAATGGGAGGGGTGAGATCAGAGCATGGAATGGGGCCCCTAGCTGGAGATCCCCAACCATATTATTATTCCATCTCACAGTTGAAGAAACTGAGCCTTGGATAGATAAAGCGGCTTCTAAAAGTTAGGTAACTATTGAGTCTGTGCACTCATGTCTAGACAGTGTCTTTTGTGGTACGTCATGCTAAAGGAAGCTAAAGGAAATATTTATTGATTAACCGTATTAAAGATCTAAGGCTACACCAGGGTATGGACTCAGAGAGTAAATACAATGATTCCATAAGGAAGATTACGTAATGAAGAACTCCTGCCATCTGTACCTCTTCTGATCCTGGAAATGGTCCATTATTTCCATGATTTATGTAACAGGTCATGTTGCAACATCCAGGTCTTACCTTGAGTCTCCAGAGAATGGTTTAGCTTGGTGTTTTCTTAACTAAAAAGGTCATAACCCTCTGGGGAGTCATGAAATCAATTCTGCTAGTCTGAATAACATTTAGAAATAGAAACAAGAAAAAGAAAAACAGAAAACATGGGTGCACAGCTCACATGGTAAAACTAACCATTCGACTTTCAGTCTATTTTTATATGCGCATATAATGTCTATACATGCTGATCCATGCAGCAAACTGCACTTTTCTAGAAACATCTTTTTAAAAATCAAACATGTCAAAACAAGAAACACATTCTTAAAGAAGACAAGGAGGAAAATGAGAGATTTTGGATAGAACTGTGGACTTGGAGGAAAAAGAGGATAAACTTACAAATCTTCTGAAAAGCCAAAACCAAGCTGAGTGTGCTGGTGCTAATCAGTCTGTAATTCAGCACTCAGGATGCTGAAGCAGAAGGTGAGCACTTGAAGCCAGGCTGTGCTACACAGTGAGACCTTGTCTCAAAAGGGCCAAAATAACAGTAACAATAATAAACATTGAAAGTCGTGTGTGTGTGTGTGTGTGTGTGTGTGTGTGTGTGTGTGTGTGTGTGTGATGAGTGGTATAAAGCAGTCGGAGGACGGCCTGCAGAAGTCGGTTCTCTCCTTCTACCATATGGGGCTCGGTAATCAATCAACTTAGGTTCCCAGGCTTGGTGGAACGTGTCTTCACCCACTGAGTCATCTTACTGGCCCAATAATGAATTTTAAAAATAAAAGGGGAACGGGAGCTGGAGAGATGGTTCAGCTATTAAGAGCATTGGCAGCTCTTCCAGAGGTCCTGAGTTCAATTCCCAACAACCACATGGTGGCTCACATCCTTCTATGATGGGACTGGATACCCTCTTTGATACATACAGGTGTACAAGTTCTAGGTCTCTGCTTGGTTCAAAGTGGGCCTGCTATTACATCTATCCATCCACTCATTCACCTTGGTGTTTTTGAGATAAGGTTTTGCTACATAGCCCAGGCTGGCATTTAACTCACAGCAACCCACCTGCCTCGGCTTCCCATGCACTGGGATTATGGGTGTGCACCACCATGCCTGTGTCTTCATCTTTGAAATACTGAGATTTCATGTTAAAATATCACTTGAATAAGGTATTCTTACTGGAGGAAAGTCTTCTAGCCATGGTTTCATGGCTCTACCTGAGAGAAACAGTAACTCTCCTGTCCCGCAAAGCCACGAGCCCTCCAGGACCAAAGGCTGCCGGATTCTCAAGGGTCCATGACGAGACAGAATGTAAAAGTCAGCAAGCAAGGGTCCCAGGCTACATGGACAGCGGCAGCAGGTGGAGAAGAGGCAGATGCTTAGAGAATGGTTGGAAACTTAGGAAAACCACGTGCTCGTTGGCAGGAGTCCCTCCGGAGCTCTCTCTCATTGCCTGGGAAAGCACCATGTTCTCTCACAGCCTACAATATCAGACACTGGGAATGACAGTCAGGGTGGTTTAACGTGCCTTTTGTAAACTGTAAAGAAATGTAACATGAGCCACACATAGAATTTCAAGTTTTCTACTTAACTTTTTTCTTTTTAAGGCATGTGTATGGCTCAGACCTATAATCTTGTTACTCAGAAGGCTCATGTGAGTTTGAGGCCAGCCTGGGCTACTAGTAAGTTCTAGGACAGCCTGAGCTATGATTTGAGATCCTGATAATGTGAAAACCTATCACAATCTCCTCAATAAAGTTAACAAACAACAAACAATTGCAAGTGAGAAGAAGCCTCTAACTCCAGCTCTGGGAAGGCTGAGGCAGAGGGATTGGGAGTTTGAGGCCAACGGGAGTCACATAATGGGACCCTGTCTTAGAAAAACAGAGCAAACCAAAATAAAACAGGTAAAAAGTTTATTTCATAAACCTTTTCATTTAACTCAAAAAACCCAACATGTCAGTCATTTTAACACGAAATTCAATATAAAATTTGAGATAATTTACTTTTCATTTTGTGCTAACTTTTCAAACTCTTACAACACATCTGTGTGTGTGTGTGTGTGTGTGTGTGTGTGTGTGTGTGTGTACATGCACATGTGGAGGCCCAGGACAAACTCAGCTGTCACTTCTAAGAGGTCATTCATCTTGCTTTTGAGACAGGGTCCCTCAGCAACTGGAGAACCCTGGGGCTCATCGATTCAGCTATGCTGGTTGGCCAGTGAGCCAGGAACCTGCCTGTCTCTGCCTCTTCAGCTCTGGGATTACAAGCATGTGACACCAGGTCCAATTTTGTTTGGTTTTTCCCAGGTGTATCCTGGGGATGGAACTCAGGTCCTCAGGGCGTGGAGTAGACTTTACGAACTCAGTCATCTTCCCAGGCCTTCCAGCACGTCTAAACTTGGACTAGCCAATGTCAAGTGCTCTGAAACCACAGTGGTCAGTGGCTATCACAATTGCCCAACACAGAACTAATCAACAAACGCTTGTATTCCTAAGACCCCCAAACTGTTTTTCCATCTCTACAGACCCTGCTCCTTAGGCTAGGCCTAAGGAAAAAGAAAAAGAGGGCAAAGAAAGACTTTGTAGGACGGAGCAGGAGAGCCTCTCACCCTGGGACCTGGCTTAAGTCTCTTGAGCAGAACTTCCAAACCACCTGCAAAGGACTATAATCTCTTTTCTAAAAAAATCTTCTAAGCAAAATTATGAACCGTATTTATAGTAAAAACATATGCCTTTATCTGCTGTGGATTATGGATAAGAAGAATGCTTTCAACCTTTAAAAACGTTACTATGTTTGCAAAGTTATTTTTAAGTTGTGCTTTGCACTCTCACGTGTGTGCAGTGCATGTGAGGAGGTCAAAGGACAACTGTGACAGTCAGCTCTCTCTGCCCACCATGTGGGTCCCAGGACTGAACTCAGGTCGCAGGCTTGGCACAGCCCCTTCGCCAACCCATCTCTCCAGCCTCCTATGTTTCCCAATGTACCTCATAAAGCACCTTAAAATCTCATTTACTAAAGAAAAGTTCCTTAGGTAAGTAAGTGTAACAAAAAATAACTTAAAAAGAAGCAACAGAAAAAGTAAGTGTAACAAAACAAGATGGTTTAATCTTCAAACCCCCTGAACAATGTAACTCTAAAGGCCATCAAAACCATGTGTGTATGTAATGTATGTTATATGTATGTATGTTATATATATGTATGTATGTATGTTGTATGTATGTATGTATGTATGTACGTATGTCTTGTCACTTCGGGTTTGTACAACCACCTCTTCTTGAGGCTGGGGCATTCTTTCAAACCTCTTCCTGTTCTCTCCCTCTAAATCACTTAAATTTCAACATGTATTTTATTTATTTTGAGATCGAGTCTTGATATGTAGCTCAGGCTGGCCTCAAACTCACAGAGACCTGGCTGCCTCTGCTTGTTAAGTTCTAGGATGAAAGGCTTGTGCCACTATACCCACCCCTAGCATGTACTATTTTTGTTCTTCATAAATCTCATCCTTTACTTAATAAACACTGACTTTGCTTCATACTAACTGGTCCTGAAATTATTTCCTGTAATGTGAGTCAGGCCCAGGAGCTCCCCTCAGCAGGGCTCTCTAAAGAGAACTCAGCTGTGCAGCAGGCAGTACTAGTGAGCTGAGCCTCCCTTGGCAGCCTCTTTGGATACTCCTCGGCCCTGTCACACACTTCTTCTTCCCAGCAGTGGGATCTGTATCCAGGCATTTTGGTCACTTCTCAGCTCTTGGCTGTGATCCAGCATGGTATTTGGACATTTGAAGCTGAATGTCTTCTCAAAGCTTATCTAAACTATCTACATAATCTTCTTCCCAAAATAAACTATGAGTCTACCTATTTTTATCAGTGACCTAAGTTCAAAACCCCCAAATCAAATTCTTCCATTTCCTTTATTCTGCCAGTTCCTCTTTATTCCTCCTCCACAGTCTTCCTCACTGGCTGTTTCCTGCTGCTCATCTGTCCAGCATACTATCAGCAAATATAGGATCTAGTGTCGTCCCTCCCCAGTGACTCCGTGAATGTCAGCCTGAATGTCAGCTCTGAATCCAGCACCACAGGCAACCTTGCTCCTACTCCACCTCTGTCCTACTTCATTCAACCTTATTGGAGATAAGAATCTGGGGGTCAGATTCATTGATCTCCTGGAAGAGCCTTAAAAAAAAAAGAAAAGCAGCCGGGCGGTGGTGGCGCACGCCTTTAATCCCAGCACTCGGGAGGCAGAGCCAGGCGGATCTCTGTGAGTTCGAGGCCAGCCTGGGCTACCAAGTGAGTTCCAGGAAAGGCGCAAAGCTACACAGAGAAACCCTGTCTCGAAAAACCAAAAAAAAAGAAAAAAAAAAGAAAAAAAAAAGAAAAGCAGACAATCTTATTTAGCATCTCCTGAAAATGCCCTATGCATCCTCATCTGTGTTTTATATTTCTACCCAGCCAGGATGCCCTTACTCCAGCTATACCATATATATCAAAAACTACTTTGGGGTGTGTGTGGAAATAGTCTCATTCCATAGCTCTAGATGGCCTGCTACTTGCTAAATAGATACTTGCCTCAGAGATCCGCCTGCCTCTACCCCCTCAGTGCTGGGATTAAAGACCTGCACCACAACATTCAGCTCTCAACAAATACTTTTGTGTTAGGCACTGCCCCAAGTACTGAATAATACTAGTAAATAATCCTAATTTCAAGTTTTCCCAATTTGAGAAATCTTCCTAGCTGGGCATGGTAGCTTACCCTGTAATCCCAACACTTGGGAGGTGGGAGCAAGAAAGTCAAGGGGTCAAAGTCACATCCTCCTCTGCATTAGAGTGAGCCCAGGGCCTGCCTGAGATATATGAAACTATCTCAAAACAATAAAAAAAAAAAGTCCCTTTCCTATGTCCATACAGAAGCAGTTTCTCATTACTAAGTTGTTTCTTTTTTTACAGTTTGATTAATTTACTTATTTTACATCCAGACTGCAGTTTCCTCTCCCCCTCTTCTCCCATCCCCTTCCCTCAAGCTGTTTCCTACAAGGCAGTCTATAACACTCAGTGCTTAGAACCTGAAGCATTGTGGTGCAATTATAGCCTTTTCATAAACACCCATCTTCCCAAACAACACGGTTTTCTTCAAAGCATGAAGCAGGGTCATGCTGAGAAGCAAAGGGTCCTGAATGTGCACTTGACAAGTACCTGTGAAGAGGGAACTATGTAAAGAGGGAAGGGCCTATGGGACACCAGGAGCTCTGACCCAGTGGCTGAGGCCTATAATATAAGCCACTACAGAGGCTGAGGGAGAAGGGCGGTAAGTTCAGCCACCGGGGCCACAGAGAAGAGGGTCCCACTTAGAAAAGGGCCTCTTCCCCTGGCCCCATCAGCAGACTGGCCAGGCAGGGTCAGAGGTCTGCAAGGATGCTAAGGCTGCTGGATGTACTAGGGAACTTCCATGGTCCATTTGCAAAGAAGTTCAGAATCAGCAACATGTGACCCAGGCTTTTGGATTTCTACAACCTACATTAGATTATCAACTTAAAAAAAAATCCTTCCTCGACGAGTGTGGTGATGCATGCCTGTAGTCTAAGCTCTCAGAAGGCAGAGGCAGGTGGATCTCTGAGTTTGAGGCCAGCATGATCTACATAGAGAGTTCCAGGGCTACAAAGAGGGACTCCAACTCAGAAAACAAAAAACATACAATAAAATCCTTCCTTTGTCATAATGAGAAAAATACATCTAACAAACATATACAGTATCAAATTTAAAAGTAAAAATTGGGCCAGCGATAAGGTTCAGTGGGTGGAGGTTCTTGCCGCTAAGCCTGATCCGAGTTGGATCCTCAGAACCTACATGGTGGATGAGGAGAAAGGATCCCTGAAAGTTGTCCTCTGGCCTCCATCTGTACTCTACGGCGCACATGCTTCCCAAATAAATAAATAAATGTTGGGGAAAAAAACTCACCACATGTTGTGCTCAAAAACTTTGGCTGGATCAGTTAAAATCCTTGACCCCAGGGGGGCCACTGGGTGGGCACCACTCTGGCATCTGTGTGGCACCTTCCCTTGCCTCAGATGACAAACATAATTTCTCCAAATCATATTCATCCTAAACAGGACCTGCAAAGTGACAAGCAGTTAACTAATTAGTCAACAGGATTAAAACAGTTTGCCAAACCAAGCAAAGACATAACAGAAAAAGAAAGCTACAGATGAACAGATGAACTTCTTTGACGGACAGAGATGTAAAAATTCTCAACAAAATAGTTGCAAACCAAATTTAGGGAAGCAATAAGAAGATTATACATCAAGACCAAGTGGGCTTCATCCCAAAAAGGCAAATTTGGTTCAACATATGTAAAACAATAAATGTAATACAGCATATAAATAAACTTAAGGACAGAAACCACATAATTCTTCCAATTGATGCTGAAAAGGCAATTGACAAATTCCAACATGTGCTCATGAGAAAAATTCTGGAGATTTCAGGAATAGAAGAACATGACCAAAGTAATAAAGGCTCTCTATAGCCAACATTAGGGTAAATGGAGACAAGCTGAGAGCATTTCCTCCAAAGTCAGGGACAGGACAAGGGTGACCACTCTCCCCCTCTAATTTGATAGAGTGCTTGAAGTCTTTCTTAGCTGTAGCAATTCCACAAGACAAAGGCATACAACAGATAAAAACAGGAAAGGAAGAAGTCAAACTACCCCTATTAGCAGACAACATGGTTCTTTACTTAAAAGACCCTATTGAGTCCCCTAGAAAACTTCTAGACCTAATAAACACCTTCAATAAAGTTACAGGATACAAAAATCAATATTTTTAAAAAAAAAATAGATTTGACATATCACAAAAATGTACTCAGAGAAAGAAACTAGGAAAATATCCCATTAAAAATTCCCCCCAGATTAAGTATATATCTAACTCAAAAAAGAAAAGATCTGCTGCAGATCTACTTCTGAAAAAGAAAGTCACAGAGATACTATATGACAGAAGAACCTCCCATGCTCCTCTATCGGCAGCTAATACGTGTCTACTTTTAAGAATGGTCAATAATACTGTTGCAAATACATTTCCCCATACAACACACGTGTTTCAATTCTAGCTCAAGAGATGAATCATTAGTTGAAGCTGATGTTGATAATTTAAGTTTTAAAGGCTATGCCATCGCACGTATATTCTGGTGAGCACGTCACTCTCACGTTTATAGAAAAGTGTTCAAAAGACACCTCAGTGCACAGTGTGCACAGTGTTTGACAGTTCAGCTGCTCCTCACAGCACTCAGCCTACTGCTGTGACCAGTCCATAGAAACAGCACTAGGTAACATGTATGTAACAGGAACCAAGGCGATCAGAGGTGCCATTAGACATAAAACCACAATGCAGTGAACACCCTCTCTACCCTGCTGAAAATGAACTTCGGAATGTCAAAAACATCTCACTATACTTTCACGACAGTTTTCAAGGGTTCTCCTGTTGGGGTGTCGTCAGGCAGTAAGAGGCTGGCCGGCTCCAGAGAGCAGCAGCCAGTGCTGGCCCCAGCTCTTGGCTTGTTTCCCTACCACACACCGCTCCGCCTTGACCCTCACGAGTCTTTGTTCTCCAGCACTCCACACAACACCAACACAACTCTACCTACAAAACTACCTTTAGACCTTTCCACATTGAATATATTCATAAAATAATGTTCTGTATGCCAAAGAGCAGAAACTGATGACACCCACCAAGACAGGTAACTCATGCTCTAAAGTGCAAAATGATACAAAGTACGCTTCCCACCCAGGAAAGCCGAGTCTAAATGTGACCCTCAACCCTTCCAATGATCATGTGACACTAACCGCTGTTCAGAAAAGGCAAAGGCAAAGTTTCCCTCACTGCAAATGACCACACGCAAAAAGACACAACCAGACTGGCTATGAGCAAAATGTCAGGAGTGTGTGCCTTGCAGGCTGCTGGCTGGCGGATGGAGCTTCGCATGGCCAGGGCCTGAGCATGTGGCACTTTCCTTGTTTAGGCAGCTGCTTCTTTAATTAATCACACAGACATCCAGTTCTTTCATTTCTTTATCATATTTAATAGCCACATCTGGTGTTACACTGCTATTTATCTTCTAAATGAAAAATATCTAATAAATCTAACAGAAACATAAAAATATTTTAAATACATAATTTTAATGTATTTAAACTCCTCAACCTAAGTTGCTAGCTTCTAGAAGCAGAGCCCTGCTATTTGTGGATTGTTCGACTGAATGCATAAAAATGGTACTTATTTGACATGAAGGAATGAAAAAACCTCATAGATACTGAAAAACTAAATGGATATTATAGACAATTCTTTACTCATTTATTTATGGGATAAATAACTTTGAAAAACAACTCACCTATAATAAGTTTCTAACACATCACAAATAAAAAAAAAACTTAAGCAGGCCTAAACGTATGAAATGAGTCTATAATTTAAATAAGAACAAGATCAAGATGACTAACACACACACACACACACACACACACACACACACACACATACACACACACACACACACATGCACATATATGTAAAGAATAAATCAGAAAATGCAAGTGTTGGCAAGGATATGAGGAACCTGGAAACCTTACACACTGCTGATAGGATGTAAAATGATGCAGCTGCTATGGAAACAGTAGAGTGAACTTCCCAAAAATTAGACCCAGAGCCAGGGATTCCATTTTTGGGTATATATGCAGAAGGAATGAAAGCAGAGAGGGACCTGAAAAGATGTCTGTATGCTCAGATTCACGGTGGCACTGCAGACAGACAGCCAAGTGGCCTGAAGTGGTCTCTGAAGGAGAATAAGAAACACCCGCACTGTATTTTGACCCAGGCTACACTACGGTCGGATCTTAAAGACAATTAAGGGAAACAGGACAGTCACAAAGCACACTGTGCCTCTTAGAGAAGGTTCCCAGAGCAGGCAGACCCACAGTGACGGAGCAGAGTAGTGCTTGCAGAGGGGAGGCTAGGGAGTTCAAATGTCTAATGGGCACAGGTCAGAAAAATGGAAAACGACGTGATGCCAGGGAGAGCGTTCAGTTGTATGTAGGAGGAGCAAATCTAGAGAGCTAATGCACAACATGGATTTTTAAAAGCATGTGTTCTTTCCATGTATAGAGATGACATGATGAAATTCAATACTTTCTATGCTAACCTAAAATTCAGTTTTAAAAAGTACATGTTCACACATACATACACACACTCACACAAAGGGTAACGGAGATTTCACTACATATGTGCAGCGATATGAAAATGTCTTACTGCACACCTTAAAGATATACAATTTTCAAAGGAAGCCAGTCAGATATGGTGGCACATGCCTAGAATCCCAGCACTTGGGAAGCTGATGTAAGAGTAGCAAAGGTTTATGGAAAGCCCGGTGAAACTCTGTCTCAAAAAGCAAAGTAAAACAAAACCCACATCCCCAACAGACAAACATACAGAAATCAAGAACAGAACAAGCTCGACTGAGAAACCAGTGCAGTTTCCACTGGGGAAGACGAAAAGTCCTAGAGATGGGTGCTGGTAATACTTGCACAACATGAATGCCTAATGCCTGTAAACCACACTCTTAAGAAGGATTAAAATGGTAAATCTTCTTTTAGGTATATTTTCCCACAATAAAAAACAAACAGCTTTCCTACAAAGAGAGCTGAAGGCCCACACATCCTCACTAGTGAACACTAAACATTTAAGAAAAAAACAAAACAAAAAAACAGTACCAACAGCACAAAACCCTACAGCAGATGAGAACACTTCTCAGCTCCTCTTTTGAGACGAACATCGCTGGGAGAATTAAAATGAGTCTGTATGAAAAAAAGGCTTGAACATGGCCACATCATTATGGTACAATTTTCCCACTGATGGTGCTTCCCATTAGATTTTCAGGTTACAAAGAATTTGCTAGGAATAAAATTTGAGGATATCTAAGAGGGAAAGTCTAGGCGAGCGCTTTCTGAGCATTTCTTATTATACTTTAATTGCTGAGGCTGATATAGTCATGAGCTGCATAGCAATATGCTGGTTAAGGACAAATTGCATATAGTAGTTTCTCTAAGATTACAGTGGAAAAAAAGATTACAATGGAAAAAAAAAATCCCCACCACCTAGCATTTTACCACACCTTTCCTATGTGCAGATAGACAGACTGTGGCATTACAGTGGTCATGGGAGTGGTGCAGGAACATTGTTCACAGGTTTATTATCTAGCAGGATCGGCTACAACATACAGCTTAGGTATAAAGGGAGGCTATAGCATCTACACTGGTAGCACTCTGTCATGTGCACATAATAAATTATCTACCGACATGTTTCTCAGAAGGTATCCTCATCGTTAATGAACTGTATTTAGTTGGTGACACTCCAGAGCAGAGAAATAAAGCAACAAGACCTCCACACAGCCTGGTTACCTATTTTGAGCTCTGTTTACTTTTGCAGCTGGAAATGTGGTTGCAACCCTTCACTTAGCTCAAACACATGTGTCACATCAAATTCTAGCCCATATCACCAAGTGGCATTTCTTTTCCTTCTTCTGTCCCATTTTCCGCTCAGCATCCTGCAGCTGAAAATGGGCTGAAGCAGCCATTAAGGATCAGAAACCCATGAGGGCGAGAATGCTCACACAAGCATCAGATTGACAGTGTCACCACCAATAGCATTGATTACGCTACCAAGATCACAGAGGTGTACCGTGATTAGCCAACAGGTTCCTGACAGCGCTAGGTGTAGGCAGGTGTGGTAGTTTGAATGAGAATGGCCCCTACAGGTTCATATATTTGAATGCTTCGTCACTGGAAAGAGGCACTATTTGACAGGATTAGGAGGTGTGGCTGTATTGGAGGAAGTATGTCACTGGGGGTGGACTTTGAGGGTTCAAAAGCCCATGCCAAGCCCAGAGTCTCTCTCTTCCTGCTGCCTGTACATCTGGATGTAGAACTCCCAGCTACCTCTCCAGCACCATATCTGCCTGCATGCTGCCACACCCCACCATGATGATATGGACTAACCTTCTGAAACTGCAAGCAAGCCCCAAATTAAATGTTTTCCTTTATAAGAGTCATAATGTCTCTTCATAGCAACAGAACACTAAGACAGTAAGTATCTGCCTACTTTAGAATTTGAGAGGGGGAAAACCAATACATGAAATGGCTTGGGTCCAGTAAAGAGTATGACAAGCTGAGGACAAGATGGTTTTGATACCCACTGGCCAGTGGCCAGCCGCTGGGCCAACCACCACCATCGCCACATTGAACTTAGGTACAGAAGCAGCAGCCCTGACTGGAAAGGGTAGCTTGCGAGAAACAGCTTGCTCCAACTCACAGCTTCTGCCAAATGTCTTGCCCTCTGCTAAAATGTATCCCCCTTTTCAGTAATCCATACAACTGCAGACGCATACCAACTACAACACAGTCTACTGGAATTAAAATGTACATAATACACATAAAAATGCTTCCCATGCCGTGTGTGTGTGTGTGTGTGTGTGTGTGTGTGTGTGTGTGAGAGAGAGAGAGAGAGAGAGAGATAGAGAGAGAGAGAGAGAGAGAGAGAGAGAGAGAGAGAGAGAGAGAGAGAGAGTGAGTGTGTGTTTTACTGGGGATTAAATCCAAGGTGTTAAACAAGGACTTTACCACTGTAGTCCCAACCACAAAAAGAAAAGCTCTTCTGAAATAACTGTAAACTTTATGCTTGTCAAACAATAGTTTATGTACTTTTTTTTTTTTTTTACTAAAAAAGGAAGGTTTTAGTTAAAGGAAATAGTCCATTATATATTTTGCAAATTGGAAAAAAAAGGAATTAAAGCACCAATTCCAATTCATCTTTCATGCGAGTCTCAATTAAAGAAAAAGTTAAGTGTGTCCGACGTTAAGGGACCGCTCCTTGATGCCCATGTAAGACCCCAGGACAAACTCTACGAATGCTCCAGTCTTTCACACAAAACAGGAGTGTTCATGGGAAAGCTGTGCACACCCTCCCTCTAAGTTTTAGTTCGGTTTACTTTTTTCTTTGGTGCATGTATGTCCATGTACGCGTGTGTTTGTGTGACTGTGTGTGTGTGTGTGTGTGTGTCTGTGTGCACACGTGCGTGCTGCCCCCCCCCCCCCCCCCGTGTCCATGCACACTCACACAAAGGATAGGGGAGAACAATGGGTGTCTCTATCATTCTCGAGACGGCTTCTCAAACCTAAAGCTCACTCCTGGTTTGCTGGCTGCCCAGCGGACTTCTGGAATCCCTGTCTCTCTCAGCAATGGAGCTCCAGGCACACATGGCAGGCTTGGCTTTTCATGTGGGGCTGGAGGACTCACACAGATCTTTAAGCTCGCACTGCAAGTGCTCCTACCCACTCGGCCACCTCTCTCCCCCACAATTGTTCTTTGAGGCAAGGTCTCTGTCAGGCCAGTGAATCCCAGCGATCTGCACACTGCACCCTCTGCACACTGGGATGAGAAGCACAAGCCACCACGCCCAGGTCTCTTTGACATGAATGCTTAGAATGAACTCAGATCCTCACACTTAGGTGACAAGCATTGTAGTGACAGAGCCACCCTCCCCACCCACTTTATTTACTTTTTAGTTTTTCGAGACAGGGTTTCTCTGTGTAACAGTCCCGGCTGTCCTGGAACTCACTCTGCAGACCAGGCTGGCCTTGAACTCACAGAGATCCGCCTGCCTCTGCCTCCTGAGTGCTGAGGTTAAAGGCGTGCACCACCACTGCCCGGCTCCAGCTTTATTTTTGTTGTGCTAAGGACACTGGGTACAAAGCGGAAAGCCAGGGCCTAAGCCCTTCCTCCACTGCATTTCCTCTAGATTGTTTATAATACTGAATACACTAGACAACCCAGGGAATAACGATAAGTAAGTAGTCTATATGTGTTTAGCGCAGATACAGCCCCCATCCAAAATGTGTTTGTTTTGTTTTTTGGTGTGGTGTTAGAGATTGAACCAAGGGCCTCACACATTCTAGGCAATTGCTCTACTACTGAATCTTAGCCCTTCCCGATCCCCACCACCCTTTGAAAACTCTTTCTGAGAGGCCCCAATAGGTTACTCAGGCTGGACTTAAAACCAGTCTGTAGTCCAGGCAATCCTTAAACTCCAAATCCTCCATGAACTTCCTGGACTACCGACTACCAGGCCAAGCTCCAAATATTTTTAAAGACTTATTTATTATGTATACAGTGTTCTGCCTGCATGTATGCCTGTACACCAGAAGAGGGCACCAGATCTCATCATAGATGGTTGTGAACCACCATGTCATTGCTGGGAATTGAACCCAGGTCCTCTGGAAGAACAGCCAGTGCTCTTAACCCCTGAGCCATCTCTCCAGCCTAGCTCAACATATTTTTAATCACAATTAGTTGTAACCTCCATTTCCATCAAAGAGTATTATTTGGGGGGGGGGGGGAATCAATGAAGGACAAAGGAAACTCATCCTCTGACCTGGAGTAACAAATTAAATATAGTCATGTGTGCTGACTAGGAACCGATGAAATCTTGATTCCAATGCAAGCAGTCTAACTATAGAAGCCATGTTCTAACCTTTCTCTCTCCCTCCCCTCTCCCTGCTCTGTCCCTTTGTGTTGGGACAGCCTTGATATCCCTATCTATCTATCTATCTATCTATCTATCTATCTATAGCTATATATTTGCGTGTGTCTACATATATGTATATGTAGACACACACACACATATATATATACACATACATAGAGAGAAAGAGACACTCCCATTGCCTACTACTTTTTGAACCCACATATACCAAAGGTACCCCAGAAGTGATTCTTGAGTTTTCACCCAGTTACTAATCGTTCGTAACTGACTTAAGAAGGACCTTCTCTCCCTCCCCCTCTCATCTCTGTAGCTTCTCCTGGGCCTTCATCAAACAGCTAACAAAGAATGCAGCTGGGAGTCCCCAGCCCCAGGCCAGGAGAGTTTTGGTTTTTTGTTGGTTTTTTTGTTTGTTTGTTTGTTTGTTTGTTTTCAGTGCTCAAACCTCAAGAGACTCGCATCACGGAAAGAAAGGACCATTTTACCACAGGTTCTTCCACGGAGCGAGCAGCCCAGCTGGGGAGTGGAGGAAGGAAGAGGTGTTAACTTCCCTGCTTTTTAAGCTTGATCCTGACTTAGGGAGACTTCAGTGCTGAGAGGAACTCCAAGGAAACAGAGCAAGAAATCCTGTCTGTGGGAAATTAAGAATTACCCCCGAAGCACCGTGCTGGCTCCAGGCCAAACCTATTTGTAAGACTCCTCAAGAATGATTCCCAGTTGTCTCAGCTCCCTGAAACCCGGGAGAGAATCCTGCTCATCACATGCTAAATGTCTGCCCACCACTTAAAAGTTAACTCGCCTTCAGAGTTGCCTGGGTTCCAAACCTCTTTTAAACAAACAGATTACCTCTGTAACTGTTTGGCTTTCTTCTCAGGGGGAAGACGGTAGAACAGCTTCATTCAGAGGCGCAAACGTCATCTAGACAGAGCTGCACTGAACTTCACCTGAGAGTTAATGAGAGGAATTAAAGTGCTATTGTCGCACTATTTGGAGAGAAAAGCGTCAGGTAAGAAACACTTAAATATCGACTACACTAAGGCGAAAACTGAAGCTTCAATTAACCCTGGCAATTTCCGAGAACTCCAAGGGTGACCACGGAAGGCAACCGGCTCCGCAACTTACACATCTTGTTTTCATCTTTCTTTGCATGATTATAATTTCGGGGTATAAATAAGGTTATTAGCAAGAACAGAACAACAACAATAATTACAGTAAGTGCTTGCAGAGCACTTTGATCGTGCTATGACGTCAGTCACCCTGCAGCTTCAAAATGGGAATCTCATGGTTAGTGTTTGCTCTCCAGGGCTGTCCTGGGAGGTGGCATGCCTTTTCCCACAAAAAGGGAAGCTGCTAAGAACTCGGGAATAAGAGAATAAATTAGGGATTTCAGGAAAGCCCACCAATCCAAAATATCTGAAGGAGTTACTATTTCAATCACTCTGGGAGTGCCATTATAACACATTGTGCTGGCTCAGAATAAAGCTGGTTTAAACTCATCCAACTGCCATTTTACATGTCTATGCTACAGGAACATTTGGAAGTATTAGCCAGTTAGGTGGGCTGATAAATGGTCCTAAGGCACAAGCATGCTCATCTATTAGCAGCCATTACAAGTGTGATAAAAGCTCCCGTGGATAAGATCCTGAAGCCCCCGCCCTGCTTTCCCATCCCCTGTAGAGGTTTCTGTCTTTAGGGATACTAGATAGCAGGAGACATTTGTATCCATATGCACGATTTACTTGGTCATGTCTGGGCTGCCCTTATCAGTAAGACTGTCCTAGCTGAGAATAGAATATTATAAAATTTCCAGCCATAAATGCATATTAGATCTAAAAAAACTTGAGCTATATCCTCAATGAATAAAAATGTCCAAATGGATGTCTTTCTACAAATTTAAAGTAAGACGAGATTTACACAGGCAGCAGCTCTAACACTGTGACAGTTCTATTTTAAAGGATACAGTTGCTGGGGGGGGGGGGGCTCACATTCAGAATCCCAGCACTTAGAAGGCAGGAGGATTTCAAGTTTGAGAACAGCCTGAGCAACACAAGTTCCAGGGCAGCCTGGGCTATACAAAGGGAGACCCCATCAAAACAAAGCAGAATGCTATATAATTTAGACAATAGTGTAGGAGAAGCAAGTGTAATACAGTACTAGAGCACAGGAGCCGGGCGGTGGTGGCGCATGCCTTTAATACCAGCATGCAGGAGGCAGAGGCAGGCGGATCTCTGTGAGTTCGAGGCCAGCCTGGTCTACAAAGTGAGTTCCAGGAAAAAGGTGCAAAGCTGCACAGAGAAACCCTGTCTCGAAAAACCAAAATAAATAAATAAATAAATAAATAAATAAATAAATAAACAAACAAACAAACAGTACTAGAGCACAGAAGAATGAGTGAGTTGGGTAACTGCCTGTGTCTCAGAGGACTGCCGGATACTTCTGGTATTTGTGTTAAGCAAGGAAGAACAAGTAGGGGGTGGACAAGATGGCTCTGTGGTTAAAATACCTGCTGTGCAGGCATGAGGACAGGCGTTCAGATGCCCAGAACCCAGAGTGAAAGCAGCAGCTTCTCTAGAACTCCAGCCTCAGAAGGTGGAGCTGTATTAGCCTATTTGTTTTCCGTACTCATAACTGCCTTAAGCTTGACTCTATACTATGCTCTGTTAAGGCCAAGCCCATTCATATAGAACATGAGTGGTCTCTTAGCATTCTACTTCCCAGTAGAGGCCTGACCCCTCTGAAATCTCGTGAGCAGTCTGGCCACATTTCTGTCGGCATTCCAAACTCCCAGAGCAAGCTCTACTGAGACTAAACATATTGGTGAGCTCTGAGTTTGACTGAGAGACCCTTCCTCATTGAATAAGGTGAAAACCTAATTCGGATTGGTTCCTGACATCAACCTCTTGCCTCTACGTGCATGTGTATGCACATGTGCTCACACATATGCAAGCATGCATACACACATGTGTATCACATATACACACACATGTAAAAATAGAAAATAAAAGTAAGGGATAGCCAGGGAGATGAAGCTAAAAGTCAAGGCATTTCAGGTAAGGATTGGCATGCAAAAAGCAGGAAGACAGGAAGAAAAGAAGGAAGGAAGGAGAAAAAGGAAAAGATGGCTGGTGAAACCAGATCAGTAGATGAAGGCACCTACCACCAAGCCTGAACACCTGTGTTCAATCCCTGGGCCCTACATGGTGGAAGAAGAGAACTAACTCCTGTAAGTGGTCCTCTGATCTCCACACACAGGGACCTGGCCTATGTATGCCCCCCTAATAAATACACAAAAGTGTAACGTAAACAGTGGTAACTGGATGTCTGAAAAGAAAGTTGAGGAAGTATAGCAGAAAGTAGTCCCATTTTAAAAAACCACAAACTCTTTTTTAAAAAGAAAGAATGAGAAGAAAGGAGTTGTGAAGGCTTATGGAATATTAGGGGAATTAAAGAGTCACTGGGAAAACGGTGCTAAGTGGAGGGACTCTGGATGAGTAGAAACTGCAGGACTATAGACAACAGGCAATACAGCTCTCGGTGTGGTAGCTGAGAAAGCTCACCAGCCCTGAAAGCATCACAGACAAACTGGGATCCAGCAGCTGACGACCAGATGGTAAATGGCAGAAACCAAGCTTCTCTCACTGGAGTGGGAGGTCAGAGACAAGGAAGGGGAGAAGGTGCCCTGCTTCCAACAGTCCCAGATTAGAACAGAGGTCATCACCACGAGGTCCTGTTTAGTTTAATATAAACAGATGTAAATACAAATAAGACATCTGTAGATGTTTGCACACGTCACTGTCCGTCTTCATTGTCAACTGGACTGCATTTGGAATCATCTACGAGACACACCTCTGGACATGCTGTCAGTGAGGGTGTCTCCAAAGCAGCTTAAGCGAGGACAGAAGACCCACCCTGGGTGTGAGTGGCACCGCTCTGCTGACTGGACACCAGACTGAGTAAAGGGGAAGAAGAGCAGCATGATGGGCAGTGGCACTACTCTCTGCTTCTAGACTACAGACGCAATGTCACCCACTAACTCAAGTTCCCATCACCATGCTTTCGCCACCCGGATAGACTGCAACCCTCAAGCCACATGTCTGAATAAACTGTTTCTTAAATTGCCTGAGTCAGGTATTTTGCATATCAACAGGCAAAAGTAACGAATACAGAAAACTGTTATCAAGTGGGATATCACCGTGATGAAGCCGACCATGTGGTTAAGAGGCTTTGGAACTGGTCTGAAGGAAGAATGTGAAGCTAGACAAGTCCTAGAGTCTCGTAAGCAGAATTTAACAGGTATGCTGCGCGAGTTTGGAAGAGCAACAGTAAAGAATGTGCTCATGAGGTTTCAGAGGGGTCAGGACTCTATTGGGAACTAGAATGACAAGAGATCACTCCAGCTCTACACAAATGGGCTTGGCCTTAGCACAGCACGATATACATTCAAGCTGAAGGCAAGTACGAGTAAGGAAAACTAATACGGTGATAAGGAGCTATGTCCCATGGTTACGGAGCTGGATTGCCCCTTGAACCAATCCCACCTCTTATCTCCCCACACCCCCACCTCCCCGTGCTGGCTAGTCTTACGTCAACTTGACACAATCTAGAGTTATCTGAAAAGAGGGAACCTCAATTGAGAAAATACCTCCATAAGATCCAACTCTAAGGTATTTCCCCCCAACTGGTTTTTTTAGGCAGGGTTTCTCTGTGTAGCCCTGGCTGTCCTGGAACCCACTCTGTAGACCTGGTTGGCCTTGAATTCAGAGATCCGCCTACCTCTGCCTCCTGAGTGCTGGGATTAAAGGCATGTGCCACCACCACCCAGTGAAAAATATTTTTTCTTTTTTTTTAATCTTTTTTTTTTTTTTTAAGATTTATTTATTTACTATGTATACAGTGTTCTGCCTACATGTATGCTTGCAGGTCAGAAGAGGGCACCAGATCTCATTATGGATGGTTGTGAGCCACCATGTGGTTACTGGGAATTGAACTCAGGACCTCTGGAAGAACAGCCAGTGCTCTTAACCGCTGAGCCATCTCTCCAGCCTGAAAGAGTATTTTCTTAATTAGCAATTGATGGGGGGTGGGACAGCCCATTATGGGTGGTGCCACCCTTGGGCTGGTAGTCCTGGGTTCTATAAGAAAGCAGACTGAGCAAGTCATAGGAAGTAAGCCAATAAGCAGCATTCCTCCATGGCCTCTGCACCAGTTCCTGCCTCCAGTTTCCTGCCCTGCTTGAGTTCCTGTCCTTCTTTAGATGATGAACAGCAATACGGAAATATAAAGCAAATAAACCCTTTCCTCCCCAGCTTGCTTTTTGGTCATGGTGTTTCAACGCTGCAATAGAAACTCTAAGTCATCTCCTTTATTGAGCCAAGAAATTCCCATAATCATTTAAATCAGTTTGAGTTTTCTGTCATCTGTCACTAAATTTAGCCATTCTTTCTTTTCCTCACTTGAAACAACGTCTCAGGCTGGCCTGAAGTCCTGACCCTCTGTCTCAACCTCTGAAAGCTAGTAGTTCATCAGTGGGACATTAACCCAGCATGTACAAGGTCAAAGTCATTTCCCAGTAAATAAATAAGCAATAAACAAATAAATGGAAGGGCCAACGAAGAATTAGGTGGGTTGATGGACTTGATGTGGTTGCAGCCCAGGTATAATAGAGACAAGGGAGCAGGGAACAGACAGGTGGAAGGGTTAGTAATTAAGCCCTCTGAATTGGCCTCCCTGTGTCGCCTAGTAACAAAAACAGTAACACTGTAACAACCAGAAAAACATGCTGTTTTGAGTGAGAGATTCTTACAACATGGCTAAGACCACAAAGCCACAAACATCTATGAAAAGGAAACACTTGGGCATTGGAAAAGCTCAAACCCGGACTCCCAGTCACCACCTTATTGCAGTCTTCTGAAAGGCAGTCGGAAAAGTTCCCCCATGGGCACATCTTCTCAAGGAGGCTTTGTCAAACAAACGGCCCATGATAATTTCACTGGGTTTTTATTATGATGATAATCTAAAAGCGAAATCAACAGGAGCACACGTGTAACCGCTGCTTCGTCTCAACGCCTGTGTTTGCATTTATGATCTTGTTGGCAACAGCAGCACAGATGTAATATGTAAATGATGCATCTGAGTATACAGCCCACTGTAAAAAGATTCCGCAGCATTCTGAATAGAGAAAGGCGGGGAGGGAATTGAGCAGACACACAGCACACAACAGCACAGATGGGCTGAAGTCAAAAGAACCTGTGTGGTGATGGCCACTGCCTTGTTTATAATGAGAGCTGCAATTGAGCTCCTGTAGAAACCAGCAGCCGCGCTATAATGCTGTTAGTTTGAGTTTTATTGGGTTTGCCGTAGTGCTTGTACTTCTTCTGATTTTATGGTTGAATGAATAGGCACTCTGTGCACAAAGAGCACATACCTAGATTTGTGTTCACAGACAATATAGTAAACACGTTTTACGTCAACCCAGGAGTCTTTGAATGTTTTTCCTTGAAACAGTCCCGTATTTCTCAACATTGAGAACTACAGTGTTAGGAAATTCTGTTCCAGAAGATTCTACTCTTATTTCTCCTTAGTAGTAGAAATAAATACTCCAAGTTTCAGGTGTGGTGAACTGCATCCAGGGTTTGTCACTGATGTCTTAGCTTGACAACTTCCAGCATGATACTTGGATCATTTTAGTATCATCATGTCATCAATAAAGTGTGGCCAATATTATGAGTTCAAAAAACCTGAGGCTTCCAGGAGGTATGGGCACAGTGCTGGTTCAGGGTTAGCTTCTGATGCTGGTCAGGGTTAGCAGTGTTGGCATTAGTTTGGCTCTCCCTAAGATGTCCACAGGCTCTAGGGATAGAGGACCAAGCTTTCCGTCAGGAGGCTTCTTGATGTAAAGAGCTCTAATTAGTCCCAGCTTCCCAAGGACCAAAAACCAAAGACCAAAGGCCAAGCTATCCAAGGGGGCTGGGAAAGAGCACTAAGCTGACGGCAGGATCAGCCCCTAGTTCAATCCCCTGTTTGGTCACCAGCTACCCCCAATTTTTGGAAGAGCTACTTTGCTTAAACCTATAGGTTCATGTGTAAAATGGAGTTAATTCTTTTAAACAAGATTTTGTTTTTATTTATTTATTTGTGTGTGTGTGTGTGTGTGTGTGTGTGTGTGTGTGTATACCTTGTGCACTTGGAAGATAGAAGGAAACTTGTAGAAGTTGGTTCTCTCCCACCATGTGGGTTCCAGTTCTAGGAAATGAACCAAGATCATTAGGTTTGGTCCAAAGTACCCCTTCCTTGGAGTCACCTCACTGGTCCTCCATAACATTTTTAAAGGATACCGCTTAAAGTTTGAAGAGGAGAAAGAAATACAATAAGTTTTAATGAATAATGAATCCCTCCCAACACTGAGAGTAATTAGGTGTTTAAGGGCTCAGTTGGGACAAGTCAAGCTGACAGAATACCAAGGCTCTCGCCGCAGCCGTGCTGTGCAGAAACAGACAGAGGAGGCAGCTGCCAAGTGTTCCCTTTCCCTTCAGGAACAGCCCAGGGGCAAGATCAGGTGGATCAAGCATAGAGGAGAAAGAGTTAAGAAGCCTGGAAAAATAAAGGCCTATTACAGACCTCTGAAGCCGGGGGATGGGGAATTGAAAAATACAGAAGAGGAAGCATCTTGGAAGACATCCCTGGAGAGTCTTGTGAATGGAGGCCCCGAGCTGGGAATGCAGCTGTAAATATGAACATGGCTAGGATCTCCCTGAACACTTGTAACAATCTAAGTGAGGAGGCAACATCTTCCCAGACGCCTTCCAGGCAAAGCTCCACAATCGCTTATGTTTCATCCTGAAAGGTCACATTTGGGAAGTGGTCAGAGGGCCCATGAGCCAAGGAAAAGAATATAGGCGTTTACTGCTTGACACACAAGAAACCATATAAGCAAAAGTGACAACCCAGTACATCCGGGACTAGCTTAGGACTGGGGCCCTATAACTCAGTCGGTGGAATACCACCTAGCACAGTGGGCCTTGGCTTAATCTCTAGTACTTTAAATAAAAAAGTCTAGAGAGGCCCATGAATTATAATACCATGACAGATAATGAGACTATTAATTACATTTTCATCTCATATACAGAGAAGCCTTAGCAATCTCCAGTCTATGAATGGTCTTATTCTTAAAATCATTTGTAAGACAATGGTAAGGTCTCAGAGCATATTTTCTCTTTTTCCTCCCTCAGACAAGGTCTCCTAGCTGAGGCTGGCCTGAAACTCCATGTAGCCAAGGATGACCCTGGACTTTATCTTCCTGCTTCCACCTCCTGAGTGCTGGGGTTACAGGACTGAGCCACCATTCCCACTTTCAAGTGGTGTTGGGGATCGAACCCAGAGCCTCATGCATGCTAAGCAAGCGCTATAGCAACGCAGCTACATCCCACTCTAAGCACATTCTCTATAGAAACATTTTAAGTGGTAATTAAGATACCAGGCTAGTTCACACATGCTTTTTAAATCCATAATGTGGATGAAAAGAAATGTGTTTGTTTATTTCAAATGGCCTTAGAAAGCTGGCAAATTCCATTTTCCCAGATAGCTGAAACACTGCCAATCCATACTGCCTGGGGCAACTTGAATCTTATTTAACACAAAAACAATCTGATTAAATGATGATTCTTTTAAAACAACAATAACAACAACAAAACATAAGACCTGTCAGCCATCACCCTGCTGCTGCCTGACAACACAATGGGTGTGCAGGAGGTAACACTGTTTAACTGTATCTGTGATCAAAACAAGGTCCCTCTGAAGAAGTCACAGTAAGAGATCACTGTGTCCCTCAATAACAACGGAATCGCTTTGAAATCACATTTCCGGAGCTGCTCCCAGCAGCCCATTCCTCTCTTCCACAGCTCTTGGCACTAGGACAATGTCCTTTGTTTTCTGAGAAAGTTGCTGTTCTTTTGCTACAAATGTATAATTTCCCAAAGTAACCAGCTCCAGAGATCAGATTCATTAAGGTAACAGTTTCTGGTATGCTCTGCTTCCTTAAACAGTCTTCAACAGTACAGCTCATAAATCCAGCTCATAGCACGCACTGTAACACCACAAATGACACAGTCCTCAGTGTACACTCTGCTTGAACAAGCCAAAGCATTCTGGAGATAGGAACTGAGTGTTTTTAAAAAATGTTCTTAAAAAAAGGGGACACACACACACACACACACACACACACACACACACACACACGGCAGGCTGGGCAAGATCTCTATACAAATGCCACCAAGAAATGGCACACAGGACTGGTAGGAAGAAAGCTGTTACTCTGTAGAACAGAGTGAATAATGACTTTAATGAAAAGACGGTATGTGAGCTTCTGAAGGTAAAGACTCATGACTAAAATAAAAGAAAAAGTCAATTTTCTTCAAAAATCATCTGTAAAGTTAAAATAATTGTCCCACTGGAAGCTCTGCCTCAGCCCGCTTCCTCTCTCTCCAAACCCTGCCCCTTTCAGAAAGCCGCTTGACGGGAACTGCTCAAGACCTCGCCTACAGGGTATTTAAGCTCTGGTCCATAGACCTGCGACGTGATTTCTACTCTTCCCACGAGGTCACCTGGGAGTGCTTTGCTCAGATTAAACCTAGCTCGATTTGGCTTATTGCGACGGTGAGAAACCTAATACCAGGGATTCAAAATACTTATCATTTGATGCCAAGTCTGGATAGAGTTGGTCCTCCCTCAACAGTCACCAGCCAGCCATGTGGGTGCATTCCCCACTGGTCCCCTAGCAACATGGGAAGCCATTCTCCCTTCCACCCCACCTCTACCACACCGGACCAACTTTTGCTTGGTGAGTCACCCATTTCCAAACCAAAAGCCTATAAGGGATCCAGGATCTCTTCCGAGTTTTTTGGCCCCTTCTGAGTCAAAGGCTTCCAGGTTATCTGCCAGGTCGCTGCAGCACCAGGTAACTCTGGCCTACTTCAGGAGCAGAGACAGTCCCTGCCCCTTGGGGTTCCCCTGTTCAGGAGACACTCTGCACAGAGGCAATCCCCACACCATCCTGGTCACAGGTTTATAGAACTGGACATGATTCTATACCCTTCAATCTCTGGAAAAAGGCATGTGAATGGGTACTGGTGGGTCCAAGTTCGATTTCCAGAAACCCTCGGGGTGTCTCTGACAAAATTTATCCAAACTGAGGCTGTCTCACACCATACGCTGGTTTGAGCCCCCTCATCCAGGGTTATAAGCTTTGCATTCCCATCCCTTCCCTTTTCACTGTCTGTCTGTGTCTCCACCCCCATGTCCGTCTGCCTACCTGCTTCTCATGCCTTCGCTCCAAGATGACTTTCACTCGATCACTCCCCCAGTTTCCCAGTGCACTAACTCTACTGTTCCTGCTCTTTTCTCTTCCTGGAACACCTCGGCAGGGCCCACCCAGAGGGTGCCCACTTTGACTTTGCTCACCAGGCTTCCTGGTGTTTGGTCTGGCCACGCTGGGATTCTTCCCACACTAGATCTGTTCTCTCTGTTCCTGCCTGCTCTCCCACCCTAAACGTCTCATTCTTCCGTTTGTTACAACATGTAAATGAAAGCTGGAGACACGGCTGCTTCATGCCAGCACGTGGCTATTCACTTCCCTCCCCCAACAGTCTAGGAGACCCACAGTTTAAACTCCAGCTGGCTGTATTCTCCACGTGGCTCTCGCTCTTTGGTCTGCAGACCCACATCCCAGGGTCTCTATGGCTCTACTTTCTCACTCCTAATGTCTTTTATTCTACGGTTTCTTACATGCTGCTTTATACTGTAAACTCTTATTTCAGGATTTTCAAGCTGGTCATCTGACATAGTTTCCTGCAAAAAGTTGTGTTTCTCTTTCTATGAAAAAGGTCTTGTCTATTTTATATTTATGGATGGAAATGTGTCCACTGAAAGCTTGTTTCTGACTGGTCTTGGATGCCTGAGTGTATGTGTTCAGTGTGTCAGTCGCTGCTATTAAAAAAAAAAAAAATTAGCCAGACGGTGGTGGCGCACGCCTTTAATCCCAGCACTCGGGAGGCAGAGCCAGGTGAATCTCTGTGAGTTCGAGGCCAGCCTGGACTACCAAGTGAGTTCCAGGAAAGGCGCAAAGCTACACAGAGAAACCCTGTCTCGAAAAACAAAAACAAAAACAAACAAAAAAAATTAACTTAAAACTGGTAACTCCAAATTGGAACTGCTCTGGAAAACACCACATGGTCTGCCACCACCTTAATTAAGTACAACACATGGGCGGTCACCATTTTGAT
The DNA here is from genome assembly GCF_949786415.1 of Peromyscus eremicus. NCBI lineage: Eukaryota > Metazoa > Chordata > Mammalia > Rodentia > Cricetidae > Peromyscus > Peromyscus eremicus. The sequence goes on from NC_081419.1 coordinate 49,280,459, forward strand.
GGAGAAGAGGGAGGTCATATGACTTCGCGGCCATCTTAAATAAAGGTGACCACATGGAGTGGTCCCACTAAGGAGACATTAGGTATTTTACCTTAGGATGGATTTCTGTATGTCAATTCATGTCCTGTCCTAAAAACAAGATTTATAAAAGATAGGAATTAAAACAATGCTGGTTTACTGAGGTATTAAAGCTGCACCTTCATGCATTCATGTACTGGGACATATCTTGCTGACAGCCAGATTTTGTAACATAAGAGTAATCCCCTTGGTATTGATTTTTAGAAACACTAAATTGTTTACACTGTGAAAACTGAGTTTTGGCTCCTAGAGATACTAAACTGCTTATACCTAACAGATAATGATCCCCTGATCCTCAAACACTTCAGAGATCTGAGAATATGGCATTTAATAAAAAAAGCTTCTCACGACAGAGACATGCTAGCTCCTAGCAGCATCCTGTATCTCCTCCAAGTAAGATGGATGGCCACAGAAGAACTTCCACTTGGAGCTTGCTTTAAATGTAGCAAAGCCAGCCACAGAGCAGAAAACTACTTTGCCCCTTAACTGCCGCTAAGACCCTGTCCAGACTGTGGACGAGCAGGTCACTGGGGAAAAGACAAGGTAGGCCAGTTTCCCCAAATTCCTACTCCACAGGAAAGTCTGTCAGATCTTCTGGGCTTGGCAGCTGAAGACTGATAACTGCCTTGGGACCTCTGTCCCCAGTGACAACAGAGAAACCTGGGATGGCTGTCTAGGTAGTGGACAGCTGTCTCACTTCTGATTAGTCAGGTGAAATTTTTCCTTCTCAGATCCAATGGTGTTTGATGACTAGGGTACTGATAGATTTACCAGTTTAACAGCCCCCCTCCTCTGACCTCCCAAGGATACCACCACTTTGGCAGCTCATTAGTTCATTGGTTAAGTTTCCTGTTAAAAACACAGAAAGGTTTGCCTTGTTCACAGGCTTCATAGTAAAAGGATAAACAGGCTTCATAATTTTAGCATTGAAAAATGCAGTTTTTATAAACTGATAGGGCACTGACTACAAATAGTTTTCAGAAGTTCTTAAATTTCTGTGGACTTTACTGGTCCCAGCTTTTAGGACTACATAGAGGCTTTTTCAGCCTTGCTGTATTGTCTCCAGTCACATATGGCAAAACTCTGCAGAAATGCCAACTCCTCCCCCTCTGAAACGGGTTAGCATTAAGGAGGGTATGGAAGCCTGCAGGTATGTTCAACTCTGTTCCTCCTCCCCTGCTCCTCAGCCTCCTCCCCTCCCCCTCTTTCACTCGCTCAACCTCTTTTGTTCAGTAAATTTCCTCTGGTTGTCTTCTAAGTATAGACTTAAAGGTATGTTTATTGAGCTAAAACCAGGCCCTAGGAAAAATGTTTTAACCCAAAGGTACAGCCTTTGCTATGACACCAAGGTATTAATCTGTTCCAGATGTTTTACAGGCACCTGCAGGTACCTGGGGAAAAAGTTCTGCTACTGTATCTAGGAATCTGGCCTGGTGGAAACTATTATCAGTCTCTAGACAGGTTCACTCCTCCTGCCAGACTTGTGCCAAGGCCAACCCGCAAGGAGCTATCCAGATAAGCCAGCCCCTGCACCAGCTCCAAGGACACCAATCAGGCAAGTACTGGCAGGCTGACTTCACCCACATGTCCACTCATAAAAAGCTCCATTATCTCTTAACTCTTATTGACACCTTTACGGGATAGATAGAGGCATTCCCCACCTCCAGGGAAACAGCAGATATGATGGCTCAGGTACTCCTGGAACACATTTGCAATTGGGCATGCCATCCCCACACGCTCCTGGGACATCAGTGCTGGTACCACCTCTCCAGACTCAAGTGGGCACCTATCCAGGATAAATGAGCACACCTCCATTCCATTCCTTCTGGCAGTCTTCATTCTTCCCGTGGCTAGCCCCATTCATAGGGCCGGTGTTTATAATCTATTTTTTCTCCTAGCAACTTGTCTTCTTACTTCCTCAAGAAATAGACCCCTGAGGTCTCTATAATGGCAGTTAACCGAATGTTTCTTCACCCACACCTCCCGCTGAGCATGAGCCCACCAATTCTTGACTCTTCCTCCCCACGTAGTCCCATGCCAACAGTAGCCAGACTTGAACCAGCGACCATATATCCAAGAAGGTTGGGATGTTCTGTTGGAAACTCCGACTCAGCACCCCCCCCCCCCCAACACACACACACACAAACTCTGCTCCTTTCAGCTCACCCAGAGATGCTCAAGACCAGCCTACAGGATATTTACAGGGTATTTAAGCTCCAGTCCATAGACCTGTTATGTGATTTCTCCCCACCCCCACCCCACCCCTGAGGTCACCCAGGAATGCTTTGCTCAGATTAAACCTGGTCCGTTACTTTTAATTCAGCTCGACTTGGCTTATTATGTTGGAGGATAAACCTAATACCAGGGATTCAAAAAATACTTATCAGTAATTCCAATCAAAATTTTAAAAGTGTTTTGGGGGGAACTTGAACAAGTAATTTAAGGGTTCATTTGGAAAAATAAGCATACAGGAAGCGCCAGAAAAACAGAGAGAAAACGGATGATGGAGCTAGATTGGGCTGGGCTTCCGGGCAGCGCAATGGAAGTGGGCTTGTCAGCCAGACCTTGGAGCACCTATAAAAAAAGTAAATCCTGGCCATGTATCTAATGTCAGGATAGAGCCACAGCAAATGCAACAGGTTAGGAAGTCCAGAAACTGATCAAAATAGATATTAAAAGGTCTGTCTGTAATAGCTAGTGTTTTGAATCAGTGGCTTAAGAGAGCAATGGCTTATTCAAAGGAGTACATTAAGAAAATGGGCTACCTGCCATTTGGGGGAAATACTATTTCTCTGTTCCACATCGAACTTGAAGACTGCAGAAAAATTACACTTTGAACATAAAGCAATCACATCTTAAGCCAGTAAGATGGCTGGGCAAGTAAACAATCTGAGTTCCACCCCTGGGACCCGCATGGTAGGTCCTGCAAGTTGTCCTCTGACCTCCATGCATGTGCCGGGGCACATGGGCACACCCCTCCAGCAATAAGAAAAAAATGTAATTGCAAAAAATTTAAAGTTACATCTTCTAAGCTTAGAAAATAATAAATATTTCTAAAAAGTGGGGAGAAAAAAACCTTTTAAACATGATATCAAACTATAAAAATAAAAAGAAATCAATTGATGGGGCTGGGGGTACGTTTCAGTGGTAAGAATGCTTGCTTTGCAAGCACAAAAACCTGATTCAAACCCCATATAAAAAGCCAGACATAGCTGTGTGGGCCTGTAATCCCAGGGAGGAGACAAGCAGATGCCAACTGTTGGGGAATATTATTTTAAGGTGTGTTACTTTTGTTTATGTTGCATTTGTTTATCTCTGCGAACCTGTGTTACTTTGCCTGTCTAAAACACCTGACTGGTCTAATAAAGAACTGAACGGCCAATAGCAAGGCAGGAGAAAGGATAGGCAGAGCTGGCAGGCAGAGATAAATAGAAGGAGAAATCTTGGAGAAGAAGAAAGGGAAGTAGCCAGAGAAGGAGGAGGACTCCAGGGGCCAGCCACCCAGCTACACAGCAAGCCACGGAGTGAGAGTAAGATTTACAGAAGAATGGGAAAAGCCTAGAGGCAAAAGGCAGACAGGATAATTTAAGTTAAGGAAAGCTGGCTAGAAACTAAGCAAGCTAAGGCCAGGCATTCATAATTAAGAATAAGCCTCCATGTATAATTTATTTGGGAGCTGGGTGGCAGTCCCCCAAAAAGAGCCAAAAAACTAACAACACCCAACATTTTACCGGCCAGTCAGTCTAGAGGAAAGTTTCAGGTTCAGTGAGAGACCCTGTCTCAAGGCAATAAAAGGGGAAAGCAAGAGAGGAAGACTTCTGACTGACACGTGCACACACAGGTGTGCACCTGCACACTCACACGTATGCACCATACACACACAAAAAGCATGAGAAAAGATTTTGGAAATGTTATAAAAGATGGTGGGATATTTGTAAGCTATTAGGATGTTTTATTACCATCCATAAGAAATGCTTAGAAAACAAGTAGAAATGACCTCAGTAGAAAATACGCTAATGCCATTCACAAAAATAAATGCAAACACCGCCACTCAGAAATGTTTACCACCAATGATGTCTTTGGAGACTCTTTTATCTTTATCCTAGGGCTGAGAATCCTGTAGCTGGTTACAAAATGGCTGCGCCAGTTTCAGATACCACACTGACAGGACACCCTCCAGAGAAAGAAAAGGACCACATCTTCCTTCAGTCTCTTTTTAGGAATGAGGAAACTTCTCACAAGCTCCCCAAAGACCCACTCTCAAATGTCACAAGAACTGAGTCACAAATTATCCCCCAGCTAATGTCAGGTGAAAGAATGGGTTGCTATGAGCCACTGAGAATTCAGCTTCTCGGTTGGTCCACAGAGGCCCCCAAGTTCCCATCAAGGATCGTCAGAGGTCAGAACTGTTTCCACGATCATATTAATACGTTATTGACCTTTTGCTCACTGCCACAGCTCACCGACGGTGTTAGCCCACCGACGACGACGTGTAGACAGGATGGACGCAGCAACAGCAGGCTGGTCCAATGCAAAGCAGAGGTAACAAACCATGCTGACACTGTCGTCTTCACTAACCGGACTCTCAGGACGGCCCCCACCCTCACACACCTCTACAATGAAGCCATAAAAAGCGTCTTCACGGAGCACAACTTCTCCTGTGTCATTTCCTCAGAAATAAAGTATGCCTGTTAGGAAAACAACAGACACCATGTACTGCCCTTGATACAATTTGAGCTTTTAGGCAAAATTTAAAATTCTAGTGAATGTGTGTCCACCACTGTGAGGAAGCAGCTTTCCAATACTTGTGCACTGCTGTACTAAGGGTAAGATTTATTTATGACACAAGGAAATGTGTCAACATTTGGAGGACTCACTACAATGGATGAACTAATATTTTCCATAATACCAAGACATGTTACAAAAGCACACACAGAGGGTGAAAGCTTTGTCCCACCTACAAAACAGACCAATGAACGCCTGTCAGATTGATTCTCTACGGAGCCCAGGCTGGCCTGGAACTCTCTATGTCGACCAGGCTAGCCTTGAGCTCACAGAGATCTGCTTAGACTTCTACCTCTGTCTCCCTAATGCTGGAATTAAAAGTATGCATCACCATAAGAAAACATGATGGAAAATTCCATTTTTAGAAAGATGTTCTGTAAAGTAATCAGAATATATTAAGAATTTGTCACAGCACTGATTGTACATATGCTGAAAAAGTATAGTTATTTTTATAGTACTGGCTAAATTATTAAATGCATATCCATAGAGAGGAAAAACTAGTATCTGCAAAATATTGTCAAACTTTTAAACTTATTAATACAGAACAAAGTCCTCTGGGAGGTAGAGGAGGAAAGCAGAACAAAGTCTTCCGAATGGCCCCTTTTCGGGACCTGCACACCCGCACAAGCACACATGCGCAGACGTGCTCTAGGAAGATGCTTCTAACTCAGACTCACAGGTGGTCTCAGCGAATCTTAAAATGTTTTTTTCCTAGTTGGTTGGCTGGTTGGTTGGTTGGTGTTTGTTTGTTTGTAGACAGGGTCTCAGGTAACCCAGGCTGGCCTTAAAATGCAATGTAACAAAGCTGGTTCTAAACTCCTTATCCTCAAAGTACCTTTGTACTTACAAAACAATTGTTTTTAAAGTTAGGAAGTACACAAGTTCCCCATAATATCCACATGTAGAGACAGGAGGGAAAGACGCTGGCCTGGGTACTGGGTGGCATTCCCACTAGAAAGGTTTCATAAGCCCCCATTAGGATGTCAAATTCCAGTCATCTAGAAACTTCCTATTCACCAACTACAGCAGGCGCTTGCTACCTTGACTTTTGTTTTTCCTTCAAAATTACGCACATATAACGATATTTATCACATCATTGTGCAGGGGAACCGCTGAATGGCTCTTCTAGTTCTTTATAACATATGCTAAGTGGTTGTAGCTACAGCCACTATACCGAGAGCAGAATGGCAGTTGACTCCATTTTTTGAACCAGGTATGGACACCTCCTGGCACCCCTTTCCCCCCTCCCCTTCCCGTCCTCTGGTGACCACAGTTCTCCACTGCCATGTGGCATTATGGCTGCTTTCTCTCCTCATTTAGCAACGGTGGCTCTGATGCACCACGATCTTGTCATTTACAGTACTTGTTAATCATCAGACAGCAAACACACATGGCCCCAGGCAGGTCTGCCCAGCCCCGGGAAAGCTCGTGCGCCCTCTGGTGGGCGTCTCCAGAGAGACAACTTCCCAATCACAGGCATTTTATTTGCCTTTCGGTTTCCAGCAACTGCTTGCTCAAAGAGACAACTCCTGACTAAAACATTGCTTCTTTCTTCACACCAAAGAGAAGCATCAAATTGTTCTGAAAATATATTCCATCGAAAGCATTGTGGGGCTCTGTATACTGAGCCTCTGTCTCAAACAGTTAAAGAAAGAAAGGGCTGACAAGATGGTTCAATAGTAAAGGCTGCCTGCCTCACATGCCCAGCAACCTGAGTTCCAGCTCACACCTGCACTGGGTGGCCAAGTCAGGAAGCAAGTTCAAGGCCAGTCTGGCTACAAAAGGTGTGTTTCAGACCAGTCAGTGCTACATACCTGAGAACGTATGTCAAAAACCCAAACAAAAACCAGGATGGCTTAATCAGAAATCTGCTGAAGACCAAAAAAGCTAACTTCAGAATCTCAATGCAGGGCGTCTATCCTCATAGGCAGAAGGCGCTGCCAGGCTCGGTGGCTTTGGTATCGACTCAGTCATGCCTCACACAAAGCAGGAAACTAAGGTTAAGAATTCTTAGTGGTGAGGGGCACTTGCAGAGGACATAAGTTCAACTCCCAACACCCACGTGGTGGCTTACAACAATTCATAACTCCAGTCCAGGGGGTCCAACACCCTCTTGTCACCAGCCTGGGCACTAGGTGTGCACATGGTACATAGACATACATGCAGGCAAAACACTCCTATACATTAAAAAAAAAAAAAAAAAAGGAATTCTCAAGTTCTGGCCTTGGTTTCTCTTGAATCTTTACAATCTTGATGCTTTCTCCTTTAAGAATGCAGCATTAAGGATACAGTTCTGTTGGCATGCCAACCCCAAAATCAGTATGTAGAAGAGGAGCAATGCAGTGAAATTCAGCTGTAACCACAAAAATGCCCCAAACTAAAGAGCAAAGTGGTGAAGATAAACAGAGTTAATACATATTGCCACACATTCCTCTAAATCCTCTCCATGTATCATCTCAGACCGCTGAAGAATTTATTTAATAGAAGACAGTGGAGGCTGGAGACATCTCTCCAGTGGTTAAGAGCATTTGCTTCTGCAAAGGACTCAGATTTGGCTCCCATCACCCACATTAGGGGGTCTGTAACCACCTGGAACTCCAGTTCCAGGGGATCCGACACTCTTTTCTGGCCCCTGCAGGCACCTGCACACACATGCATATATTCACTCACAGACACATAGACACATATCCATAAATAAAAATAAATCTTACGGGGGAAACAAGACATGGTGATGGAGACAGGAGATGTGACATCATTTTGGTTATTAGAGTGACCAATGAGGCTAAGAAGGGAACCTCAGCAGCCTAGCATGTGGCTCATCTTTTCGTTTTGGTTTTTTGAGACAGGGTAGTCCTCTATGTAGTCCTGGCTATCCTGGAGCCTGCTCTGTAGACCAGGTTGGCTCTGAAAGCACAGAAGTCCTCCTGCCTCTGCCTCCTGAATGATGGAATTAAAGGCGAGCGCTTGGGTTCATCTTAACCACTAAGCCCTGCAGCTTCTCTGCAGAGGCATTCACCACATTCAAGAACAGTTTAAGTTTCTGGACAGTTCTAGGTTGATTGCTAAGTTAAGGATCTACTGAGTTCCCGAATATCTGACATAGCTTCTCCCATGCAGTTCTTGTATAAATTTGGTGCATTTGTTACCATTGACAACAGCAGAAAAACATTATTACAAACTTAAGTCCATAGTTCATACTTCATCTGCGCTGCCTTCATTTCCCCTGGTGTCCTCTTCTCTCCCAGAATCCCCGCCAGGATACCACGTTACAATTGGCTGCCATATCTTCTGATCCTGTTTCTCAAAGTAAGACTTTTCCTGTATTTCAAGGATCCCGTGTTTTGAGGAGTGGGTATTTTGTAGAATGTCTTTGGCTGATATTTACCACATTTTTCTTTTTCTTTTTTTCTTTTTTTTTTTGGTTTTTCGAGACAGGGTTTCTCTGTGTAGCTTTGTGCCTTTCCTGGAACTCACTCGGTAGCCCAGGCTGGCCTCGAACTCAGAGATCCGCCTGCCTCTGCCTCCCGAGTGCTGGGATTAAAGGCGTGCACCACCACCGCCCGGCCCACATTTTTCTTAGGACTATAGTAAGGACGAGGTTTGCTTGGGTTTAGTTTCGGGGCTGGGGAGGAAACCAAGGCCTTAACACATGCTAGGCAAGCACTCTACCACTGAGCTACACCTCCAGCCCAAGGTGATGGCTTTCATGGAGGGATGTCCCAAAGGAGACTGCAGACCCTTAGCTGGTCAAGGTACTGAGAATAAATGACTGCCGAATGTCCAGTCACAAGAGGGACATCGAGGGCTGGTGAGGTGGCTCGGCAGGTAAAGGCACTAGCTGTGAAAGCCTGGTGACATGGTCCCTGGAACCCACACAAAGGTGGAAAAAGAGACCAGACTCCCAGTTGTTTTCTGACCTCCAGGCTCCTTCCAGTCTACTAATCAATATATTCTTAAGTTGGGGAGCTCTATCACCCCTGCTCCAAGGCTCGGGACACACTGCAGAAGAAGGGGAGGAAAGACTGTAAAAGAGTCTTAAGTGATTGGGAATGGTGTGGAATGCTGAGTGTAGGCACAGCGTGGCTACTGCATTCTTGAACTCAGAGCAGCTGTGATTACCTGCACAAGATGCACACAAAATCAGGCTGGTCACACTGTGTCGTGGGGGGGGGGGGCTCATGGGACCCCACACGGTTCTTTGAGTATTTATATACAGATAATGGTTGGTGGGAGAGAGAGAGACTTTTTTTTCAGTGGTATACAACTGGTGAGGTACCCACACTCTTGTAACAACCCTAATAAAACTCACTGGGTCAAAACAAAAACCATGGAAGTAGAAGGCAGGGTGTGTGTGTGTGTGTGTGTGTGTGTGCGCGCGCGGCGCGCGCGCGCGCGCGCGCACATTTGTTGGGAAGAGGAAAGTGATTAGCAGAAGTGGCGGGGGGACAAAAGGGAGTAATGGGGTACCTGTATGAAAGTGGCTCAATGAAACTCATTAATATGTATAATAACGCGTGCTATTTAAAGACGAGAGAGAGAGAGAGAGAGAGAGAGAGAGAGAGAGAAGAAAAGGAACAGGGAAAAGGCACACTGGGATATTAGAATATACTCTTCAAACAAAACATACAAATTTAAAAACAAAAAAGAAGTGGGGAGTTGGAGGCTGAGGAGGTGCATCAGTGGGCGAAGCCACCTGCTCTGAAGGCATGAGGGTCTGGGCTTGCGTCTCTAGCACCTACCCAAAATGTAGGTGCAGCTGCGCATGCCTACAGCCCCAGAGCTTGGTAGGCAGACAGAGGTGGACCCTGGGGACTTGCTGGCCGGCCAGCCTAGCCAAAACAGCAAGTGACAAATTCAGACAGAAACCTGTCTCAAAACAGAGAGTGATAGAGGACACTCTGGCTAGTTTTGTGTCAATGACAAAAGCTAGAGTCATTTTGAAAGAGGGAACCTCAGTTGAAAAATGCCCTCACTAGCTGGCCTTCAGACAAACCTGTGGTGCGTTTTTTTTTTTTTTTTTTTCTCGTGACTGAGGGTTGGTGTGTGAGGACCCAGTTCACTGTGGATGGTGCTCCTCTGGGCTGGTGGTCCTGGATGCTATAAGAAAGCAGACTGAGCAAGCCATGGGAACATAGCCTCTGTTTCGGGTTCCTGCCTTCAGTTCCTGCCCTGACTTCTCTCAGCAACAGACTGTGACCCGAGTCATAAGCTGAAACAAACCCTCTCCTCTCCAAGTCCCTCTTGGTCATGGTGTTTTATCACAGCAAGAGAAACCCTAACCAAGACAGAGCCCACCAAAGCCCTCAAAGTCAACACACGGCCTTCACGAGCACAGGCATATATTCCTTAGATACGCCATTATCTATCATTATGCTTTTGTTTTTACCACTTTATACTTTCTGGTACTGCAGGATGCTACAAGCTCATCTTGTTTATTCCTGATCCAACACCCCAACCAGCTATTTCTTCCGAGCCTTTGCTCCTTTTATTAGAGTCTGGGCACCGAGAATGCTCTTTGCTACTATGTTGTCTTTGCTTCGGTACCCCTGGTGGACAAAGCAAGCAAATATATGTGTATAACCAACCAACCGATTCCCGCAGTGTGGCTCTACGTGTTTACAGATGCACACATCTGCATCTACATGGAACTAGAGGTCCAATCGGCTAGATCAGGAGCTGCAGCCTCACAGGTCAGGCCACGGCCCCTAAGTCTCTCCTCTTAGGATGGGACAAGCAAGCTGTTTCTCCCTCGCTGCCTCCCCCTCCCCCTCCTCTTCCTCCTTTCCTTCCTCTCCTCTCTCTCTGGACTGTAAACTCCTAGTTTCAGCAAATGTACACCATCATGTATAGTTGTACATAAAATAGTTTCTCACCCTAAAAAGAACAGTCTTCAGTGTACCATACTAAACCCTCTGCATTCCTACTATATATATATATATAAATAATATATATATACTATATATATAAATATATATATACTATATATATATACTATATATATATAAAAAAATATATATATATATAAATATATATATATATTTTTTTTTTTCCGAGACAGGGTTTCTCTGTGAAAAGCTTTGCACCTTTCCTGAAACTCACTCTGTAGCCCAGGCTGGCCTCAAACTCACAGAGATTCTCCTGCCTCTGCCTCCCAAGTGCTGGGATAAAGGCGTACACCACCACCGCCTGGCTCTTGCTGTATTCTTCCTAACAGAGAATGCACCGGGTGTCATATTTACGTCCCAGGCTTTGCCCTTACATGATGCTTGTATCTGTAAGCATATGTAATCTCACTTCAGTCCTAAAAGTATCCACTCAGCAGATGACTGAATAAACCCAGAGAGAGGAGGTGGCTTGTTCAAGATCCCAGTAAGTGCTGCTCCTGTGGCTACAGCATGACCTTGACTCTTGCTATGACACTCTTCCCACTACACAACCCTTCTCTGCAGCCGTAAGTGGGATTAGTTGTGCAGTGTTGAGGGGTGCTGGGGCCATTTAGACTCTATTCTATGCTGACTAAAGCTTTAATGGTTAAAATATATATATATATATATATATATATGAGGAAATGGAATCTAGTTCTGACAATTTGGTGAACTTGATACTTCAGAAGCCTTTCTGCTATGCAACACCCCAAAATGCTGGGTAAACAAACAAAAAATACAGATTATTTTAACAACATACATCACTGAGCCAGCAAGCTAGAAAGATCTTTCCAGAAACCAAAATTCCAGATCTGACTGAGCACTGGAGCCAGCAGCAACCCAAAGCCCGCAATGCACAAAAACAAAATATGTCACCCCATTTATCTAAATGGATCCATTTAGTCTACCCAGTGTATCTATGTACTTTACCACATTATCAAACTGGAGGGAAAAAATCATAGATCACAGCAGCAAATATACAGAAAGCACTGACAAAATTCAATGTCTAGTTGATCAAATAAACAAAACTTTTAGCCAATATGGAACAGGAGAGAATTTTATTAACCTGATAAAGAACCATCATCAGCGACCTGCAATGCCAAGGGTCTAGGAGTTCGATTCCCTAGCAGGCAGACAAGATAGGAGATCTGGAAAGATGAGACATGTCTACACAACGGCTGTGAGTCATTAGCCATCCTGTCTTTCTTCAAAAACGACCAACAATAAGTCAGAGGGGGAAGAGGAGACTGGATTTCTCCACGTTCTGAGTTGTCCTTCCGAGTGGTAGTGGGGTGGGGGTGGTCGGGGTGGGGGCTTCTTCTCTGTGTGTCTGCCGCATGAGTGTTTCCTCACCCCCAGTACAAGCCTCCCTTCAACTGCTGATTCTGACTGATTCTGTTGGTGTGTTCGAGATTTCTCCACTGCTCCCTGCGGCCCTCTTCCTGCCTTTCACCTTTAGGCGGCAGAGAAAACGAACCCGTCAAGACCCCTGGTTGGTAGCAACGTCACCCTCAGTAGCAGCTACTCCCTTTATAAATACTAGAGTGAGCTGTCAGTGTTGTCACCTGAGGAGGAACTCGACCGCACACTCGGGTCAACACAGCAGAAAAGGAGATAGAAATAAAAGATAAGGGGCAGAAAAATAACAAAAGGGTCACAATTTCCTGAAGGATTATCAACACTGAAAAAACTCCTGAAGCCCACAAGTGATGATTATTATAATTAAAGAGGAAGCCTGGCAAGAGTTCTCGACCTACCGAAGACATATGCATGTTAATCTACTCGAAACAAGAGTTAACATTAAAAAATCCAATTGGGCCAGCCAGGTGGCTCAGCATGTAAAGGCATTTGCCACAAGCCTGATGGTCAGAGTGTGATCCCTGGGACCCACATAGTGGAAGGAGAGAACACACACCAGGGAGCTGTCCATTGTCCCCACATATGTACCATGGCAAGCACATGCCCCACCCCAGAGTAGATACATTATGTAATAAATTTAAAACTAGAATTTTAGCCAGGCATGGCAGTGCAGGCCTGTAATACCAACATGGGGGAGGCTTTGGCTGGAAGATTAAATTTGTGGCCCAGGAGCCTCATAATGAGTCCCTGTTTTAAGAAAGCAAAAAAAAAAAATATATGCGTACATATATCATTTACAACATTTATTAAAAATTATATTCTTAAGACAATGCAAAATATTTTAGGAATAATTTTTAGGGTAATATTTCCTTTTAGGAAAATTACCAAACTTCAAAGAAACTAAAGAAGATCTAAGGAAATCAGGAAAGACTGTTTCTATAGACTAATTTCAAATGGGTAGGTTGCTGATGCTCTTCAACTTGATATAATATCATCCATCCCAATCAAAATCCCAAAGGGAGCTGGAGAGATGGCTCAGCAGTTAAGAGCACTGGCTGCTCTTGCAGAGGACCTGTATCAGTTTCTAGAGCACACACGGCAGCTCACAACTGTCTATAATCCTGTCCTAGGGGATCCAATGCCCTCATCTTACGTCAATGGGCACCAGGCATGCATGTGGTGCACGTACATACACGCAGGCAAAACACTCATACACATAAAATAAAATAAAAACATATCTATTTTTTTTTATTCTAGTGAGGTTTTCTGTGGAACTTAAGGTATTTTAAAACAAAAAGTACAAACAGAAAAGAAAAAAATTCTGAAGAGATGGAATAAGGTGTAAGCCTTACCCTGACAGCTGTCAAGCTTTGTTAGAAAACTGACTGTAATAATTAGTCAGCTCAGAGAGAGGAAAACAGGACAGACCAGAGACTAGAAACAGACCCAACGATGTGCCGCGGCTTACATGTGGTTCAGATGTGTCCCCCAAAGGCTCATGCACGGGAAATTGGTCCCCAGTGGAAAGGTGGCAGACCTTCAAGAACAGGGCCCAGTGACGGTTAGTGGACTGCTGGAGGCGCTGTTCAGGACAAGGAGTAACACAGTCCCCACCAGACCTCGGTCAGTTCCTGGTTCCTGTCAACATATGATCTCTCGTTCTGACCCATGTTCCCACCACGATGCCATCGACCATGATGTGATACAGCCAAGGAAGGAGACACACAAATTCAGCCTCTGGATCTTAACTTTCAGCCTCCAGAAGTAGGAAATTAAACACTTCTTGATTAAGTGCCCAGCCGCGGGTATTTTGTTATAGCAGCAGAAGACAGATAAAGCCACCACATATGAAATTTGATGAACAGTAGCGCTAACACTGCAGCTCTACATAGAAATGAGGACCAATCAATAAATGGTTCTGGACAAGTGGCTAGTCACATATGAAAAATAATAAAATGGATCACTCATTTACATCATTCCCACATTAAATTAAAGACTCAATGGAAAAGACACATTCTTAAAGGAATTTTAGAGGAAAAAAAGGGCGGGCATTTTGTGATATCAAGTTAAGGGCTTCTTAAACAAGGATCACAAAGTTTTAACCCTATAGAGAAATTCTAAATAATTTTTACCTGATTTAAATTGACAGCTGCTTTTCTGTATATATATCCCCAACACTCACATAGAAAAATGTGTGTTGGTGTATATCTGTACCCCAGCAGAGTGGAAGCAGAGATGGACAGGCTGTCATAGGTAATTGGTGAGCACAGGGCTCACCGAGAGGCCCTGCCTCAAAGGCAAGGCAGAAAGAAATCAAGGAAGACACCAGCATCAACGTCTGGCCACCACATGCATGTATACACACACACACACACACACACACACACACATACATGCATGTACAGCGTAGCATACACATGTACCCATGCACAAGCTACACATATAAATAAGTAAGAAAGAATTAAATCTTGGCTGAGTGTTTGATATCATAAGATGTAGAATATCTTCGAAGTTTTTTCAGAGCGGATATAGATTTTATAATAATAAATGCTGAGAATACATACTACTTTGTATAAATACCTAGGATAAACTGGCAGGAAGCATGTTTAGGACCCTTTCAGATATTGTTGGAAATTCTGTCCTAATCAGAAGCCAAAATTCATTTCACAATTTATTTATGAAACTGAAGACTGCAACCCAAACAGAAAATTTCAAATCAAACATTCTAACATGGCATGGTCTAATGATATAATAATTTGGTCCTCACATGCTGAGGAATGATGGTAGGGAAATATGGACAGTCTTTGTTTTCCATATTTAAATCATGATTCTGCAGGAACAGAAGAGCTTGTATAGACAGCACCAATACTGCAATTCATAGCCTACAATGGCCTTGAGTCTGCACTAATGCCTTTCAGGAAGTGTGCTGTGTAAAGTGTGGCCACTGTGTGCTCAGAACTGAGGCTGCAACACTGCCAGAAGCCCACCAGATTCACCACACACTTCAGTTTTGAATTAATTCTTGGTTGTACATTCAGAAACCTTCTACTGTTGCCAAATGTCTCATGGTCCCCACATTCAGACATGTGATCCCATAATGGCTGGAATCCAGTTTAAGAAGCTGGGCCCACCAGTACATTCTGACAAATGTTATTAAAACAAACTAGATCATGCTACTCCCCTCCTCTAAGCCTCTCGTGGCTTTCTGTCATGACAGAATAAATTCAAACTCCTTCCTTCAGCCTGAAAGGCTGGTCATGATTTGATCCCTGCCTACTGCTCTGAGTTTATCTCCCTCCTGGATACAAGAGAGCCACACCAGACTTCTGGACAGTGTAGAAAAAAACAACTTTGTCGTTACAAGCCTTGAGGACCCTGTGGCTGAGCTTGCCTTTGTTTGAGAAAGGGTCTCACACTGCAATTCTGTAGCCCAGGCTAGCTTCAAACTCACATGGACTGGTCTGCCTCAACCTCTTGAGTTCTGGGATTACAAACATAAGCCACCACGTCGTCTTTTTCCTGAGACCTCTGTAGAGCAGTCCTCCTCATCACTGAAGGCTCAGCTTGAGAGTCCCCCCCTTTAGAGAGGTCTTCTCCGTCCACTCTGGCTCAAGTGGGGCTCCCAGTCTTTTCCTTACAGTGATCCCAGTACTGAAAATCTGTTTTCAACCACTGATGATTAGATGCAACACTGAGTACTATCTAGCTGGTCCTTCTATCACAGTCACTGCTATACCCTGCCACACAGGTCCCAGCCCCGGCAGAGGACAACTGTTGAACAATGGCCTCCAAGGGCCTTGCTTCAAATTTTGTTTCAAATACTCAAAAGCCTGAGAGCTTAAATATTTAGCTAAAACACCTTTCTTAAAGCAAATCATATAAGCAGATATTTTGCTAACATAAAACAAAGAATGGGGGAGTGGTAAAAAAAGAACCAGTATTTATTTTACCATCCCCCCAAACTAGAGAACCTGTAATCATAAGCTGCATCTGTTATCAATCAATGCTATTATGAAAAACACCCACTTTTTTTTTTTTTTTTTTTTTTTTTTGGTTTTTCGAGACAGGGTTTCTCTGTGTAGCTTTGCGCCTTTCCTGGAACTCGCTTTGGAGACCAGGCTGGCCTCCAACTCACAGAGATCCACCTGCCTCTGCCTCCTGAGTGCTGGGATTAAAGGCGTGCACCACCACCGCCCGGCCCCACTTTCTTTTTTTAAGACAAGTTCTCACTATGTAGTCTTAGCTGTCTGGGAACTCCCTATTTAGACCAGGCTGGCTTTCCATTCTTAAGAGATCCATCTGCCTCTGCCTCCCAGGGGCTAGAACTAAAAGTGTGCAGCACCATGACCGGCTGAAAAATACAAACTTTAAAAGTACACTTCACAGGGATTTGTATTTCTCATTTCTGTTGTGGCTTCCTATGGATTTAAAGAGTAAGAGCAGACAAAATCTGCATTGGTGCCAAAAGCACTTAGTTGCTGATAAGTTCTACATATTGGTTTTGTAGGCCATTCATTCATTCATTCATTCAATATATGCATGCATTAACCACATTTTAAGTAGTGTGCTAAAGAGGCAGAACAATATCACAGCTCCTTTTCCTGCCCAGGTTAGCTCAATACAGTGCCACAAGTATATGCAGAGTAACATGGGGTCACACTCAAGGCTGCTTAGCTAGAGGGGGTCGAGGAAAGGGTTCAGGCAGAGCTGTGCCATCCGGGGAGAGTCTTGAGCCTAACAGCTAAGAGAAAGGAAGAAAGGGAGCACTAAAGAAAACCAAGTAGAAAGGCTTGAGCAAGTGGACACACATCCGCACAGGGACAGACATGAAGGACGGTCAAGGGATGAGGCTGAGCTGTAGCCATATCCTTTATGGGACACTCAGGGGTTCTGATGGACCCTCTATGGACCCTTGGGGATCGACGCATGTGTCCTCCAGACTGTTAGCCTGATCAAGAAACCCTTATTTTCAACTTGATTTAAAAAAAAAAAATCTTCAAAAAAGAAAAAAGAACCTTAACAAAAGGATAGTCAGGATGATGACTATCTAGATGCTCTAGATGGCATCGTTCACCCGAGTGCTGTCCAGTTTCGGGTCCCACATTGGGGTTTAGGGGTGCACTCCTCAACAAGCTGTGCATTTGCCATGAGTGCAAAGTAATGAAAGAGTCTGGCTAGTTTTACGTCAACTTGACTCAAACTAAAATCACCTGACAGGGGTAAACCTCAATTGAGAAAAATGGCTCCATAACGGTGGTTCTCAACCTGTGGGTCAGGACCCCTTAGGGGGTTGATGATCCTTTCACAGGGTTCTCTAAGACCATCAGAAATATATCTTTACATTACGAGTCAAAACAGTAACAAAATGACAGTTATGAAGCAGCAACGAAAATAATTTTATGGTTGGGGGTCAGCACAACATGAAGAACCGTACTAAAGGGTTGCAGCATTTGCAAGGCTGAGAACCACTGCTCCATATGATCAGGCTGTAGGCAGGCAGGCCTGTAGGGCATCTTCTTAATTAGTTATTGATGGGTTCATTGTGGTGGAGTCACACCTGGGCAGGTGGTCCTGGGTTCTATAAGAAAACATGTTAAGCACAGCCCTGAGGAGTAAGCTGGTAAGCAGCACTCCTCCAGGGCCTCTACGGAGCCCCTGCCAGGGCTGGAGCCCCTGCCTTGGCTTCCCTCAGTGGACTGTGATTCAGGATTTATAAGATAAATAAGCCCTTTCCTGCCCAGGTTTCTTTTGGTCTTGGTGCTGCACTACAGCAGCAGAAAAGTGAACAAGACACCGATGTACAGAAATGATGTTATCCAGTGAGGGTCAAATAAAGTGCAGGCACACTGACCAAGGAAGGTTTAGGGTGGTTTAAATAAAGACTGGGGCACTGAGTAATCCATAACACTAGAAAAATACGTATAGGTCTCAATGTACAAACAGTATGCATGAAGGACAGGACAGACTGATGATTGGCTTTCTGAATTTTTAAGGTCTAGCAAAACAGTACCAATGATCACAATGAGTAAGCATTTGTTCATTTAATTAACAAATGCCTGGTTATTAGAGTTGCATAAAAGATACATAGGACTTTATATAGTTTTATATTTACATACGTCTAACATACTAAAAATACTTTAACAATGGAAGATCCTGGGTTGGATTCTGGTTTGAAACACTCTGCAGTGGGTGACTAGGAGCCACTAAGAAGGATGTGACAGCTCTGTGCATTAGTAAAGGCACTCTACAAAAACTGTGGCAGGTTGGGATCGAAAATATCCAAGCAGAGGCAGGAAGAACAATCAGAAGGCTAATTAATAACATGATAAAAGTGGGAAGGCACTAAACTACTCAGAAGAAAAGACCGGACAGAAATAGAATCAAAAGGACTTGGTTGTGGGAGAGGCAAAGACAGTCTACTGACTTTCTTTGGGGAGATTGGTGGTAAGATAAATACCACAGGAAGGGAACAGGTAAGAAAGAGTATAGGCTGTCCAAGCTGTGGACACTTGTGCAGCCCCTTCTTGCTCCCCCACAGCTCCAGCCTGCTCACTGGCTGTCAAAAATGGTGAAAGAAAGCCAAGCGGTGGTGGCGCACGCCTTTAATGCCAGCATTCAGGAGGCAGAGCCAGGCAGATCTCTGTGAGTTCGAGGCCAGCCTGGTCTACAGAGTGAGATCCAGAACAGGCACCAAAACTACACAGAAACCCTGTCTCAAAAAACCAAATAATAATAATAATAATAATAATAATAATAATAATAATAATAATGAAAAAAGAAAAGAAAATGGTGAAAGGAACCACTTACCATGATGATTTAGGGGTCAAGCTTGATGCCTCAGGAAGAGGTGACTGGCCTTGAAGTATCACCCTGGTAAGAGTGCAAGATGAAGGGGGAACATGTAAACAGACTTCTCAAGCTTACAGAGTCCCCAGAGGACAAGCAGTTGGATCTGTTAGAACCGGAGGACTTTGATCCAAACCAGGAAAGGCAGCACCATTATAATGGAGCAGCAAATGAGGATGATGCCCAGCATGTCTGAGGGGTGGGTCTGTGTCCAGCCAGAGTAACTCAGTGCTGGCACTTTATATGCAGAAGTGAATGTGTGGAGGGTAGAATCACATGTCCACCACTTGCTACTGTTTTTGTTGTAATATTCAACTATAATGGTGCTTTTAAAGTTATGTGAACGATAAGCACAGATACACAAGCTCGGCCATGGTGGGAGAGCACAGAAAGACAAGAGCTGCAGAAAGAAAGAGATGATGAGTGCAATTCAGCAATGATTTGCATTTCGCTTCAGCCAAAGAAAATCCAGATATGTTTTTCTGGGTTCCAGTTTTCTCAGTGACAGCTGCATTCATGAATGACCAAATTAACTATTGTAGAGCTTTCTAAAAATACACAAAGCACTCCACCCTATGCTATCAGCAAGTCATGAAATATCAGCAAGAAAAGGCCAGACCCCAAAGAAAATGCATCAAGGGTAAAAAGACAGTTTTTCCTTTCCTTCCCCCCCCCCCCCCAACAAAACAAAACAAAAACCCTAAGCGCCAAATTGCGACCCAGCACAAAACACATTTGGTATTGTACTTCTATGCTGTCAATCAGAAAGCTGGGGCGATTACTGAGTTTTTCTTTAAGCACCTAAGATCAGGAGTGACAAACGAAGTCTATGTTGGAGATGCAGTCGCCTCACTAAAGGGGTTTACAAGGAATGAATGATGGCGTGTGGTATACAGTTAAGGAAATTTTAGTGTGCTGGGAATTTTGGACACGCAGGCATAGCTAGTTAACAGAGAATGTTAATTTTTACTAGGGACGTCAACCTGGATTATCTTGGGCAATCCAATAGGAATGCAAGCATTTCATATTTTATTCCCTATATGGGAAAAAAAAAAAAATGGAAGCAAGGAGGAGGGAAACCGCAATTATCACAAAACCAGCCAGGGTCCCCGCTGGCCACACTAGGGCCTCTGAGAAGGAGAAATTTAACCTTAACTTTGGTGGGAAAACCGGCATCTTTCACCACTAATTACAATTCGAAAGCGTAAGTGTTTATACAACCAAATGCTTAAGTCAACCTCATCCACAACGTCCCAAGGGCGGCTGAGGCAAAGCCGCAGGGCGTACCTTTGGAGGGTCCCACTGGACACAACACCCCTCCGAACACGTGGCCAGAGCCTCGCGGGGCCAAAGTAGGGCGTCCCGCCACCAGGGCGGAAAGGGATTGCTCCCTAGATGCAGGGCACACGGAAAAGACGCCACCAGGAGGCGGCCGCACAGCGGCCCCAAAGGCCTCCCATGCTCGTGCAGCCGGAAGACGACCCGACCCACCGCGCAGCCCTACGGCGCAGCCTATCAGGGCTGGGAGAGGAGGGCTGAAGGCAGGGTGGGGCGGGGCCGGACCAGCCCTCGCTCTGCCTGATGGGAATTGTAGTTTTCGAAAAAGAAATCAGTAGGGGCGGGGGGAGGGGAGGCCATGGGAACTACATTTCCGGGAGAGGGAGTGTCTACGGCGGGCCGCGAGGTGCAGCGGCAATCCCGAGAGTTGAAGGAAAGGCCATGCGGGGGCCGTTGGGTCTCTTCCTTTGCACCCAACCCGAGTGGTGCTAAGTCTTGCTCTCTGTCCCCGAGTGCCCAGTGCGGGGCTCCAGCGTCCGCCTTCCCTTGAGGCTCGCAGGTGGCGGCTGCCACCCCTCGCGGAAGTGAGGGGCGCGCCCCTTCACGGCCCTGCGGACGGACCCCCAGCCTCCATGGGCCGGACCCCGAAGACCAATGTGTGCCGCCGGCTGAGTCGCCGGGCTCTAGGCTTCTTCGCACGCGACGCCGGCGTGGTGCAGAGGACGAACCTGGGCATCCTGCGGGCGCTGGTGTGCCAGGTGACGCCCGCTGTAGTCGGGGTGCCTGAGGTCCATCCTCCTCCTCCCAGCGTGCAGTTTTTTACACGCTCGGATTTCCTTTGAGGGTTATAAGTGGGGAGGGGCATCCGTGTCCCGTAACTAGGATGTTAGTAAATAGGTGCTTATAGGTCCGCATCATGGCTTTAGTTTTTAAAAGCTTTTGCCTTCCTGCAAACGGTCGATCTAAAAGTTGGGCGTCCAATTAAACCAACACGTGTAGGCAGAGGGAGGAAGAATAAAAAAGCAATGTACTTGAAAGTAGATGTAAACTACCCACTTAAAAATGGTTCCATAGCAGGTAGCTGAGTTTTTTCCTAAACTGAAATTCTTTGTATCTTTCAGGAGAGTACTAAATTTAAGAATGTTTGGACAACTCATTCCAAGTCACCTATAGCCTATGAGAGAGGAAGAATATATTTTGACAATTATCGGTGCTGTGTTAGCAGGTAAATCTTGGTGATGTTTTTTTTTTTTTTTTTTGCTGTAATTCACCTGACTGTAGTTTTTATAGAACCACGTGCCTTCTTTAGTGCTTAGTGAAATAGGAAGATGGAAAAATGAATCCATAATAAAACTAGGAGGAAAATGCATGCGATTTTAAAACCTCGTTAAATCTAAAGTTGTAGGTTTCATCTTCGTAAATACTTATTTCACACAAAATTATAGCATAGGCAAAATAATACATTGCTCAGCACAATTTGCTGTTTTATAACATTAAAAGATCAGAGTCAAGAAACAGGTTATGAAGTAATTAGATGCTGCTTGAGAGACGGGTGGGTATTCATATTTTGTTTTAGAAGTGCTTACTTTTTTTCCCCCAAGAGAAAGTATTCAAACAAAAGCATAGGATTTATAGATGCATAATATTTAACAGCCTCATCCACAGCCATTCAAGGTCAGGCTACAGGGAAAGCCACAGTGAGTTGATGCTTCCATGACAGTTACCTAGACTAAGAATTATCGATTTGCCTCTCTTTTCTTTCATTTCTTTTATTTTTTTTAACTTTTGAGACAGGGTTTCTCTGTGTAGCCCTGACTGTCCTGGAACTCGACCTGTAGAACAGGCTGGTCTCAAGTTCAGAGATCCCTCTGCCTCTGTCTCCCAAGTGGTGGGATTAAAGGGGTATGTCACCACTGCCTGGCCCTTTATCGTGATGGTAAATCTTTTGAAGCATATTCTAAACACATCCTTCACTTTGCATCTCTAAAAAAAAATATGGGCATTTCCGTTCTGTGTCTACTGAGGCAATAGGTCAGTCTTCAATGCCATTCCTTGGGAGCCATCCACCTTATTGTTGAGACAGGGTCTTATTTCACTGGACCAGGAAACTAGGTTTCCAGTAGATGGTCTGGCCAGCAAGCCCTGTGAATTTGCCTGTCTCCACCTCCCCAGCTCTGGGATTACAAATGGCAGAAACCATGAGAGGTGGGGATTTAACGCAGGTCCCCTTGCTTGCATGGTGAGCATTTTACCAACTGAGCTATCTCGGAGGTGATAACATCTAAGTTGTTTTCTTATTGGATTAGAAACTAGAAGTCAGAGAGACTAGTGATTTTGGAGGTTTGCCTTGACTCTAGTCCAGTGGTTCTCAACCTTCCTAATGTTGTGACCCTTATGCTGTGGTGACCCCAACCATAAAATTGTTTTGTTGTTACTCCATAACTGTAATTTTGCTACTGTTATGAATCGTAACATAAATATCTGATGTGCAGGGTATCTGATATGTAACATCGAAGGGGTCGTGACCCACTGTTGAGAATCACTACTCTTATAGTTATCCTTTTTGGTTCTTTGGCAAATCAGCTAACCTACAATTTAGCCTTTAGTGCTAATGAATTACCCATGACCCTCTATTTGGCTTCCAATGATTTACAGAGTGCACATATGCTTGAACTCCTCCACATCTGTTGCAAATAAAGTCAGTTTTATTGGAAAGAACTATGGGCTATCTGTTTTGGAACTGCTTCTCTGCCCAGGCAGTCTTCAAGCCAACTCTGTGGGGCTGGTCACCGGAGTTGATGGAGTGACTCCCTTAGTGGAAGAAGCAGAACAGGTCAGGTGGGTGGAACACTCAGCTTAGGGAAGTAAGGTAAAGCCAGTCTGGACCTTACAAAGAAAGAGAAGTAATGTCAGAGTCCTGTTATTCTACACTGTAGTGTACCCAAGTAGAGCCTCCCTGGGGCCTGGGCAGAAGAGGTCCTAACTTTCAGCTTCACTAACATAGGACTCAGCCTCAGCAACACATGACTGGGGCTGGATGAAAATGGTGTCACTCTGCCCGTTCTTGGGAGAGTGCCTTCTGAGTCAAAGCAGCAGGGGGAAGGATCCTAGAAGTCTCGGCCATAAAAGTTTTGAGCTATGAATGATACCATCTTCCTGAGCTGGAAGAAGAAGGAAATGTGCTTGGTGCAGACATTGTGGCCTCCCACTATCCTTACTGAATTCCAGAAGGTTCTCTTGAATAACTGCTTCTTTGTGTGCTTTTATAAGAACAACCAGAGGCTTAAGTGGTTGGCCCTTTAATCATTTCCTTCAGATTTTTTTGAAAACGGTGTCTGTTTTAAGGCTCTGATTCTAGCGTTGGAAATCCGGACATTCTCTTCTATGTTTGTGATACTCATCACCATGCCTTGTAGTATTAACACTGACCCTTAGGTATTGTTTAGTACCCAGCTCATCAGTTTCCCAAGTCAGGCGGTTGTTTTGATTTTTAAAAGTTCAAAGTAAATGCCCTTGATTAGTGTCGGGTGTTCTTCACCATGCTGTTAAGGAGTGTTGCACCCACAGGCAGAATCACAGGAGATTGCTTTTGCTCCTGTGACGTTCTGTTGGATTTAAACCTTCGAGTCACTGAGAGAATATCAGAGGCAAATAAAATGTCATTCTAAAGATTGTTTCTTTTCACAGTAGTTGAACTTTAAAGTTCTTCAGTTAAGAGAACATCTATGACCACATCTCAGTAGTTCTCAGAGAAGTAGAGACTAGCTGAGGGAGGTGGCAGGCTGTAGCCCCAGCCCAGGGAAGCTGAGGCGAGAAGGATTGCTTCAGGACAGTCTGGGCATGGTAGCAAGACTGTTTCAAAAGTAAGCACCAAGGATACAATGTTCACTTTTTCGGTAGGGAGGGGGTGGATGTAGTCCTGGACAGTCTGGGGCCTGGCAAGCACCTTAAATGTTACCGAAGTCTAGCCTTGAAGTTGCTGGAAGATACAATGTTCAGTGATAATGGGGTAAGCCACATGTAATACTTCTGAAAGAAATAAAATATACATAGAAAGTGTTTGCTTTTGTATCCACAAATGCTTATTCAAACTAGTGTGTCTTAGAATTACTATTGATGAAACAGCATGATCAAAGAAACTTGGGGAGGAAAGGCTTTATTTGGCTTATGCTTCCACAATACTACTGTTCATTCCTGAAGAAAGTCAGGACAGTAATTCAAACAGGACAGGAACCTGAAGGCTGGAGCTGATGCAGAGGAGTGCTGCTTACTGGCTTGCTCCCTCTGGCTTGCTCAGCCTGCTTTCTCATAGAACCCAGGACCACCATGGGTACCACCCACAGTGTCAGTATGTAAGAAAATACTCTACAGGCTTACCTACAGCCTGATCTGATCTTACAGACATTTTCTTTCTTTTTTAAAATTATTTATATTTTATGTATGAGTGCTCTGCATGCCAGAAGAGGGCACCAGATCCTGTTACAGATGGTTGTGAGCCACCATGTGGTTGCTAGGAATTGAACTCAGAACCTCTGGAAGAGCAGCCATTGTCCTTAACCACTAAGCCATCTCTCTAGCCCACAGACATTTTCTTGAGGTTCCCTCCTCTCTGATGACTCTACCTTGTGTGAAGTTGACATAAAACTAGCCAACACATAATGGGAACTTTTTAATCTGTACATTATCATTTTTAAGTATCAAAGCAATAGAATGAACTCAGTGGATTCAACAGACATTTACAGTAAATGTTTAAGGATAAAAGAATTCAGTATAATGCTATATTGTAAAACAATGTCTAAGTAGCTCCATTTACATAAGGAACATCTGGAAGAGGAACCGAAATGTGTGTGTTTTAGGTGGTTTTATTGTAGTACAAACTATCTAATTTTAGTTATGTGTTTACATGTGCACGTGCATGCGTGTATGTGAAGGTACTTGCAGAAACCAGATGCATAGGATCCCCTGGAGCTGGAATTATAGTTGTAAGCTGCCTGATGTGGGTGCTGGGAACCAAATGAATCCTCTGGAAGAACAGCAAGTGATCTTAACTCCTGTGCCATCTCTCCAGACCCTATTATAAACTATTTTAATCTTGACTTTTTTTTTTCTTTACATTTTTTTCCTGTGTTTGTGTATTTTGAATTTGTGATAAAAAAAAAAAAAGCAGAACAGTTAAGGAAAACAAGTTGTTATTTGGGGCTACA
Organism: Peromyscus eremicus; assembly: GCF_949786415.1. Lineage (NCBI taxonomy): Eukaryota > Metazoa > Chordata > Mammalia > Rodentia > Cricetidae > Peromyscus > Peromyscus eremicus. The sequence goes on from NC_081419.1 coordinate 49,305,933, forward strand.
GACGTGAAAGAAATGTCTCAAATCTGAACAAAGACCACCTCAGTTTAAAATTAATAATGCTTATTTTCTTTTTTTCTTAGTGTTGCATCAGAGCCAAGAAAAATTTATGAAATGCCAAAATGTTCCAAGGCAGAAAAAATTGAGGATGCTTTATTATGGGAATGCCCAGTGGTGAGATTTCTTTCTAGAGCATTGTTTTTTTTAAAGCTCCCCCAGCTCTTAAATGTTTTGTTTATTTATTTACTTCATTTTTTAAAATCTTATACATGAGTACTGTGTTCACATCATTTCTACCCCACCCTCTCTCCATTTCAGTTCCTTCCATGTTCCCTTATACACACACTCCCTTACAACGTCATGACACACACACACACACACACAGACAGACACACACACACACACACACACACACACACACACACACACACCCCTGCTGAGCCCATCTCCTGTTGCTCAGATGTGTATGTGTTTAGGGCTGACCCCTTCAGATTGGATAACCTGTCAGGAGGCTAATCTCTGACAAAGACTGATTCTCCCTCTCGGCAGCCATTAACTGCCTGTAGCTCTTCATTTAGGGATGGGGCCTCATGAGATTTCCCTATCCACGTTCGAATGTCAGCTGGTGGTGGTGGTGTGCAGGCCTTCTATAGGCAGCAGTATTGTTGAGATTTCCTGGGTGCAACTCCCTGCCATAGATAGAAAACACAACCTCGTAGCAGATGTGCCGGTCATCTGGCTTTGCAACGTTTCTGACCCTCTTCCATGATGTTCTTTAAAGCATTTTTGTTTAGAAGGACTAGTCATTGTTAGTGTATTTTTTAAAAGATAAAACTTAAAAATCTCTGTGACTCCCAAATCTTTAGAATAACCAAGAAGAGAATGTGTTTTTTTCCAGTATCAATACAAAGTTTTCTTAAAAAATTATTATTACAGGCTGGAAAGATAGCCCAGCAGGTAATGGTGCTTCCTGCCAAGTCTGCTGAACTGAATTCAGTCACCAGGACTCACACAGAGAAAGGGAGAACCAAGTTCCAAAACTTGTCTACTGATCTCCCACATGCACACACACGCACACACACACACACAAATGTAATATTTTTTTTAAAATCAGCAGTTGGAATTCACTTATTTGTTTTGAACAGGCTCATGTATGAGCCCAGGCTAGCTTAAGACATGATGTAGCTGAGGATGAGTTTGAACCTTGGACTCCACCCACCCCTGAGTGCTGGGATTATAGGTATGCACCACTGTGTTCAGTTCATTATGAAAAAAAAGTCTAAATTAGAGATAATTTATAAATCTTAAAAAGTTAGAAACTGATTAAAAGTTTTATAACAATGTAAGGTAGTTTAAGTCATTCTTGTGAGCAACTGTTATGTAGATCTTTGAAAGTAAGTTCTTATAAATTCTATCTATGAATGTAGTTAGGTAATAATAGGATAAATGAAAGCTACAGGAGTATAAGTTATCCCATTAGGCCAGCAGTGCCCTGGGTGTGCACTTTTCAGGACACTGTTCCATGGGATGTGAGCATTCAGATTACCAGGGAAGCTAGGAGGAAGCGGTCTGGGGGGGAAAAAATGGAACATGGAAAGTTCCAAAGATTAAACAAGGAAATTTGTCAAATTCCTCCTCCGTCTTTAATACTACCGCCTCTAATAATGCTCGCATGCACAGTGAATGTCAGACCATCTTGCCAAACGCTTTAATCACAGCCCTTTTTTAAGGACAGTTCTTCCATTTTGAGTTTTCCATAGCATCATTTCTAGGAAATCCTCTTAGGACACACTGCAGCAAATTAATCATGTCTGTGAGTCTGGTTGGTTGCTTTTTAAGAGAACTCCCAGTCTGTGACCAAAAGTACTATCTAAGCCATGGGCAGTAATATTCTGAATGTAATGTTCAATTTTTTCCAGGCTGTTGTTTTTCCATAAAGCTGTAATTTTGTTAAACTGTCATTGCCCCTGTAATTAACTCGCTTTTCATAGAGGTCTCCTTTTTAAAAATTAGAAAGTTGGAAGCCTGTTTTCTTCCTCTGTAATTGAAAGCTGAGAAGAATTGTGTCTTAAACAATTTAAAGCCTTTTAATCTATTTTCTTGAGGGGGATTAGAGAGATGATGGGTTTCTTAATTGAGAAAGTTTGAATACACCAATTCAAACACCCAAACTATAGAGCAGTCCTGGAAAAATAAAGTTAGCCTAATTCTTAGTCTCATTCCATAAACATTTCAGTGATTTTGTTTTTATTTGTGGTGACATAAGATTTTCTATGAAGAACTCAAAGGAACACTGTATTGTTAATATATGGATGCAAAACTACTTTTAAATTAGTACTCTCTTATTTTGTTTGTGAGATAATGTATGAAATGCCATTTTTGGCTTAAGAAAATAGTTCAAATCCATACTATGTACGTGTTCCAAATGTCTCTACAGGACTAAGTAGGGTAGTAGATATTTGAAAACTTGAAGGTCTACATGAGATGCTACATAAGGCGTTGTAGTGTAAATGCATTCGTATTGTTGCCCGAATACAACATTACAACGTCAGCGTGGATGTAGGCCGACCAGTTCACAGTCTGCGCTACACACGGGCTGCCTAAGAAACAGCAAAAATAAATCACACAAAGCAAACGGCTGTTTCCCTGGAATTTGAGAGGCTGTGGCCTCTTCTTTTCTGTTTGTGTTTTACCCAAGCAAATGCCACATTAATTTCAGCTTCTCGATTCATCCCTTTCCTGAGGGAAAATGACCACGTTTGCTCCTCTTCCCTTCTGCCTCAGACCTGTACGTTGTCAACACAGTGACCCCCTAAGAGCTCAGTGGTCACTGCTTTCACAGCAGCAGCATTGCTAATGCTCCTGTTGCTGTTGCTTAAGTCTGGGGGATACTTGTAAGTGATGCTGAGTGAATGCTTTATGTTCATCTGGGTATGTGGATGAATACACTCATCTAACAAGTTCAAAGACTAACGAGACGGCTCAGTGGCTGTAAAGGCGCTTGCTTCCCAGGGATGTAAGCCTGACAACCTGAGTTTGAGACTCAGAACCCACAGGAAGGCAGAAGGACAGACAGCTGATGATGGTGGTCCACACCTTTAATCCCGGCACTCAGGAGGCAGAGGCAAGTGGATCCCTGAGTCTGAGGCCATTGTGGTCTACAGAGCAGGTTCCAGGACAGCTTGAGCGACACAGAGAAACCTTGTCTCAGAGAAACAAGGGAAAGGAGAAACCGATCCACCTGGTAGTCCTCTGACTACACTGTGGCTTGTGCACCCATATGCACACAATAATGATGATAAGTTTTAAAAGCATTAAAAAATAAGTAATGGTTAAAGTGACAACCCACAGTCTAGTCTTCCCTTGCCTTCTTCCTGTGTGCAGTTAGTAACTCTCTGGTTGACTTATTTGAACTGGTAACTAGCCATTTTCTTTGGACACAGTACTGCAGATTGTTCATAGCCAAGCAGTTTGTTTTTATACCTCTTTTTCTTTTTCCAGGGAGAAATACTTCCTAACCCATCGGATTATAAGTCCTCACTCATAGCACTGACTGCTCACAATTGGCTGCTTCGTATATCAGCAACTACAGGGGAAGTCCTGGAGAAAATATACCTTGCTTCCTATTGCAAGTTCAGGTATCCAGTGTGAGGCTGTTAGAGTTGTTTTGAGACCTGTGGCCCAGGAAATCTTAGGCCCCTCTTCAGTCCTGCCCTCTGTCCCAGTTTTTCCCCCGTGTACTTTAGGATCCCCGACTCTGAACTAACTCTTATTTTAGGATCCCCGACTCTGAACTAACTCTTATTTTAGGATCCCCGACTCTGAACTAACTCTTATTTTAGGATCCCCGACTCTGAACTAACTCTTATTTTAGGATCCCCGACTCTGAACTAACTCTTTTTGTTCCTTTGCTTTGTTCTGTTTGAAGATCTGAGGCTAGTGAACTACACTATTTGCTTTGTGTTCCTAATTAAGTAATTATCCTATACACAGTAGTCAGAGGTAGATGACTGATGAGTTCTCCATTCTAGTATAATCCAAGAAATGCAATTTTAACGACTAGTTTATAATTAGATGTAAATTTTATAATGACTGTGAGTATGGAATTTATAAAAGTAATATCTTTAATATTTTTTATACCTCCCATTTAAAATTGGAAATGGCACACGCCTTTAATCCCAGCACTAGGGAGGCAGAGCCAGGCAGATCTCTGTGAGTTCGAGGCCAGCCTGGGCTACCAAGTGAGTTCCAGGAAAGGCGCAAAGCTACACAGAGAAACCCTGTCTCGAAAAACCGAAGAAAGAAAGAAAGAAAGAAAGAAAGAAAGAAAGAAAGAAAGAAAGAAAGAAAGAAAGAAAGAGAGAGAAAGTTTTTAACTGGCATGGCAGCAGATGCTCTTAATCTCCCAATACTTAGAAGGCTGAGCCAGGAAGATCAGGCTTTCAAAGTTATCCACAGTGACATATCAAGTTCAAGAACTGCCTGGATCACATGAGGCTTTTCTCAAAAAAAAAAATTTTTTTTTTAATTAGAAGAGAATTATTTAAGAAAATAATACAGAGAAACCCTTTATTGAAAAAAAAAAAAAACCAAAATTTATGTTTTAAGTAGAGGTTGTATCAATATAAGGATCTAGAGGAAATTATTAAAGCTATTTGTTTTTAAAATAGATTACCTTGCTTTTATAATTTAAGTTATATTTAAAAAACAAAAACAAAAACATGAAATACCAAGCCAACATGGTAATTTATGCCTGCCATCTCAGCAGGAGAGATGCCCAGCTACTGCAGGCAGGTAGGACAACAGGTTCAAGGTCAGCCTGGGCTACCTAAAGAGTCCTAGGCCAGATTTTATCACCCCCAAAAAAATGTAAAATAAAAATAGGTAGGTAGGTAAATAAAGTCTAATGTTTTGATTTTACATGTAAGGGGACTGATTCAATCACTAAGTTCCTCTGTGTTCTTTCCAAAGGTACTTGAGCTGGGACACTCCTCAAGAGGTCATTGCGGTCAAGTCAGCTCAGAACAAAGGCTCAGCAGTGGCCCGGCAGGTCTGCAGCCCTTGTTAAAGCTCCCACAGGGCCTTCAGGATTGAAGAGTGCTGTTACATTGGAAGATAATTTTCCTCCCAAAGCAGACCATTCAAATGGGTGTCTCTCTGTTTTATTTCTGGTTTTTTTTTGAGGGCACTGGGAATTGAACCTAGAGCCTCATGCATGCTGGTCAAGGGCTCTAGTGCTGAACTACATCCCTCAGCTGTTGTCTTTAAAGAATCACCTAGAACTGGTCAGGCATGGTGGTGCAAGCCCTTAATCTCAGCAGAGGCAGAGGATCTCTTGAGTTCCAGGCCAGTCAGGGCTACAGGGTGAGACCCTGTTCTTTCCCCCACCCCCCAAAAAGCATCACCCAGAATTTACTAGACCTTTATAAAGCCTAGATCTATCAGGAAACTTATTTCTGTTGGTAACTGATAAGGAAATACTTAGAAAATATTTATTGAGCATTTTTATGAAGTACAGTTTTGTTTTTTTTCTCATAGAGGTTTTCTGTTCTTATCTCAAGACAGGATATATAAAAAACAACTCCAATAAGAATTATTTTCTGTTTGCTTTTGGCAAGATCTGTATTTGAATTCCTCCTTGTATTTAATGTAAAAACATAGCCTCCTAAAAAAATTTCTGTAACCTTAACTGTCAGGTAATTTACTTAGAATTCTAGGGTGCCTTTTTGTGTGGGGTGTTTTGTTTTGTTGTTGTTGTTGTTTTTGAGAGAGTCTGACTGTGCAGCTTAGTCTGTCTTCAAACAGATCCTCCTGCCTCAGCCTGCCAAGTGCTGGGATTGCCAGTGTGTGCTACCGTACCTGACTTAGAACCTTTTAACAAATTAAATAGTTCCTCTGCTTTCACCTTATTTAAATAACCACATCAGGTGTTCCCTTATCAACTCCAGCGCATTCCTTCATACTCTGTTTTTCATTCCTCTCTTTCCTGCCTTCTCTGGCTTTGTGTACCCCACTGAACCAAATAAGCTATTGATTAACTTTTTAAATTCATCTAAAAGCTTTTCATGGGCGGTGGTGGCGCACACCTTTGATCCCAGCACTTGGGAGGCAGAGGCAGGTGGATCTCAGTGAGTTCGAGGTCAGCCTGGTCTACAGAGTGAGATCCAGGAAAGGCGCAAAGCTACACAGAGAAACACTGTCTCGGAAAAAAAGAGAAAAAAAAAAAAAAGAAAAGAAAAAAAATTTTTTTTATTACACTAATTTATTTCTGTGTGTAATGTAATATTTATGTATATTTCCATGTCACAGCATACAGGTAGAGGAGTACAGAGGACAGCCTGCAGGGGTCAGTTCTCTTCTGCCTTTGAGTTCCAGGGATCAAACACCTCACCACTGAGCATTTAACCAGATCTAAACTCACTTTTTTTTTGTTTGTTTGTTTGTTTGTTTGTTTCTCTGTGTAGTTTTGGTGCCTGTCCTGGATCTTACTCTGTAGACCAGGCTGGCCTTGAACTCTCAGAGATTCACCTGGCTCCGCCTCCCAGTGCTGGGTTTAAAGGTGTATGCCACCACCGCCCGGCTCTAAACTTACTTTTAATGATGGTTATTTATAAATATTTCCTATATCTTGCCCAGTCATATTAATAGCATAACTACATACCTTTCATTGGGGTCTCCTTGGCCTTTGAGGTGGCTGGCCTGAGAGAGGGTTACTGTCTATCATTGCTGCTTTTCATACTCATTGTGTAGCTCTCTGCTCTGGTAAAGGAAAATTTATAAAAGTTAAATACTGTAACAAAGTAACACAGCATTTCATGAGAATTCTAGAAGCACCTGGTCTAATATGCCTCTGAGAAGTTTGTTTTTTTTTAAAGATTTATTTATTTATTATGTATACAGTGAGTGTTCTGTCTGCAGGCCAGAAGAGGGAGCCAGATCTCATTGTAGATGGTTGTGAGCCACCATGTGGTTGCTGGGAATTGAACTCAGGACCTCTGGAAGAGCAGCCAGTGCTCTTAACCTCTGAGCCATCTCTCCAGCCCCTACCTCTGAGAATTTAAACACCAGAAGAACCAGGACTTCAGTCTAACTCTGCACAATATTGTGGATTGAGGTTTTTATTTATCACCTGATAATATTATTAAAAGTCTCGTAAGCATTTCTGCATTTGAGACCATGTTCCCACAATATATAAATACACCTGCCTTTAGGTTTGGGGAACAAAGATCTTAGTAAAAGTGTGTTTCTTTGAAAGGGATGTTTCTCTGGGCTTTAAACATCACACTCCGCTTCTGTGTTTGTTTGTGCTTTAACTTTTATTTCCCGTGGCTTTGATTGATAGTCTTGGTGCTCAAACCCTATTTCTGCTCAAGCAGAAGTCGCTGTGATGGGCCGACAGCTGTGCTGTCCCTAAATTGAAGATACTCCCTTGAATTCTGTACTAGAGAAGTAAATAGATTATTTTGCATATCGTAATGGAAATAATTGTTGGGAACTTGTTTTTCAAGATAAAGGAGCTCTCTTCTCCAAGTTGATAGATCATTCAAGCCTTTATTGATGTGTTGTTTGTCTTTAGTACAGTCATACTAATACAGGTACTTTCAGTGATACAACCATAGTAACACCATGCTCTTGGTTAGGCTCATTGTTAGAACTCCAATTTACAACACACATCCACAAGATCGTAATGGTAAGAAATGCTTATGTTATGTTTCCTTTTGTAGAGTTTTATGTTTATGTACTTGCATGTGTGAGGAGCTGGAGGATTAGTGAACATTTTAAGTGTTTGCTTTATTGGTCAAATAACTTTTCATTCTAAATAGATGGATAGTCTCAACTCATGAAAATTTTAGTATACTTGAAATTATACAAGGACAGAGGGATATTTTGAACTTGTGAAGATAATCGTCTTCTGAAGTACTTTGGAGAGCTCCCTATAATTTTATTCTTTTCTTCTAGGCAGGCACTCAGCAACCTGTTTTGATGTACCTTGCAGTATTCCGGGTTCTGCCCTTTTCCCTTGTGGGGATTCTGGAGATCAACAAAAAGGTAAGAAAACTAACATCTTCCTTCTTTTTTTTTTAATGCAGGATCTCACTATGTAGCCCTAGATAACCTGGAACTCACTATGTAGACCAGGCTAGCTTTGAGCTCAGAGATCCACCAGCTTTTGCCTCCCAAGTGCTGGAATTAAAGGTATGCAGCACCACACTGCAATTACTTAAGTGCAATATTTTATTGACAATTAAGTGTAATATCTTCATTTATTTATTAGATGTTTTGAATGGGAATGTTCTATCTATAAAATGTTTACTGATCTGTCTTTTTGCATATCAAAATGTAAACATTTGACTTGGGAAGAAGCCTAAACTTCCTGAGTGTTTTTATGCCTCTCAGATGGTTAGTGTTATTAGTGTTGGAAACCTGTGGTCATTTACAAACTGCTATTTTATAAAATTATGAAATGTCTAAAGAATTTTTTTCAAAGGGAGTAATATGTCAAAGCTTATTAAAATGATCATGAAGCTTCAACAAAATGTCTCATTTTAATTACAAGGTAAAGGTCTAAAACTTGCTTTATAGTATATAAACAAGACTTATAATGGAATACATGAATCTTCTAACTCACGCAGTTTGGGTTTTTATTGTGTTCCCATTTGTCATGATTTGTGGAATACATGGGAAGAAAGAAGAGCCAAACTTCAACTGAGTAAGAGTCTACTTTCTTTTTAAAAGTTTTCACTTTGTGGAAAGTTATCTTGGGAGTTCTACTAGTGTTTAAACACTGAAAATATTGTAGGAGTCAAGATCTTGAGAATCTATTAGTATTCACTAGCAATCAATATAAATCTATTTAAACATTTCCTATTATGTTAGCTTATACTAAATTGCATAAGCTAAAGAGTAATATTAGTTATCACGTATAGTTTATTTTGCGCTAGTCACTTTTAAGTATTTTAAGACTTTGTGACAGTGTATTTCTATTAGAAGTTGAGCGGTTATTTACTAATTTAAAAGTATTTGAATTACCCAAGTACTTCTTTTCAAAGTGTGGAACCAGGAGGAGGGAACTGAAAAGCTAAGAGCTATCCAACTCAAAGCAAACCATAATTATCTTTCTAAGAAAATGACAAAAGCCCAGCTTGTCACTTCATTGTTTTCCTTGTGCTTGTGGATTAAGTAATTGTATGTGTATTCATTCTGTGGCAGGAACACACAAAAAGACTAGCAAAGTCAAAGTTGTTCCTGCTTATTTTTAATGTATTCCGTGTAATCACTTGAGGGATTTGGTCTTGACTATTGTAACTGCACATCTTTCTCTTATTATAGGTATTAAAATTATACAGGGGTGAGGCTCTTGAGCAGTCGTACTTAAGCTACTTATTACCATGGTACATCTGCACTGAATAGTCTTCCTTGAGTAAAAGTCAAAACGGATTTTCAGTTCCTCTATACTGCTTTTAGTACTGTAAATATTTGCCTACCTTGCTTTTTGTTGAATATAAACAAGGCACAGAATTGTGTCCTTCCTCAGAGCTGTAGAGAAAGTCATCCTAAAATTCAGGAATAGAATTTTTAGGGAACAATAAGCCAAAACTTACTCTCGATAAATGTCTGTAGGGGTTTGATCTTTATGGTTTTGCTTTTTAAGCAGTTGAGAAATCAACCCTTGGTAGAAATTAAACATCATAATGATGATAAACATCTGGAGTTGGGAACTAGGGAGATGACTTGGTAGGTAAGAGTACTTGCTATGTAATCATAAGAGCGTGAGTTTGGATGCCCAGCATGGCCATGTGTAGCTGCAACCCTAACACTGCACAGGAGAGCTTTCCCAGGCCTTGCTGGGCAGCTAGCCTAACTGTCACAGTGGAAAGCTCTGGATTCAGTGAGAGAGAGCCTGTCTGAAGGGGATAAAGTGGGGAGTTATAGAACAGGACACCCAGTGTCATGCTCTTGTACTGCATACAGGAGCATGGGTTTATGTCCCTGCACACACACATGCACTGTACCCACAGCACGCAAACGCACATGGATCCACACACATGCACTGTACCCACAGCACACAAACGCACATGGATCCACACACATGCCACTGTACCCGCAGCACACAAACACACATGGATCCACACGCATGCACTGTACCTGCAGCACACAAACGCACATGGATCCACACACATGCACTGTACCCACAGCACACAAACACACATGAATCCACACGCATGCACTGTACCCGCAGCACACAAACGCACATGGATCCACAGCTGGCCATTTCTCTTGTAATTACTTTCTAAGGTCCAATCATTTTGCCTTTAAGCAGCTATAAATATTTGTCTTTATGAAGAACATCTTAGTGTAAATACTGAGTCTCTATTGGATATACCTGATAAATACTACTTTAGAATTACATGGCCTTACTTTTTATCACTGTTCCACGGAAAGTCCAATTTTTAATTACTTGGTATTGACAAAGCTGTACAGCAGATGGATGCTGACACATCATTCTGGGCCCTGTGTGCAGCATCCCTTTTGCTGCTCCGGCTTGAGGATCGAGTGGCTGCTGCTTGTCTCTAATAAGACTCTAGCTTCAAGCTGCTACATTTTAATTGAGCTTTAATGTGAGGCAGCCACAATGACCTGAATATAAAGCAGGAAATGCAAACATTTTGAAGACTCAAAGGATTGGCCTTTTGGTCTTTCCTTAGGTGACATCTGCCTTTCCCCTTAGGTTTTCGCGAATGTCACAGATGCTACGTTGTCACATGGGATACTGATTGTGATGTACAGCTCGGGACTGATCAGACTGTATAGCTTCCAAGCCATCATCGAACAGGTAGAGAAAACTACAGTTGGACATTTCACACTCAGTATGAGGTGTGGACTGAAGTTTTTTGTCATTGTTTGTTTTGTGGTTATTGTTATCGTTTTTGACAAGTCAGGCACTCATACAGTTTTAAATTATAACAGTTATTATAAAAATGTGAAAAGATACATAATCTTTGCAAGAGGGATGGGGAGAGTAAACAGAAAGGCCCTTGAATGAAGACATTTCTCTGTCTTGTGCATGTAAATTTTGTTTTCCTTAAACAGGCTCTAAAGCCACTGTTTTCGCTTTGTTTTGTTTTTAGTTCATGCAACAGAAACTTGACTTGGGGTGTGCATGCAGTCAGGGCGGGACTCCGGGGACGGTGGGAGAGGCTCCTCTTGGCATCCCCTGTAATGTTAAGATCACAGGTATGGCTGCGTACGGAATCTTTCCAACTCAAGAAAGTAAGTGCTCATATGACTCGTCCTGCTCTGAAAGCACACTCTTTTCTCTCTGACTGTATCCTGACTCCTTTGACTTCCATACAGCATGTGTATCCTTTACTGTTGAGTAAATGTCAGCACAATTCTGTCCACTGTGCCCTGGAATGAAGGCCTGAGGATACTGAGCCTTTTGTACTTTTTACCTTTCTGATCCTTGATTTCCTTGTCTGGAAAATGGTAGTTCTGGCGATTCATACTACCCTAGCTTCCTTATAACTTAAGGTTTTTTAATTTTGTTAAGTCTACCCATTTCTAAGGATCGTGTTTTCCAAGGAAATATTAATGCTATGCCCACTAAAGATAGACAGATCCCAGACCTAGGGAGAATAAAAAAGAAAGTTTTACATGATTCTATGAAGACAGTTTAAAAAAAAATTCTGTATTTAACTCACTCACTGAGCCAAGTATGGTATATCCCTAGAATCCCAGCACCTGGGAGGCAGAGGCAGGAGGGTCAGAAGTTCAAGGTCATCCTTGGCTATATAGTGAGTTTGAGGCCAGCCTGAGCTACATCAGACTTTCTCAAAAACAAACAAGCAAACAAAAACCACCCCAACTTATTAAATTCTGCAACTTAGTAAAAAGCCATCAATTGAAGGCCAGCCTGAGCTACATGAGATCCTGTCTCAAAAAAAGAAAAAAGCTAAAATAATAATGTTCAAAAACATAGTCTTTGAAATTATTTTCTATTATAGAACAATATAATTGAATGCTTTGGGGGGGTCATCTGCCTGAGGGAATTAGCAAATTATATAGGGTGTTTGAGTGTCTGTTGCACACTGTGGAGATGGCAGCCCTCTGTCCAGACCTCTTCTCAGGCATCCAAGGACAGCCTGAGGATTATCGTCCAGTTAAAAGAGGCAGTTAGCTAGATGGCGTTATCCTAGTATTTTGTTTCTATTCTGAATTCATTAAGAGTCACTCACTATGATACAGAGAACATTTGCATCTATTTCTAACCAATAAACACTATGGTTTTTTTTAGGTGAAATTTCAAAAGTTTCTCTAATATAGCCAGGATAAAACAGGAATTTTTAAAAAATCGTCATTTACCATTGTGTCATCAACAAATAGTCAAGACACAGAAATGAAAGATGCAAGAAAGGAAAAGAATGTTCTGTTTAGTGGCAAATGGCAATTATATAAACTATGAAAAGTACCCAGTATAACCAATTCAGCTATCTATGAAGTCCAAAATAAGTGTTTTAAAAATGATTCATTTTTAAGTGAATTAGGCAGTTTTATAAAAAAGTTAGCAATACCTCCTACCTCAGAAATGCCTCCTGCATTTAATACAAACATGCTCATAAAGCTCTTTTAAGAATTTTGTATGTCTGCTGTATGTAAGTCACTGTTTGGAGCCAGCAGAGGCCAGAGGAGGGTGCTGGATCCCCTGGAACTTGAGTTGAAGATAATTATGATGAGAGTGCTGGGGACCGAACCTGAGTTTATTCTCACATGGCATTTGAATCTTTTTCATGATTTACTGACACATGCCCTTTGGCTGTTATTATATTTGGATATTAATATTTTTTCTTATTACCTGAAAAGACCTTGTTTATTTAAGATATTTCCTTTTAAAAGCTTTTAAGTACTTTAAATATCTTTGATATATCTATACCTGTTCTTTCTTTCTCCTCAAAATTGCTTGTAAGCTGCTTTTCCTTGCTTGTTTTTCTCCTGTGTACAGCTCTCAGAAGTAAGAAGAACCCTAACAAAGCACACATTTCCATTCTAACATGTAACTCTTACATGAATGATCTGAGAATAACCCCTTGAAGACAAGTGGTTTTATAAACCAGATATTTTCCAGGTAGAAGCACAAATCAGGAGGCTATAGATGAGCAGTCTGACCTATAGCCACAAAAAGAGACTGTGACCTCCCTGCAATACCTTCTCCTTACAGTGTTTAGAGTGGATCTATTATGTTATAATTAAAACAGTGATCAAAGAGGAAGAGAAAAAAACGCCAACAAAATTGTCTTTGATGTCCATCCCCAAGAGACTGATTCGATATGTCTGTAAAAATGAACTTGTTTGATGATAATACTGGTAGTGATGTCTGCTCTTTAATAAAGTCTCATTGTGGCCTAAATTGGTTGCATTCATTCAGACTGACGTTGCTTCTATACAAGAAACTAACACAGGTCAGCTTTTGTAAAATTTGCTGGTATGTATTTTTAGACTATAATATGGAAGGTCTCCTTGCCTTTGGAAGGTTTAGTAGACCTGATTACGTTCCTCGATTGTTCAGGGAGTTGACATTGTGGCTAACCCAGAGTCTTACACATAGACCCTCAGGGTGGCTGCAGTTTTTGTGATATATTTACCTCCCTCACCCCCGTGATAAGCACCTTCAGCCCTTTTTTTCCCCACATGTAGGCCATGTATTCCCACCAAAACACATGCTAGAAGGTTAACTAATAGCTTCACTTTGTTTTCTACCAGCTTTCTGTTCTCTTAGCAACAAACTTTTCTTCTGACTGCATTTTATTCCCTTGAACATAGTAATTTTTCATTAATGAGACTTCATAAAGTATGTATATACACCAAGAACTGTTGAACTTAATGAGTGGTACAAGTCCACCCAAAATGAGAAGCCAATAAATTTCTCTTGCTCATCTTTACAGACTCACCATCTCCACTCTTTGAAGTTTCATCCCTGGAGAATGCTTTTCAGATAGGAGGCCATCCTTGGCACTACATCATCACACCTAATAAGAAGAAACAGAAAGGAGTTTTCCATATTTGTGCCCTAAAAGATAATTCCTTGGTAATTCATGAGTACTCAACTTTTTAATAGTAAATTTATATTACAAATTTTGATTCTCTACTCCTCTAATAGCGCTGTATGCCCAGGAATTACCTTCTCATTTAGACCGTGTCTCTATGTAGCAGTGGCTGGCCTGGAACTCAGAGATCTTCCTGCCTCTGTTACCCCAGTGTTGGGATTAAAGATGTGTGCCATCACACCTGGCATTTGGGGACAATTTAAAATGCAGAGAACATAGGAAATAGTGTTTTGTCACCTAGATTTTTTAAAACACAAATTTTTGAACGGTCTTAAAGCACCAAGGATTCTCGTTTTCTCTCTTTCTCTCTCCCTCCCTCTCCCTCCTCCTCCCTCCCTCTCCCTCTTCCTCCCTCTCTCTCCTTCTCCCTCTCCCTCCTCCTCCCTCCCTCTCCCTCCCTCTCCCTCCTCCTCCCTCCCTCTCCCTCCCTCTCCCTCCTCCTCCCTCCCTCTCCCTCCTCCTCCCTCCCTCTCCCTCCTCCTCCCTCCCTCTCCCTCCTCCTCCCTCTCTCCCCTCCTCCCTCTCAACCTCTCCCTCCCTCCCTTTCCCTCTCCCTTCCTCTCCCTCCCTCCCTCCCTCCCTCCATCCCTCCACCCCTCTCCCAGACACTCATGTAACCCAGGCTGACCTCCAGCTCACTCCACAGGCAAGACTGGCCTTGAACGTCTGATACTCCCAAGTGCTGTGAGTGTAGTTACGTGTCCCCATACATAGCGAAGGGTTTTGTTCTAACGGTTTTGCTGCAGGCTTCTCATGGAAAATATCTCTCAGATGCTTCCGTGGGAACTGTTGCTAGAATATATTCAGGCCGCCTCTGAAATTGCTGTGGAATGTGTTGTTGATTTTTGAAGCGAGCAGAACCAGATGGAGTTCTGGAGCTCACAGTGTTGGCGCTGAAATGGAGTATTTTCAAGGGTTTCCTCAAGTTGCCTCTGGCACCACAGGAAGAAATGGCTCATGGCAAACAGTAAAAGTTTAACCCATTAAGTCCATCTTAATTTTCTTTCAAAATATGACTTTTTTTTCTTGAGTTTCCATTTAATCATTTGAGGTCTAGCATGGTCTGACATGGCTAGGGATACATTTTCCTCCTTGCTTAAATTCTCCCAGGATTCTTTCCCTGTTGATGTGTCACTGGGCCTGCCCAGAGAGCCCCTTTACCCCCTGACCCATGCTGTGGCTCGCTTCTTTCCTGTATTGCTGACTCAATGTGGTTTCTATCAGATAAGTTTGCTTTTTATGAGGTGGATTGAGTTTATTCCAAACCCAGGTCTTCCAGGACCCTTGCGCAGCCAGGCACTTTTGGCTCCGGTAGCTTTTAGAGTCACAGGTCCCCACCTTCCGCCACGTTGAAGGTCGGCATAGCCTTGGGTCCTGGTGTCTCCTTCTGATGTCATAGGGTCGCTGTGTCTAGTGTCTTCTAGTTAATTTGTGAGAACCCTTTTCCCTCCATTTTCTCACTTCTTGGTCACAGGTAACAGCCCCGTAGCCCCCCTCCCTTCTGTCACGTTTTTACAGAGGATTTTCCTGCCATTGCAAGCCCTGATGTGACTGTTCACCTCTCAGCCAGGACTCTTCAGCCACCAGTACCTGGTATTCTCTGTTCCTTTGCATCGAACCTTACACAGTGTATTTCCTATACATTTACTGTATGTTTTTATATAAGAACTGATTCAATGTGTTCTTTCATAAAGAAACAAGTGATCTTTAAGCATACCTATCTCATACTCTCTAATAACAACAGCATTTGGTCAGGCCTATATTTCAGCAATTATAAATAATTGCCAAAAACAGAAGTTAATGGATGTACACTGCTCTTAGCTCCTGGTGCTGCTGGGTATGGTAGAAGGTAAAACATGAGTCCCCATGCATCATTTGTCATACAGTGCCTACCCTGTAGCTAGAGTTTTCCTGCCTGGCCCACAGTCAGGGCAAATCTCTTTCACCTGCCAGTCCCACAGCCTCTCAGACCCGACCAAGTAAACACAGAGACTTATATTGGTTACAAACTGTATGGCCATGGCAGGCTTCTTGCTAACTGTTCTTACAGCTTAAATTAATCCATTTCCATTCATCTATACCTTGCCACAAGGCTCATGGCTTACCGGCATCTTCACATGCTATTTCTCATCGTGGTGGCTGGCAGTGTCTCTCTGACTCAGCCTTCCACTTCCCAGCTTTATTCTCCTCCTTGTCCCGCCTACACTTCCTGCCTAGCCAATGGCCAATCAGTGTTTTATTTATTATCAGCAACACATGTGACATACAGAACATCCCACAGCACTACCCCCTACCCCTTTTCCTGAGACAGGATCTTACTATGTACTGCTGGCTGTCCTGGGATTCACTATGTAGACCAGGCTTGAACTCATAGACCTCCGCTTGCTTTTGCCTCCCAAGTAGGATTAAAGGTGTGCAGTACCACACTTGGCTTTTTTCTTTATTTTAATGTCTAAGAATGCCTACATAGTTTAGAATAAGACTAGTCTTGTCGTAAATGCTCATCAGTGTTAGACTCTTTTCTCAGATATGAGAGTTTAATATTTGACTTAATCAAAGAGACTATGTGACCTGAGTCAGAGACTCTTGCTTTGGTTACGTGTTTATGTGAGTGTACCTACTCTTCTGATTGACAGGTAGCTGTGCATAGGGGTGGGAGGAGGAAGTTGTAGGAATCTGCATGTATATAGTCATGGAAAGTTCGTGGACTTTGGAGTCAGATCTAGTGTTTAATGGGTTCAAAACAATGGACAAATATCTGTTCTCTCTGTGTGTCAGTCTCTTAGCCATAAAATGCGGCTGATATTTGCTTTGAGGGTTATTAAAATTCAGCGCAGCAGTGATGAAGCATCCCCACAACCCCCAATGCACATGCTTGAGTGAAGGTAGCTTGGGTTACTGTTACCTGAGGTATATTGCATGGCACAGGATAAGTCTATGGAGTTTCTGACTTTATTTATTTTTTTAAAGATTTATTTATTTATTATGCAGGCCAGAAGAGGGCACCAGATCTCATTACAGATGGTTGTGAGCCACCATGTGGTTGCTGGGAATTGAACTCGGGACCTCTGGAAGAGCAGTCAGTGCTCTTAACCTCTGAGCCATCTCTCCAGCCCGAGTTTCTGACTTTCACTGTTGTGAATTTCTCAACTTTGTATGCTCCCATTTGACCCTCACACAAGTCCCCCTTCAGCTGCTTTATATTGTCTTTCCTGTACCTGTGAGTTACCGAAAGGGTTTGATTTGAAAATTTGTTTACCCTTCTAATCCTTGTCTTATTTTTTTTTCCAACTTCAGGCAAGAAATGGAATCCAAGAAATGGAGTGTTGTTCACTAGAATCTGACTGGATCTATTTCCACCCTGATGCTTCTGGAAGAATCATACATGTTGGCCCAAATCAAGTCAAGTGAGTAATTTTGTTAGTACTTTAAAATTAAAAGCAATTTTTGTAGCATTTATTGGCATTTTTTATTTTGCTTGTAACCATTGTAATTTTATGAAAAAGTTTGCTTGTGTGGAGTATTTCCTGAGAGACTGTTGTGTGTACAATCTGGTTTTATTCTTCAGCTTTCCCATGACTGTCTGTAAGTATTACATACAAGTTCCTTGATAGATGAAATGTGAGTGAATGAAGAGAATTAGGGATTATCCTGCCATCATTCAGTTTTGTTTACTTTGTTTTAAGACAGGCTCTTAGGGGTTTGCTGTGTAGCTCATACTTGCTACAAGTGTCTAGCCCAGCCTTACCTTGAACTCATAGTCTTTCTGCCTCTGTACCCCAACTCGTGGGATTATAGGAGTGTGCCACACACCTAAATGGATCTTCATGTTCTAGGACTGATGAGAAGGAAAGAAGATAGCTGAGCCAGGTGGCGCAGGCCTGAAATCCCAGCTGCCCAAAAGGCCAAGGCAGGAAGATCACAAGTTCAAGGCCAGCCTGAGCAACTTTGTGAAACCCTATCTCTAAAAAAAAGGAGGAGTGGGGAGGGGGTGCTGGAGATGTAGTTCATCAGGAGAGCACTTCCCTGTTGTGAGTGAAGTCCTGGTCCAGGTGCCCTCAGAGAAAGATGTAGTTCATCAGGAGAGCATTTGCCTGTTGTGAGGTCCTGGTCCAGGTGCCCTCAGAGAAAGGTGGTGATTGGCCTTTGTTCTGAGCTTGTGGACTGGTGTTTGTTTACTGTTCTCTTTCAAGTCGACCTTCTTCCTTCAGATGGTCTTCGTTTGGCTTCCTTGACAGTAAACTGTTTTCTCCTCCTTCTCAGCCTTCTTTATTATATCTTTCATGGTTTTGATCTTCTACCCAGACTTCTGCTAACTGTTGCTTAGCCTCAGTGTTTGGGTCTTCTCTGCTCACTCAGGATTTTCTACCTATTTGATTCTAGTTATTCCCTTGATTTAAAAAACTGGAAGTGTACTCTCATTCCCAACCCCACTCTGGTTATATACTAAAAACTGGAAATCTACTGTCCTTCCCAACCCCCACCCCAGTTATATACTAAAAACTGGAAGTATACTGTCCTTCCCAACCCCCACCCCAGTTACATACTAAAAACTGGAAGTATACTGTCCTTCCCAACCCCCACCCTGGTTATATACTAAAAACTGGAAGTCTACTCTCCTTCCCAACCCCCACCCCAGTTACATACTAAAAACTGAAAGTCTACTCTCCTTCCCAACCCCCACCCCAGTTACATACTAAAAACTGGAAGTCTACTCTCCTTCCCAACCCCCACCCCAGTTATATACTAGAAACTGGAAGTATACTGTCCTTCCCAACCCCACTCCGGTTATATACTAAAAACTGGAAGTCTACTCTCCTTCCCAACCCCACTCCGGTTATATACTAAAAACTGGAAGTATACTCTCCTTCCCCAACCCCCACCCCAATTATATACTAAAAACTGGAAGTATACTCTCCTTCCCGACCCCCACCCTGGTTATATACTAACCCAGACTTTTCTGTCTCATGCCAAAAACTTTTTTTTTGACAAGGTCTATCTATGTTGTAGTGGAACTTGCAATGTAGACCAGGCTGGCCTTGAACTTAGAGATTCACCTGCCTCTGCCTCCCTAATACTGGGATAAAAGACGTACATCACCAAGCCTGGCTTCTCCCCAGCTCTTAAAAGATAAGCCCCTTTGAATATTACCACTAATTGACTCAGCTATCGGTTGAAAAACCATTATCTGATTTCTTTGTCGTTGTCAATGTGACGTGTCCAGTTATCCCCGCCACAGTGGCTTCTCTTTGCTGTTTTCTTTGTAAATGGGACTGTAGAGCTTTGAGAACATGGTGATTTTGAAGCTTTTTAATGATGTGAACAGATTTCTGTGGGTGGTTATTTTCTCTTGATTAATCAGCTTGACCTATAAGATCATTTATAGTCTGCAAATCCAAATCTTTAAGTAGAATCCTGAAAAAATGGTATTGTTGAGGTTTTTTTTACTCTTTTTGAAAAGTTCTGTTAGTTGCTGGTCCTGTCTCAGTCACTGTTAGCTCTAGGTGAATTCTTAGCTCTGTAGTCTACAGAAACAACAGTGCCACTATCTACTCTAACGTTAGGGGTGAGACACACAGGACCTGCTGCAGGAAGAGTGAGGTCTGCATGGTGGTGTCATTGAACTTGTTGGGAAATGGTTTAGGTCTGAGCAAGCCACTGCGTTACCTATTCAGTGGCACTCGTCACACACAGCTGTGCTTTTCTGTTTCACAAATAGGAGTGTGAAGAAGGTTACGGATTTGGTGTGAGACTAGTATTACAGACTGGTCAATGGAGGAGAAGTGAGTTGCTGCAGTTTTCATTTGCTGAGTTTCAGTTGAGGTCAGCTTGGGTGGTTTGATGGTGTTTTGCAATCTTGAGTTCTTAGAATTCTTTTTCCTTTTCAGAGTCTTGAAGCTAAGTGAGGTAGAAAATGATAGTTCTCAGCATCAGATCTCTGAGGATTTTGTCATCTGGGCCAATAGAGAAGACAGGGTAAGTCAGAAATATTTTATATTCTTTCTCTAGAACCATCTAGGTAACTTGTAATCTGCATGTTTTCCTGCTAGGCTGCAGACAGGACCACTGTGCAGAATCTGCTCATCTTGTCTGCGTGAGTAGCTGGTCTAAGCCTCACTCACGGAGAAGATTTGAAGACAGTTGATTATACTGAGTTTATCTTGCCTGTTTCTTTTTTCTTTTCTTTCTTTTTTTTTTTTTTTTTTGTCTTCAAATTTTTTTAACGATGAATTGTCAATTTTTGGTTCTAAATAGTTGTACAAACTTAGGGCTGGGTGTGGTATAGGTCTTTTAAAACCAGATGCATGGACTGTAGCTGTTACTTTCTTGTAGTGTATAAGCTGAGACCCTTGAAGAGGGGAGCTTCTGAAAGCAGGGCCACCTTAAGTTGTCTGTGTTGTGTTAAAGGCAAAAGTCAGAAGGAAAAATGAAGAGCAAGTCTATAACCTTTAATTAATTAGCTTTTGCTTATTCTAACATTTTATCCATTTAAAACCTTTATTAAAATAAAGTATTTTCCACTGAGTGAAGGACTGAAAATTATATTGAAATTAAATTTGGAATTGAAGGATTGTGGGTATTGGAAAGGACCAGCTGATTTGACCACATTTCTGAGGACAGTTTCTTTGATTGATGTAATGGAGCATGTCCTGATTTTCCTTTCCCCCTGATAGAATGAAAACTTAATCACTGTTACAGCTTCTGGACGTGTGGTGAAAAGAAATTTCAACCTTCTGGATGATGACCCCGAACAAGAGGTATTCTTTAGTCAAAATCACCATCCAAGCCTGTAGCCATTCCCATGCAACTGAATGCTTCAGGGCCTGGGGCGGATACTGGAGGAAGGGTCCCTGCAGGTGGGGTGGTATGTGTGGTTTCAGTCGGTGTCACCCCACCTTCTCCTTCTTATTGGAATCTGCTGCGCAATCTGTAGGAAAGTGTCCAGGGCTAAAGTCATTTGAAAACATGATTAGCTTACTGTTTTTGTGAGGTATGCACTCCGTCAGTGGCTAGCCGTCGAGATGGTTCTGCAGGTAGGAGCACTGTGTCCAAGCTGGTGCAGGCTGGACGACCTGAGCTCAACCCTTCGATCCTTCAAGGTAGCAGGAGAGAACTCTCTTCCAAGAGTTGTCCTCTGACCTCCACATGCACACATGCGTGCACACACACACACACACTTTTTTTTAGATAAAGAGTTTTTAAAAAGCAAATTCTTCAGGGTGAGTGATGAATATAGTTCAACAGTGGATTGCCTGAATAGCATGCATGAGCCCCTAGGTTCCGTCCCTGTAGAATGGATAACAACACTCAGCAGCCATAAAGTTGAGGTTGTCCTGGCAGTACTCTCGGGGGACTCAGCAGTCAAGAGCACTTGCTGCTCAGTCATAAGGACGAGTTCGGGTCGCAGCACCCGGGGAACAAATGGGCATCCTGCAAAGACCTGTAACTCCAACTCCAAGGGATCCAGTATTCTTTCTGGTTCTGTTTGACAAAGTCTGCAGGATACTGCTTGATACCTGAAAATCTGGGGAATGACCCATGTTTTACAGGTATATACATAGAGATACATTTCTACTGAGTCTCTCACCCATTCGTTCTTCCTGCTGCTGTATCATAAGGGATAGAATAATTAAATTTAAAATGTAGGACTATTCCTAGCTCATTAACTGGAATTGACCCTACTTTTATCTGTCTCCAAGACTTTCAAAATTGTGGACTATGAAGATGAGTTGGACTTGCTATCTGTAGTAGCTGTCACTCAAATAGATGCGGAAGGCAAAGCTCACCTGGATTTCCACTGTAATGAGTACGGAACCTTACTCAAGAGCATCCCACTAGTGGAGTCATGGGATGTGGTACGTATAACCGTTGAATACTAAGTTGGAAAAGTTTTCTTTACAGGTGCCATTTATTAGAACGTGTTCATATCAGTCCAGACTCACCTGTGCCATGACCACATGAAAGAAGTTATTGGCCAACAGGCAAGACAAAATGAGTACTTCCTAAGCCTTCTTTTTCTTAGCATTAGGATTACCTTCTTACCAGTACCCCGAAGATAAAACTTTGTGTTACTTGAGACATGTTATTTCCTTACCATAGTCTTGTTTTCCTCCCAATTTTAAGTTTGGTAACATCTTTTTAAATGAAATTATAATTATCCCCCACAGCTAGTTAATCAGAGGCAATATCTGAGCAAGTCAGGTTTCCAGCACTTGGAAATAATTGTTTCCAAATATTCATAAACTGGACATGTACTGGGAATATGGCTCATTCATAAACTGGACATGTTCTGGGAATATGGCTCATTGAGTAGAGTATCAGCCTAGCGTACAGAGACCCTGGGTTCAGTCACAGCACCACCTAAAATGAGTTGGTTTCAAGGGGACTGGGGAGATGGTTCAGTGGCTGTGCAGATGTGAGAACTTCAAGTTGGGATCCCCAGCACCCACATAAATGCTGCCAGGTGCGACAGCCCCTGACATGCAGGTGAAGACAAAAATCTCTGAGGCAAGATGGCTAGATCAGCCAAATTACTGAGCTCTGGACCCGATGACTAAGGTGGAGAGTGATTGAGGAAGACATCCGGCATCTTCCTCTAGTCTACACACACACAGACCTCCACACACAGGCCTACACACACAAACACACACAGGCCTACACACATACACATACACGGCCTACACACACACACACACAGGCCTACACACACATACACACACACACACACACACACACAGACCTCCACACACAGGCCTACACACACACACACACACACACACACACACACAGGCCTACACACATACACATACACGGCCTACACACACACACACACACAGGCCTACACACATACACATACACGGCCTACACACACACACACACACACACACACACAGGCCTACACACATACACATACACGGCCTACACACACACACACACACACACACAGGCCTACACATATACACATACACGGCCTACACACACACACACACACACACACACACACAGGCCTACACACACATACACACACACAGGCCTCCACACACACACATACACACACACACATACATACACACATACACAGGCCTACACACACATGTGAGCATGCACTGACATCTCCCTCTGGCCTCCACACACATACACACACACACAGGTGTCCACACACATGTGAGCATGCACACATTCCACAGCACATACAAAAATAAAAGTTACAAGGACATCTTCCCTCTGCCTAGGCCTTTTTCTGTCAGTGAGGAACTTGAGCATATGAAATGCGTGTGCGTGCTCGTGCAGTCAGTCAGTGTGCAGTGCTGACAGTGAACTGTTTCTCTGCCTCCTCACCCAGCTCTTCCCATTCTCTAAAGTTTCTATTATCAATAATAAAAAATCCATTTCTGGCAGCTCTGCCACGTCTGTGTAGATACGAAGGTTCCTAGGGTAGGTGCTATGATATTTTGGTGACATAGCAGTGACTATGATTCTGTGAAAAGCAGATCCCACGTGACTGTGTTTTTGTTGCAGACATATAGCCATGAAGTCTACTTTGACAGAGACTTGGTGCTACACATCGAACAGAAACCCAATCGGGTCTTCAGCTGCTATGTTTACCAGATGGTCTGTGACCCTGGGGAAGAAGAAGAAGAAGAAGACGAAGAAGAAGAAGAAGAAGAAGAAATTGTCAACAGAAGTGATTAAGACAGTGAAATCATTGTAACTTGAGACATTGGTGAAGCACCTATCAGCTGTGTCCAGTCCTCCTTATTGTCTGCATGGAACATTCTGCAGTATTTTCCAGAACAGGTCTTGTGCTAGCTTCAAAGGACTAGGTCAGACTCTTGCCACGTGAGGTAGTAAGGACTCCATTTTATATAAATGATCTCTAGGATGCTGTCCCCAGACGCCCAGCGTTTTGAAACTTTTAGATGAGGTGCTAATGTGAATATAAAATGCTAGGGAATGGAGGACAGTTAAACTTAGGTGTCCAGGAGACATCATCGATGCAGGGATAATTAGCATGATTCTTAAAGACTACTATAATGTTTTAATTGGTAAGGCTAGGAGAGAGAAACAGATATAAAAATATGAAACATAGAAGCCAGAAGTGGTGGAGGAAAACTGTAATCCCCAGTACACAGCACGTCATCAAGCGAAAAGATCAGTTCACAGCCAGTGTTGGCTGTATAACAAATTCAGGGCCAGCTTTACATGAGACCTGGTCTCAATATGACAACCAAAAGATAAATCCTATATGCTCTAGACAAGCTTTGATTAAGGATTAGAAATAGGAGTTGTAATGTAAAATCATACTTTTGAGCCAAAAATCACCACAGCTTCTTTGTAAAAAATAATATATATGTAGTTTTTTTGTGTGTTTCTATACAATATCAAGAATTGATTCTAGTTTTCAAATGACCATTTCTTATATGGTGTAATTCCCATGGCCTGATGTTCTCATTGGCTGTATTTGGTGTGTGTGTATCTTAATAGCAGTGCACTTGGGTGTGTTTATGAGGATATATATGCATGTTCATGTGTGTGCAGGTGTGCCTGCATGTGCGCATGTGCATTTGGAGGCCTGAAGTCGGCCAGTGGGGGTGTTCTCAAGAGCCATCTACGTCGTGTTTTGAGATGGGGTCTCACTAGGATCTGGGGCTCACTGATTATGCTAGTCTGGTTGGCTAGTCAGGGGTTCTCCTGTCTGCTTCCCCAGCACAGGGATTAAAGGCATACCATCAAGCCCAGATATTTCCATGGGGCAGGCACTGTCCAGACTGAGCTGTCTCCCCGCACTGGGTATTTGTGTTATAAAAGACTCCAAGCAACACTGAAGTGAAACCTTTTTCTGATTTGTAGCCTGTTTCGCTCCTAATACATCTGAAGATGTTGGTCTATTTTCCATTCTGTTGACTGACTGAGTCTGTTTCATCTAGTGATTTTCATATCTAGGGGAGAACATAAAGGGGCCTCTGTTAGGCCACTTCTGTGCACTGCTGGCCCCTGGTGGCCTCTTCTTCAGAGCGCAGTTGAAACCCCGGAGTTCTTTCCTGGCTGAGAATCACCTGGTTAGCCAGAGGAAGATTTTGATTGTTCATGGAAGGAGTGTTTTTTCTTCTTAGAACAGATTTAAGCATGACACTTGAATTTCAGTAATCACTTTCCAGAATGTTAGACAAAGATAACCTACGTATAGGGAGAAACTGGTACTTACATTCCCTGTTTGAGAAATCCAGTTGCTCAGAATGCACATGTTCATCTCATTTTCCCAATTCAGCTTCAAAAAAATAACTGTAAGACAAGAAAAGATCAGTCAGGGCAGGTAGCTCACACCTGTAATCCAAGCACTCAGGGAACTGCAACAGGATTGCTACAAGTTTAAAGCCAACGCAAATCATCATCATCATCATCATCGTTGTCCCAAAGGCAGAAGCAGGACAATCAAGAGTTCAGTGTCAGCTTGGCCAGTAGTGAGTTCAGAGCCAGCCTGGGCTACATGAGACCCTGTCTCAATAAAGCATAAAAGAACAGCAATAAACCATTTTTTAATTCAAGTTTAACATTAAAATATGGAATTTTAGCTTGGAAAATTTGTATAAAAATCTTTCCATTTTGTCCTGACCACATGTTAAGGACGGTGTGGGTTCTGTCCAGTTGGCCACTGAAAGTCTGCAAAGATGTTTCTAGTTGATTATGATCAGCAGCACTAAGGAGAAAGGTGTTGGCTGTTTAAAAATCGAAGAGTTAGTAGCAGGGTCTATACAATCAAGAAATAAAGGAAACAAATCTAAAATCATCTTTTTGTGCATAGACAGTTACAGGTTGAATATTCCTTATCCAAGATGCTTAGGACCAAAATTGTTTTGTAATTCAATTTTTCCCTTGATTTTAGAATGTTTGCAGGTATGTTATAAAATCTTGGTGATGGGTTCAAGGTTGAAGCATGAAATCTTTTTGTCTGTTTAATACATATCTTGTGGCCAGACGGTGGTGGCTCACACCTTTAATCTCAGCACTCAAAGGCAGAGGCAGGAGAATCTCTGAGTTGGAGGCCAGCCTGGTCTACAGAGTGAGTTTCAGGACAGCCAGGCCTACACAGTGAACCCTGTCTTGAAAAACAAAAACAAAAAACAAACACAAAAACTATGTATCTTGTGTACATGACCTAAAGGCACTTTTATGCACTATTTTAAGTGTGCCCATCTGTGTTTTAACTGTGACCCAACACATAAGGTCAGGTGTTGAATTTTGTACTCATGACATCATGTCAACACTAAAAAAGTTTCAGTTTTTAGAGCATTTTGAATTTCCAGATTATGGATATTAGTATGCATTGACATCATAGAATAAGGCAGAATGTATGTAAGGTAAAAAGAAATCTTTCTGGAGGTGATCCTATGTAGAATTGCCATCTGAGAATGTAGAGATAATTACTTCATGGGCAAGGTAGTAACATGTTAAAGTCTAATACTTAAATCTACTGTTTGAAAAAATTCAGTCTCATTTATACTTAACAGCTAGCTCTATTTAGTGTCTCAGAAGTGCCGAGAGCATTTTAGAGACAGCATTGTAATTACAGAGCAGTTAACAGGTGCATGCCCAGCCCTGCCTAGCGTAGTCACACCTTGCTGTTTTGTTTTTGCTTTGTTGTTTGGGTGGGGGAGGTTGTTTGTTTGGGCTTGGGTTTTTTGTTTGTTTGTTTTGTTTGTTTGTTTTGTTTTTTGTGCATGCATGCTCGTGGGGCCAGGGGTGGGTATTTTTTTAGACAAGGTCTCACTATGTAGCTCTGACTGCCTTGCTACACTATGTAGTCCAGGCTAGCCTCAAACTCGCAGCAATCTGCCTGCCTCCACCTTTCAAGTGCTAGAATGCACCCCACACCTGACCCACAAGTTTACACATTGAAAAAGAAATCTAATGAGGAGAGCACAGCAGAGAGAAGAAAGGACCGTGCTGTCGAGGCTCCACGGGACAGTGCATTTGCTTTGCGTTTTGAGAGCATTTGGAGCGAGCAGTGCCTTTAGACTTCAGTCC
Source organism: Peromyscus eremicus (assembly GCF_949786415.1). Classification (NCBI taxonomy): domain Eukaryota; kingdom Metazoa; phylum Chordata; class Mammalia; order Rodentia; family Cricetidae; genus Peromyscus; species Peromyscus eremicus. The sequence continues at coordinate 49,333,058 of NC_081419.1, forward strand.
TGGCGGGGTCTTTGGCGGTCATTGAGTTTCTTCTTTAAATCATTGCTGTGTGTATGGGTGTGCGATAGTAGAAAGAAACCCATGTATTTGAAAGGCAGTTGAGACATGTCTGAGATCCGTGGTGAGAAGGGATGGATTACTTCTAGTCTCAGCGTGGCATGACCACTAAGAGACTCCTAGTGTGAGCCGAGCCTGGTGGTTCATACCTGTGAAACAGGAGGGTTGCCACAAGCTGGAGGCTAGCCTGGGATCCACGGTTACAGGCCATCCTGGGCTACACAGCCTCGGGTAACTCCAGCTCCAGGGGATCTAACATAAATAAAAAATGAGTGTGTGTGTGTGTGTGCACACCAGAAAGCTGTGTCCAGCTAACGGGATTAGCTACAGCTGTTTAGTTTTGGCCAGTTGACACAGTTTATGGGAATGTAGGCTGCATGACTGGTAATGGGATGGTTGATAAAAAGATGCCAAAAGATACTGGAGATAGAAAAGAATGGAGGAAATTTAAATACCACTCATACCAAGAAGTTGCGCTGGGGAGCGAGCTCAGTGGTGGAGCACTTGGCTGTTGTGCATGAGGCCGTGGGATCAGTTCGCAGTGCTGAAGTAGCAGTAACAACCAGAGCAGTGCGTGCAGCCCCAGGTACGGGCCTGCAGTGTCTGCGCTGCTCACTGAGGCAGGGGCGCTTCTTGGCAAGTGCAGATGTTACTGTGTTCCCGAGTGACACAGCACGCTTACTGTTCTTGGACTATCCCAGGATTTATCGCAACTCTGGGAGAAACAAAACAAATCCTGTCACTGTTGCTATTGAACTAACAAGTGAGGAGATGATTTTGTTCTGTTTAAATTAAGATAGTCCATAGTTTCCCAACGTTTGAGTATTTTATTAAACCTTACATATACTTTTTTTTTAAACCAACGGTGGGAAAAACATGTTTTCTCTCTCTCCCTTGCCTCCACCTCCACTCCCCAGAATTTACTGTGTAGTCAAGGCTGTCCTTAACCCTGTGATGAGCCTCCACGCCCAGCTGTGTATACTGGACGGTTTCTGTCTGCCACTGATCTTGATGGATGTAAAGTGTCCTGTTGAAGTAACCCTCTTCAGGTATAAGCCATTGTTTCCCCCTTTGTACAAGAAGGGAAGTGAGGCTTGTGCAGAATGACAGTAAGGGCCTGGGAGGTGTTTACTGAGTGTGAGGTGGGATTTGTTTGTTTTATGTGGCCTGCGCTCCCACCCCAGTGCTGAAGATAGAAGAACCCAGTCCTCTGTGCACGCTAAGCAATGCTTTTACTACAACCCAGCTCCTGGTAAGTGTGTGAGTGAGACAACTGAATTTCCATTTTGGGACTAAATTTGGATAAGACAGAGTTTATGCACAAATTGACATAAAATTGCTCTTTGTTCAACAATTGGAAGTACTTCAGAAATGATAATTCGTAACGACAGTAAACACCAGTATTACTGACTACTCGTACCATAATTTAGCTTCAGTTCAATAATTTTTTAGTGTTGGCTATACACTTGAGAAGCAGGAGTATTGCCACAAGCTCCAGGCCAGCCTGGGCTGCTTAGTGAATAAGCTCCAGGCCAGCCTGGGCTACTTAGCACCAAGCTAGTAAAGAATATAAAACAAGATCCTATCAGAAAAAGATGATGATTTTTACAGTTTCTTCTCTTTCTTACCATGTTTGTGAACATTAAACATTTAGAACCTAAACAAAACTCAGGAGCTAATTTCTGGGCCCTCTGTTGCTGTGTGATCTCTGGCTCCTACGGGGAACAGTGTATTTCAAGCAGGGTCTGTATTAGATGAGAGTCAGAACTTTCCTCATTGTGTTGGGAAGATTTTAAACCATACAGTGAAGTTTATATAACTTTATTGTGTGTTACCAAACACCAACCACGTAGGTTCCATTCTCTTTTATTACCTAGCTTTTCAGTGCATTTCAAAAGAAATCACAAATGTCAGATTATTCCCCCAGTACATTAGACGCATATAATAAATTTATTATTCATTTAGATTTTACCTTTTTATTTCATATTTACATGTAATGAAATGCACAGACATTGTATTAATTTGCTGAGATTTTGTGTTCGTGTAATCCAAATCCTTTTCAAAGTTTAAAGTGTTGAAGTCCTCCCTTCCCAGGCCACCCTCACATCACCTGACTCTAACTCCATCACATCCCAGGGCGAACTACTCGGCACAATGACTGTGAAATTCATTAATGTTGGAGCATCACTTCTCTTTATTCCTTTTAATTCCTGAATATTTTATATGAATACATCAGTCTGTTCTTCTGTGTCTGTTGATGGGCACCTGAGCTGTTTCTGCTATTGTTTTCTTACTGTTATGAATAAAGCTGCTGTGTTCACATTTGTGTGTATGTTTGTGTGTGTGTGTGTGTGTGTGTAGGCATAGTGTCTTTTGACATGATTGTGCACTCACTGAATTGCAAAACGTAGGGAGAGCAAATGCCTCTCACACAGCTCCCCTGTTATCTACTATTATGAACAGTTTGGAAAACACGGACACAGTACAACAGCCAAGCCCACAGACCTGACCCGGGTCTCACCAGTTTCCAAGTCTTTTCTCTGTGTATGTGCAGTCTACCACATTTCTTCATGTAGAGAGAACCATACAACCCAATCACAGTCGAGATGGAGAAGTGTCCATCACAACGGAGCGCCCTGTAGCTAGAGTTTTCCTGCCTGGCCCACAGTCAGGACAAATCTCTCTCACCTGCCAGTCCCATAGCCTCTCAGACCCAACCAAGTAAACACAGAGACTTATATTGGTTACAAACTGTATGGCCATGGCAGGCTTCTTGCTAACTGTTCTTACAGCTTAAATTAATCCATTTCCATAAATCTATACCTTGCCACATGGCTCGTGGCTTACCGGCATCTTCACATGCTGATTGTCATCGTGGCGGCTGGCAGTGTCTCTTTGACTCAGCCTTCCACTTCCCAGCTTTATTCTCCTCCTTGTCCCGCCTACACTTCCTGCCTAGCCAATGGCCAATCAGTGTTTTATTTATTGACTAATTAGCAACACATTTGCCATACAGAACATCCCACAGCACTTCCCCCTTTTTTTTTTCAAAAAGGAAGGTTTTAACCTTAACAAAGTAAAATTATATATAATTTGGGAATTTGGGCATAGCTTCTCTTACTACTTCCTGCTGGAGGGGGGCGCTGTATCTTATGGGGACACAGAAAATTTTAGAATTGTGGAATAGTCCATGAGGCTGTATTGTCTGAGCCAGTTGCCTTCAAACCATTCTGGATGTTGGATCATCTGGGCCATGGTGTCATCGGAGACCTTTCAGGGGGTCTTGGCTGGTCAAACCTGATGTATCTTAATCTGGAACAAATCCATAGCCTTTGGCTTTCTGTGGGAACAAAAGCAGAGACTCTTTTCCAAAGCAACATATCCTTATATTCAAATTTTGAAGTCAAGGTATCTTTAAAGTATACATATTGGTTTAACTCAGCTTCCTTTACAATCAAATATCTCTCTGCAGTTAAGAATCCCAAAGACAACACAATCCAGATTCTCTGTGTAATATCCATTTTTACGTGGCTTATTTTTTATACTACCTTTACTGTCTCTTTAAAGACTTTATTTTTTTAAACTATGTATTTGTTTATATAACTGTATATATCACCTTTTTTGTCTCTTTCAAGCCTACATATATTTTACACACATTGTAAGCTATTACATCTGAATCTGTCTTATTATGAATCTATTGCTTTAACCTGCAGCAGCTGTGGCTGCTGGCTCCGCCCACCTCAGCTTCCCAACATGGCTACGTTTACCACCAGCTCTGGGAGCTATCATGGGTCTATGCTTTTATCCAAGCAGCGTGTAGCCCAGAAACCTCTTCTGCTTTGTACTAGCAAAGGCTAAATCCACCACGCAGCTTAATGTGCCACTTGCAGAGGCCTCATTCCTGTCATACTGCAGGTCAAGCACACACACCAGAAACCCACCAGTAGCTCAAACCGGCAGCTGCTGCTCATTTGAGAGAGACAATTAGGAATTATTTTTAGCTCCATTTTAGAATCTTTTCTCAGTTTTTAGGTGGAAACTCTTGCCACCACGTTGGACACCATTTGTAGCTTGAGTTTTCCTGCCTGGCCCACAGTCAGGACAAATCTCTCTCACCTGCCAGTCCCACAGCCTCTCAAACCCAACCAAGTAAACACAGAGACTTATATTGATTACAAACTGTATGGCTATGGCAGGCTTCTTGCTAACTGTTCTTATAGCTTAAATTAATCCACTTCTATAAATCTATACCTTGCCACGTGACTCGTGGCTTACCGGCATCTTCACATGCTGTTTCTCATCGTGGCGGCTGGCAGTGTCTCTTTGACTCAGCCTTCCACTTCCCAGCTTTATTCTCCTCCTTGTCCCGCCTACACTTCCTGCCTAGCCAATGGCCAATCAGTGTTTTATTTATTGACTAATTAGCAACACATTTGCCATACAGAACATCCCACAGCAGCGCCCTGTCTTCCTTCAGGGCCACATGCTGCCATCTTCCTGCACACGCTTGCTGACTCTGACCAGCTCTTGGTCATAGTGTATATCTCTGTAAGAATGTTATACAAATCGATCATAAAACCCTTGACGTCTTCGCTGGCCTTTCCCACTCATCTTTATGGCCCCCTTTAAACTGCTGCACGTGGCAACGATTTGTGTCTTTCGTTACTGGGCAGTATTCCCTTGTATGGATGGACCGCAGTTTTCAGTCACTCCTGTTGAAGGAGATTTCCGTTATTTCCAAATAAATATATATATATATATATATATATATATATATATATATATATATATACAAATAGCTCTTGTATTCCTACACTTCTACTGAACCAGCATATTCAACTTTTGCTGAAGCAAATTCAAACCATGCTTCATAACAGTCACTGGCCTCATGAGAAAAGCAGTTTTTTCTTAATGTTTTGCTTGCTTTGAGGCAGGATCTTTTGTAGCCCACTGGCCTTGAATTTGCTTATGTATGTAGCGTAGCTAAGGCTGGCCTTGAACTCCTGATCCTTCTTCCTCTATTCCAAAGTGTTAGGACTACAGGGGTGTACCCCCCCTGCCTGGCTCTTTTAGCTTTTGTAAGGTGGGTACTGTCGTGTACATGGTTTAGGTGAGTCTTGGGAGGTGTAGAACCTAAGAGGCTGGGCCTCCAGGGGGCAGTTAAATCACAGAGGGTGCTGCTCATGTACAAAAATTGCTGTAGTTTTCATGAGACCCTGGTTAGCTATCACAACGAAGTTGTGGTTACAGAGTGTGGTGCTTTGAATGAGACTGTCCTTCATAGGCTCAAATGTTTGAATACTTGGTCCCTTGTTGGCAGCACTGTTTGGGTAGACTTAGGAGGTGTGGCCTTGCTGAGGAAGTGTGTCACATGGGGCACATTCTGAGGTTTAAAAGCCACATGCCATTCTCAGTGTTCTGCTTTGAGCCTTCAGCTCCTGCTCCAGGTGCCAGGCCTGCTGCCTCTGCTCTGGCATCGTGGACTCTCTCAACCTCTGGAACAGTAAGCCCATGGAAGCTCTTCCGTAGGTTGCCTTGGTCACGGTGTTCTATCACAGCAACAGAAAAGTGACTGGTACACAGAGCAGATGTAGTCCCTGCCCAGCCTCACTGTACCATGCCATCTCTCCCTCTTGCTCACGGATCTGCCCACAATGATAAAACCTAGCCAGATGCCCCTGGTGAGAGCATCCACAGCACGCTGTTTATACGGTCAGCCTCCGAGACTGAACTGCAGGAACATTTTCTTGTCCCTTCCCTCAGTTGGAGTACTGGGATCCAACCCAGCTACCAAACACTGCCACTGCATTCTCTCAGACCAAACTCTCTTCAAGTCCCACGGAAGGAACGGGCTTGTGTTTCTACCACTAAAGGAACTCTGACTAGGGCAGAGTGGTGAGAGTCAGAAGGGGGCTTGCCATTGGGCAGAGGCAGTGTAAAGAAAAGTCAGAAGAAAACTGCTCACCAGCCTCTAACAGTCATTTCAGGATTTTCAAAAGCCCTCGAGCTGGGTACGTACTTATAGTGCCAGTACTTGGAAAACAAAGGCAGGAGGATCTCAGGAGTCCAAGGGCAGCCTTGGCTACAGGAAACCACCTCAAACAAACACACACAACAGAACAGCATCAACAAAAACCCCCCTCGTAAGACTCATCGGAACAGGTGGTAGTTCCGGTTTCCTGTTCCTTTTAACTCAACAGTAGTCCCTCTCTCCCTCTTACTTCCTTGCCATGAGTTACTTTTGTTAAATGGATGATAGTTTAAACAAAACTATGTTTGACACTAGCTCAGTGTTGCACAGGCCTGATACTAAGTGTATCAATCAAAGACAGAACACAGGTGAGATGTCCCTTGTTGACAGCATGCACAGGCTCCACTCTGGGTGGCCCCACCACCTTCTTGAACTCACAACAGCTGTTGGGAAGCAGCTTCAGTTTGGCTCCTTCAGGGGCTAACCTCGAAAACAAGGACTGGTAACTTTCAAGACACAGAGAAACTCTGAACTTCCTTCCCTGGTGTGGTAATTGTAGGCTGTGGGGATGCGGAGGAAAGCGCCCTGGACTCTAGACTTCCAGACTTGGCCTCATGCTGGAGGCAGGAAGATAAGACATTCGCTGTTTATTGTTTTAAATCTACTGCCACTTTATCGATTGCCCTGGCTCTGGTGGTTCTTTCCTTTCCTTTTCTTTTACTTACTTTCTTTCTTTCTTTCTTTCTTTTTTTTTTTTAAGACATGGTACCATGTAGCCCAGACTGACTTCAAACTCAAAAAAAAAAAAAAAAAAATGTGGAGCCAGCCGTTTGTGGAGTGAAACTCTGAGACCGTGAGCCGACGTAAATACCTTCTCCTTTTAAACTGTTTCCCCTATATATGTTTCACAGTGACAAAAAGCTAACACATGAAATGAGATATCATGTTATGTCCTGCTGGGAACCATGGGCTTGGCTTGGCCTAGGTGCCTTGAGAGGCAGCATCAGGTTAGAGTCTGTGACTCCTCGGGCACCAAGTACCTTCCAGTTCCTGAGAAACAGAGGCAACTCCCTCAGGCAGTGGAGTGTTCAGGCCACTTTGTGTTTCTCTGTATTTTCCCTCAGAAGTCACAGAAGCGTGGAGACTCGACAGGACAACTGGTCTTAGATAGTGATCTCATGTTCCCTGTAAAGCTGGCCAGCATCCTTGTATCCTGGGCAACTACAGTGTATTGATCCTGGCCATTGCCACTGTGTTCTGTTTCTGGTAAGGGTATAAAAAGTCTGAGTGCTCTTAAGAAAGTTGTCACAGCCTCAGTCTTGCTGTGGCCCCTCCAACCCCAGCCTGGTTTAATTTCTCGATGGCCTTATCAGGTGACCTTGTGCAGGTGCTTACACCATCCATCAGCTTACCAAACAGCTTTAAAATAGAGACCAGTAACACTGTATTGGGCATAGTGTGAAGGACCACCATGATACAGTTATTGTAAAATCGCAACGATCTTTTATGAGACAGTTTATTTGATTAAAATATTTTAATCTAGCAATTTCAATTTAAAAATTTGCCTCAAAAGCATCCAGAAATATATAAAGATGTTTATGAAGGCAATTTTAGAATAGTGAAAGTCTACAGAAGCACAATGTTGATGTCAACAAATAAGGAATTCATTAAATAAATCATCAGGATAGCAGTGTCTATATAAGTGAGGTCTCTATCCAAACTACTCAAGTTTGATTCACAACCCCATTATTTTCTTGCTGTACACTGTCTTCCTTGTGGTCTGGTTTCCTCATCTGTAAAATGAGATTGCTGTAGGCATTAAATTGGTGGAAACATATACCTGATATGTTCTAAGTGATGAATAAGCATTCGTAATTTTCATGACTGAATCAACACAGATCACCAATGCTCCACATAAGAGCCAAGCGATCACTCTGTTTTAGAACAGAGTGACAGAGGAGAAGGAGAATCTCATCATGGGGCTTTGGCAGAAGGTAAGTCTGAGTGTTGGGGCAAGGAGGTGTCAGAAAAGTTCTCAACAGAAGGAAAGCTAGAGCAAAATCAAGGTACCCACAACAAAGAGCCCGCCTGCGGCTCTGGCCAGGCCAGGCTGTGCCAACAGAACATCAGTCAGACTGTCCATAAATAAAAACGAAGCAATCCAGAGGTGGACCTTTTCTTCCTTCGGGAGTGTGAGTCAGGAGAACTCAGATTCCACAGCCTTGCTGGGTTAAGAAGACACAAGGCTTTTCTAGGCTGATTTCTAAAATAACTATCAAATCATTCAAATGCTGTTGTTTACACTCCTATCACGTCAGGATGGTAACTGGACTTTGTAGGATGTGAATCTGATTTAGTTGGTTGCCTTCCCTTGATTGGCAGGTCCAGCTGTTCACTTTATAGATTTAAAAGCAGAAATAAACCTTAGACGTTTTGCCCAGGGGCCCTCAACTGTTTGTGTGACATGGACTCCTTTGGCAAGCCAATAAGGCCTCTCCCTCAGAATATTGTCTTTAAGTGCATTAAAAGTCCCAAACCCAAAGTTATAGGAAACTAATCAACGGAGTTACTAACACTTTGAAGAGAAAAATAAATTTGTGATGTCATAAAGTATCTGTTGGCATTGATTCAATGATAATATCTAATTGCAATTCTCAGTAGAAACTAGTGTTACGTTGAAAGAAAAAGGCTGAGTTCAGAGGATACCTGTGAAAATTCTATGACATAAAATCATCAATTGTAGTTAGGTGATAGTACTGCAAATACAAGTGTCATCCACCCACATAGTTAAAGACGTTGCTCAATTTCACTCAGTAGTTAATGAAAATAAAAATGCTGTTTTCCCATCTGTGTTTTGTTCCCATCCACCTGGTTAAGACTCTAAATAATACTAAAGCTATTCTGTCACTGGTTAGCAAATTATAGCCCGGTGTTTGGTCGCTGCACATGTCACAGCAGGCTAGCAGCAAACTCAAGTGCCTCCTCATTCCACCTGCCTCCAAACTGCTGCCTGCCGTCTGCCTGAAGCCTCAAGGGCCTAGGCTCGGCTAGAAAGAACACGTTAACGACAGGAGCCAAGTTAGCTTGGGACAAAAGTAAGCTTTGGAGGACCAGGAGAGAGCACCGTCAGTAAAACACCAGCCACACAAACACGAAGGCCTGCTCAGTACCCAGCACCCACAGAAAAAAGGCCCAAAGCAGACGTCAAACTAGTGGCACACACGTTTAATACCCAGCATCTTCAAGACATATGCTGGTAGATCTCTGAGAGTTCAAGGCTAGCCTGATCTACATAGCCAGTTCCAGGCCAGCCAGAGCTAAACCATGAGACCCTGTCTCAAGAAATAAAAGAACAAGCCGGGCGGTGGTGGCACACGCCTTTAATCCCAGCACTCGGGAGGCAGAGCCAGGCGGATCTCTGTGAGTTCGAGGCCAGCCTGGACTACCAAGTGAGTTCCAGGAAAGGCGCAAAGCTACACAGAGAAACCCTGTCTCGAAAAACCAAAAATAAATAAATAAATAAATAAATAAATAAATAAATAAATAAATAAATAAATAAAAGAACACATCAAAGATGTTGGCACATGCTTGTAATTCCAGTCCTGGGGAGGCAGAGACAGGCAGGTCTGGGAGGCTCACAAGAAAGCCAGCACCACCTAATCAGAGTTCCAGTGAGCGACTGTCTCAGAACAAACAAACAAACAAACAGAGACAAAAACAGGGGTTGCTCTGAAGAACAAGTGAAAATTGGACTGAGACCAGTTTTCTCTTTAAAAAGACATTCACCTGTTAACAAAGATACAATTAAGCCTTCCCAAGATCTAGTAAGATACATTTAAACTATTTGCCTGTAAATTTTATTTAGAAAATATCTAGTATCTCTCTGGAGACAGCAAGATGGTTCATTGGGTAAAGGACCAACCCTGATGATCCTGATGAGTCCTAACTCTCAGGAGGCACATGGTAGAGGAGAGGACTGACTCCCACAAGGTGTCCTCTGATATCTCTCCCTCCCTCCCTCCCACCTCCCCCCCTCTCTTACACACACACACACACACACACACACACACACACACACACACACACACACATTCACTCATTCACTCACTCACTCACAAACAAAATACATTTTTTGAAAGGGAAAGACTGAGACTCTCTCTTCTAGTCAGAGTTCTTTTTCATGCTTACGTGATCCTTTCATACCTCACTAAGGCCCTGAGGTCTATGAGTGTGAGGTCAAATTCTGGAAACCTATTTCTGAGGTGTGCTGCCTGTGAAAGCCCTTTGAAAACTGCATCTGTGACGGGAGGATTATCATTAGAATAGCTGTTTCTGTTATTGTAAAGCCGACCAGAAAGCCCCAGTAAAAACTCCAAAGGTAGAGCTATGGTTCAGAGTCCTCATTAATTGCATAGCCCAGGTCCTTACGCGGTACAATGCCCCACTCACACAGTACTTATAAAACTTGGTTTGTGTGTGGGACCTCGATTATGAGAAACATGTTTCAGGGCATTCCATTCACTTGCTAACTCCTAGCTTTATCTGAGGCTCTAACCCCCTCAGTCTGTCAGCATGAATGTGTTTTTAAATACTCTCTGTCAACAACGGTTCCAAGCTGTGTTTGTTATATTTTCTTATTTTCAGTATTAGTCATCTCTGGTATTTGGTGTACCCAGGGAGTCACCCCTCCCAGTGTAAATTAATTCCTGGAGATAACCTACCTGCCTGTCTTTGATAATGCCTCCCATGATGAAAGCATATTCACCCCATCCGACTTTAAAACACTAATCCTTCTATTTTATTAAGGAACCTTTGACCACTTCTAGGGCTTGGCTTCCATCATGAATTGCAATCTCAGCTGTGAGTCACTTGACCTTGGACAAGTGACTGGGACTTTTTTTTTTTTCCTTTCAGCACTGGAGACCAGAACCCCCAGGTCCTCATGAATTCTAGGCAGGTCCTCGACTTCTGAGCAGTATAACTTTCTGATCCCCAAACCTCTTGTCTAGGAAAAAGGAGGGAAGAAACTGTGATTGCATCTTTGATTTTTGTCTCACTGAACGTACCCATCCATTCACAATGAGACAGAATGTGAGCTGTCCGTTCCCGGTGGAACACTAAGGAGACCAGCTTGAAGGAGGAGTAGTACTGGCTCTCAGTTCTTTATCCAGCTTCTCAGATGGTTTTACATTTTTATTTACTTATCTCTGTGTGCATGGGGGCTAGGGGTGCGCAGGGGTCACGTGAAGATATGGAGGTCAGAGAAGAGCTGCAGAGAGCCTGCTCTCCATTTCCATCAAGTGGGTTACAGGGATTGAAGGTGCCTGCCTGGGGCGAGACTAGGGTCACAGTACGACCAGATCAGTATTTTATATTAGTCAGAATCCGTCAGGAAACACTAAGTTCACACAAAGGATTTATTTTGAGAAGGTGGAATAGGTTGAGTATTTTCAGAGGCGTAAACAGACTGAGGCATCAACATAGCAAGGCAGATGGGAAGCAGGGACAAGCCACTGTGGGAGGTGAAAGCCTGGGGAGGCGAGGGGGCCTGGTAGTGCCGTCAATCTCCCCTGAGAACCACAGTTGTGGAAGAGAGTATATCAGAAAATACCAACAGAAAGAAAAATGAAGAAAAAAATGGCCCGACATGGAGACACCGTGGGACTAATAGGTGAACTCACATCTCCCCTTCCCTTAGCCTGTGAGCAGTATCCATCCACCAAACTCGACTGGAAGCCACAGGACAAGAAAGGCTGTAGACCAACGGTTCTCAGCCTGTGGGTCTTGACCCCTTCGGGAGACGAATGGCCCTTTCACAGGGGTCCCTAAGACCATCGGGAAACAGATATTTACATTACGATTCGTAACAGTAGCAAAATGTCAGTTATGAAGTAGCAACGAAAATAATTTTATGGTTGGGGGTCAGCACAGCATGAGGAACTGGATTAAAGGGTCGCAACGTTAGGAAGGTTGAGAACCTCTCTGCAGACTGAAGCCTCCTGGACACAGGTGAGGCCAAGGGTAGAGGACAGAGAAGCAGATAGAGCAATCCACACAGTCAACGGATGGAAACGTAAAAATATGGTCTACTTATGCCAAAAGTAAAGCACCACGTTTAACTTTTTGGGTTGAGAATAACGAACGTCTTATACACGTGCCTTCATGCTTGGCCCTGCTGCACTCGGCTCTGCGCCCTGGGGTGCTGACCTGCAAGAGCTACAGTCTCCCCGTCCCCTCCTGGTGTCTGATGAGGTTCTGCTTAACCACTGGAGGACCTCTCCAGGAGATGGACAGGGAGGGTAACAGTGGAATAGTTACCTCCCGTCAGGTCTTTTCCTTTGAGAGTCCCTGTAGGATGGTTGCACCTCTCACACAAGGTTGCCCCACCCCACCCCACCCCACCCCACCCCACCCCACCCCACCCCACCCCCAGAAGGAGTTTTTTCTCTGGACTCCAGTAAACCTCTCTGTTGTAGGCTTGGGACAGTGTGAAACCCTTGTGGTTTCCCACATCCTGTTCACAAATGTAAAAAGTCCTGTTTGTTACCACATTGCTCAGTTTGAATATGCTGTCCATTCTCCGTCAAGACCCTGATAGACACATTCATCTCCTAACAAATGTTTACTGAGTAAAAGAAGTATACCCAAAGATATAAGGGCCGTCTGGAGAGCGGAGACAGCCACGGGGATATGATATCACATCTTTGTAAGTGGTGTAGAGGCAGTGGATGGAGTTGTGGCTGGGAGGAACATAGTCTGGGGGCTGAAAGGATTGGAGGGTTTCTTGGAAGGTGCAGGTCAGGTAAATGTAGAGGAAAAGAGGTCGCTAGGGAGTGCTCGGGCAGCTCTGAGAGACGTTTACAGTCAGCCACAACCAGGATCAGTCAGACTGTGGTAAGTGAGAAGAATGAAGGGTTAAGGCTGAGCCAGATCATAGGAAGCCTTGAACTGAGGACGTATCTCTTCTCCTTCCATTTGCTTAATCTCCCTTTACCAAGGGAAAAATAACCACACAGCTACAGACCAGCGTCTCAAACTCGCACCCATTAATCCAGCCCTATTACCAGGGCATTGACACTCCACTTCCTTGTTCTAAAACCTTTATTTTTTTAAAAAAAGTCATACAATATTTGAGTAGCTGAAGAGTTGGCTCAGCTGTTAAGCACACTGGTTGCTTTTCCAGAGGACCGGGGTTCAGTTCCCAGCACCAACATGAGCGCTCACAACTATCTGTAACTACAGTCCAAGGGAATCCAATGCCCTCTTCTGGCCTCTGTGGGCATTGCATGCATGTGGTACACAGACCTATGCAGGCAAAACTCTCATACATATAAAAATAAATAAATCCAAATAAGCAAACCTTTAAGATAATTTTTATATTTTCTTATTATTTTAAAAACAATTGAAAACGTCTATTTGGTGTGTGTGTGTGTGTCTGTGTGTGTGTGTCTGTGTGTGTGTGTGTGTGTGTGTTCTGTGACAGCACAGCATGGATGTGCAGGTCAGAGGACAACTTGCAGAAGCAGGTTTTCTCCTTTTTACCCTATAGGTTCCAGGATCACACTCAGGCCATCAGGCTTGCTGACAAGTGCCTTTACCCACTGAGATGTCTCACTAGCCCTTAAAACCTGTCTTTGGAAAATCATTCCTGGATGTGCAAGCCCACATGCACATGCATGTGCTCACATACACACATGTACACACACACACACACACACACACACACACACACACACACACTTCCTGCACTTTTTAAGGTTTCCGGGGCCTAGAGTGAGCCTTTCCAACTGCCTTTTATGAGCCTCAGCATCCAGAACCCTTTGCCCCTGATAGTAATGCACAATGCTAACAATGTTCTTATCCCGCCCAGAAGGGCAGGGTGCCAGCACCTCTTCACCGAGGTAAGTCACAAGGGGAGGTTTAAGGTTTGGGCAGGCAGACATCTTTTAAACCCATTTTACCACACTCTAGGCAAGTCAGGGCAGCATCTACCTGTGCGGGTTGCAGGTGACTTATTTTCTGTTTCTCTCTCTCTCTCTCTCTCTCTCTCTCTCTCTCTCTCTCTCTCTCTCTCTCTCTCATTATTATTCTTACTATGGAGATCTGGAAGCATGTATCTCAGGCTGACTTCAAACTCTCCTTGTAACTGGGGATGATATTAAACCTCTGACGCTCCTGCCTCTACTTTCCCAGTGGTAAGATTACAGTTGTGCACCACCACAATCCGGTTTATTCGGGTCTAAGAACTGTCCCCAAGTCTTCGTGCATGCTAGGCAAACTTTCCACCAACTCGCTCTTTCAGCCTTCTCTTTTCTCTCTTCTCTGTTTGGATTTGGAGGCAGGGTCTCTGTAGCCAGGCTGCTCTGGGACTCACTAATGTAGCCTAGACCGGTTTTACATTTGTGGCTGTCCTCCTGCCTCAGCCTTCTGAGTATTGGGATCACACGCGAACTCGCTACCAGTCTCTGCAGGTGCGTCTTTACTCGGTAAGGCCAAGTCCACTGCTACCCACACAGGCTACCCAAGTTCTTTCTCTCCATCCTCTGAGAGTCGGGAATCTTCATTAACTGAAACCGTAGGCATCCACCGCATCCAATGGATCTCTCCCACTCTGGTAACCAAGAGCAGGCGCCACTGCCCTCCCCACGAATAAGGAAGCGCGGCGCGAAGAGTTCAAGGACAGCTCTAGGCTTGAGCTCCCCTGCGCTCTCCTGGTTAGGCACGGACCAAGACCTGACTCACACCCTGGGAGGTCGGGTGCTTAGCCAGGCAACGGCCACCATACAGCCAGAGCTCAGCTGCCGCGTGATCAGGGTGTGTGTGTGCGTGTGTGTGTGTGTGTGTGTGTGTGTGTGTGTGTGTGTGTGTGTGTGTTTGGGCAGGGGTGACCGTCTCGGAGCTCGCAGCACCCTCGGGAGGCCCCACAGCCTGTTACCCCGAGAAAGCTCCTCCCCTCGGGCGGAGACGGTGCCGAGGAGGAGTCGCCGCCCCGGCCCCGCCGCCGGCCAGTACCCCGAGGCTGCCGCCGCCGCCGCCGCGCAGAGTTCTCCCGCAGTCTGTGGCGGAGCATGGGGTGCTGATGGCCATGGAGGGCTACCGGGGCTTCCTGGGGCTGCTGGTGTCGGCGCTGCTCGTGGGCTTCCTGTCGGTGATCTTCGTGCTCGTCTGGGTCCTGCACTACCGAGAAGGGCTTGGCTGGGACGGCGGCGCACTCGAGTTTAACTGGCACCCGGTGCTCGCGGTGACCGGCTTCGTCTTCATCCAGGGCATCGGTACTGGGGCCCTCGAGGGGGTGGCGGGGTCACTGCGCGGTGGGGACCGGGACGCCATGGAGGATTCCGAGGGATCCACGGAACTAGGGAAAGTTACTCCCGTAGGCAGGGAGGGCCTGCGCAGTCAGGTGCTCGTTACCCTGCTTCGGGGAGGCCAGCTCTTGAACTCCTTCAGGGTTCAGAGGCCGAGAGGAAGGCGGGGAGCTCGGGTGCCTGCGCAGCATCCTCAGCGGGAGCCAAAGGAGTCCTCTGCTCCACCTTTTCCTCTTGTCCTTTCCTCTCGAGCACTCACGGGATGCTGCCTGGCTTCGCTCCACTTGTCGATGTGGCAAAAGTTTCCAAAGTTTCTTTTGGGTGGGAGATGCGGCCAGGTCATGGCCCCAGAGATGGCTGGCTGCCCTGGGTCCGGTTTGCTGGCTGCACTAGGGCAGTATGGGACCGTCGGGGTGTGTGTGTGTGTGTGTGTGTGTGTGTGTGTGTGTGTGTGTGTGTGTGTGTGTTGCCACGCCATGCCGCTTGACTGTCAACCTTCAGCCAATGTGGTGCAGCACCATTTCACGTTTCCAAAAGGTGGTGACATTGAGAATGCATTCAGAAAAGCAAAGCCGTTATGCTGAGGTTGGTTCACAGAAACTATTCAAGAGGCTCCGAACGGGTCCCAGCCGGCTGGAACCTCCAGCCTGGCCTCTGAACAAACCGCCTCTTCACCAATATCAAAGTACCACAAACAAGCAAACACAGAGGTGTTGGCTTTGTTCCTAAAGCAAAATGTTTTCTGTCTGTGTGGCCAACCTTCTGAACTACGGAAATGTGAGTGAAGGTATTACTAACGCTCAGCCTACGGAGGCTTCTCGGGTGTGAGGTGAGCATCCAAGCCATTTTGTCACACAGTTCCAAGCTGTTTGACCACTACCCTAAGTTCCAAAGTTCCAGTCACCAGAAGCACTCTTTCCTTCCTGGTGGAGCCCTTCAGTTTGGTCAGAGCTGTTAATACCCTCTGTTTAATCAAGCGGTCCCAAACATCTCTTGATGGCTTCCATCCACCCAGAACAGCTCCGGATACCATGGAACCCTTCAGTGGTTTGGACTGTGTCCTGTAGTTGAGGGTAAGGAAAACGCAGATCGTAGCACGTGTTACTTGGCGTACCCAAGAGAAGACAGTCACAAAGGTACTAACATAACTGAGCATTTTCTGTGTCTCCACTCCATTCTATAAGAATAAACAGACGTGGAGGCGTTGACGTCCCCAGGAAATAGAAGTTCTTTCAGCACCTTATTTACAACGACTTCCGCTCAATGCTTTTCACTTAGTGTGCTTTTATGGCAATGTGCCCAGTTCCTGAAAAGTGGTCGTTTAGGAAGCCAAAATTTCATCTAAAATATGCTTGGAGACTCTCCACTCATGTTGGAATCCGTTTTGCTCCTTTCCTAAAAGGATTTCTATTTTTTGTAAACTTTGGACTTAATCTGTTTACTTACTTTGGGACAAAAACATGTATATGGAGGTCCTGGAAATTTTCATCCACTGCTCTTGGACAGAGTTCTTCTGAGCTTAGTCGGTCTATTTGTGCTGATGTACCACTATTTGTCCGTCAACATTACCAATCCTGTTTACAAGGATCCCAGGTTCGTGACCCACTCTAATCACATAATGCAGTTGATGAACGAAAACTAGCCTTTTCATACATGTAGACACATGCAGAATTCTTACTAGTTCTTCCACACCTTGGCCCACAAATGCCCCTCAGCCCAAGAGTGGGAAGCCTGCCGTGGAAGGGACAGACACTGCTGCTCTTCTGTTTAGAATGGTCTTGGATCCCCAGTAAATCCATCGGAAGTTGCAAGTTGAGCATGCCTTTACTACACCTAACTCGTGCCTTAGCAACTGCACACTGCAGAGCGTTGCTGTTTATATCCCTGCCACTGAGTGCCTGGCTCTTTGCCATTGCCCACATCAGAATCAAATTAGATAGATCAAAACTTAAAGTACAGTATCTACGGGGTCCACAGGGCTTTCCTGCCACTGTAAAGTCAGAGAAATTGTTGAACCATCCTAAATCCTCTAGAGACATCTGAAGTTGACTTTAGAGGCTGTGAGAAAAACATGGGTCAGAGACCAGTTTGTCACAGGGCATTTTACTGCCTTGGGGATGGATATTTTTATGCTATGAGATGTTATATTTCTAGTAGAGAATGTGATAAGAGCTTTTCTGTAATACACGGGCATTCGGAGATGATGCAGGGATGGCTAATACACAGCCACTGCTCTAAGTTTAAAATACTTTAAATACGTATCAAGCAAACAGTAAATAGTATTTGAAACTGTTCAAAATAGGGATGGGTCCTCTGGGACCTTTATGAATGGAGTAAGCTGAAGAAAGAAGCCACAGAGATGGGACTGGAGAGATGGCTCAGCTGTGAAGAGCACTGGCTGCTTTTCCAAAAGATCAGGGTTCAATTCCCAACACATGATAACTCTTAATCTTCTGTGACTCCAGTTACAGGAGATCCTAACTCTCTTCTAACCTCTGTGGGCTCCAGGCATGCATATGGTACACATACATACATGCAAGCAAAATAGACATAAAATTAAAAAAATTTAAAAGCCACAGGATCAATCTCTCCCCTCTGTCCACATACCAGATATACTTTGGGAAATGTATGCATTCCTAAAGTATAACAAATTATGGGAGGTCTGAAACAAAAAAAAAAAAAAAACACTGGTTATGGTGTCCAGACTGGACTTGAGTTTCTGTGCTCAAGGGATCTTTTTGTTAGAGCATTGCAAGTCCTGGGATTACAGGTGTGTGCCACCGACCACAGGTGTGTGCCACTGACTACAGGTGGGTGCCACCAACTACAGATGTGTGCCACTGACCACAGGTGTGTGCCACTGACCACAGGTGTGTGCCACCGACCACAGGTGTGTGCCACTGCTCTCTTGCTAAATAAAATCTCCAACTAATGGGAAATCTAGTCACACTCTGCCATGGATGAGGAAGCGTTTAGAAGAGGCTTTGTGCTTCTCTAAAACAAATGCTTCCTATGAAATAAATACTGCAGGGAAATCAGAGAAACGGCCATTGTAAAGAAGGCCGCAGAGCCAAACAGTTGAAAGTACTCCAAGTGGCCGCCGACCTTTCTAAAGGTTCAGCATGCTGGAATGGAGTCTTTAGTGAAAAGTGGAAAATTCAGGCGTCTGCATTGGTGAACAGAAGTCTTGGCAATTCTACACTCCTTCCTTTCTGTATGTGCAACTGCTTTTGTGACAGAAGCTGAAGGGAGAGAAATTAAATAGCACAATGAGCTCAGGCTGGTTTTGTGAGAGAACTTAACTACATTTAAGTGGCATTTAAAAGACTAACCAGAAGAAAGAGCAGTTATTAACGGCAGTTGGAATATCCTCCTAATGCAGCTATAAGTGACCAAATTCCAAGATCACTTAACTATATTTGAAAAGGCTCATGGACTAAACCCTAGCAAAGAAGAAAATGGAGAAAGTCCCCAGATGACTTCCCCAAGAGCCTCGAAGAAGAAACCTTTATAACAAGTCTCCCAGCTTCTGGGAACTGGGGTTTTTACCGAGCATGAAGGGACAGTCCAAAATACCTCAAAATATGTTTTTGTTACGAAAACCACAGGTGAATCACTTAATAATGGAACCGATAGAGTACTTTAAATACAATTATTTTGCTCCTGCTGGATCCTTAGTACCTAGAAGCACATGATAGGTCAGTAATTTTTTCCTTCCTGATATTTCCCCCCTGTGGTGTTAGAGTGAAGCCAGGGTCTTGCACATGCTGGGCAAATGCTCTACTACCGAGCTGCATTCCAAGCCTCTGCCTCTGTTTAGTAGAACTATCTGTTTTCTGTGCTGGGAACAAATCCAGGCCTTTCTACATGCCATTCAAGTGCTTTGCCACTGAGCTCTACACCTGGCAATAAATAACTGCCGTATGAGTTATTTCTGCCTCGTCATTAAATTGTTAGTAACCAAATGCAGTTTTACAGCCACTCATTTGTAATGGTAATAATAATAACAGCATCCAAGGTAAAAGCACCATTCCCGTCCCTAGTCATTGTTCAGCAGTTTAGAAACACCACTTAGCCAAACCCAGGGAAGAAAGGAGTCCTGTCCTAATGGAGAAGCATCTCTGTTCCCAGACTTCTCGGCTGATAGCCTGTGACTGCCTGAGTACTTCCTGTGCCTCCTCACCCCTTGCCTACACAACTGTCCAGAGCTTTACATCAACCTGTCCACTCCACATTGCTAATGTCTTCCCCCACTGGCTTAGTGCCAATAATTTATATCTGTCATCTTTTAAAAACCCATACCCTTGGGGGCTGGCTGGCTGGTTCAGTGGTTAGGAGCATCTATTGCTCTTACAGAGGACCTGGTTCAGTTCCCAGCACCCACATGTTGATTCACAACTACCTGTAACTCCAGTAACACCCTGTTCTGGCCTCTGAGGGGACCAGGCACAAAGGTAGTACACATACATACATATATGCAGGCAAAACACTCGTACACATAAAATAAATAAACCCTAAACACAAAACATCGGCACCCTTGACTCTCTATTCCCTTCTGGAAACTGCCTCACCTTTCTGGGTATCCTTCCGAAGAACTTGAAATGTGTGTCAGTACGGCGGTCTATGGTTCCTTTCCCCCCTCCTCTTTCTAGAACCTTCTCCAGTCAAACTTTTCATCCTTCTGCTACACAAGAGCGCTCTAGAGCCACCACTACAGGGAACCAGCAAGCTCAGCGGGACATAGGGCAGGAACTAGAGATTACAGCGCTTCTCAATAGGCACCCCAGTCCACGTAGCTATCCACAGCCATCATTAGTCACCCCCACACTCCTTTTCCCAGCGGACAGCTCAGATACCAGAGGATCATACCTGTGCTGGAGGGTCAGGTCTTCAACACCTCACACCCCACAGGAATCCGCATCTTCCATGATGCCGTATAGACCTGGATCCCAGGATCCCTGCAAGGGCCTTATGGTGGTTGAAAACTGGCTTCCAAAAGATAAATCCTCAACCTAGTCCCAGGTACTGAGAATGTGCCCTCATTTGAAAACAAGTGTTTGCAGATGTAATAATGAAAGCCTGCAAGTGAGATCAGCCTTGGCCGAGGATGGCTACACATCCAGTTCCTGGCTTCCCTGTTAGAGGAAGGGGAAGGAGGTTAGAGACAAAGTCTCAGAGGGAAGGCCATGGGAGGATGGGGCAGAGATCAGCATGGTGTGTCTGCAAGCTGAGGAGCACAGGAACCCATGGGCAGCCTGCTAAGAGACAAGCTGCTAAGAGAAAATGAGAAAATGATGGAATGCACTCTCTCCCTGGTCCTCCAGAGGGACCAACCTGCTCAACACCTTGATTGTGAATTCCTGCCCTTCAGGTCTGAGAAAAGAAAACATGTTTTAAATTACATTTATTATTTATTTGTATGTGTGCATGTGCATGCGTGTGTGTGTGTGTGTGTGTGTGTGTGTGTGTGTGTGTGTGCGCGCGCGCACATGTTCGCTCGAGAGTGCAGAGGTCAGAGGACATCTTATGGGAGTTGGTTCTTTCCTTCCACCATGTGGGTCTCAGGAATTGAACTCATGTGGTCCGCCTTGATTGATTGATTGATTGATTGATTGATTTTGTGTGGGGGGAGTTTTGCATGCATATATGTGTGTGTCCCATACATATATGTGTTCCACATGCATGCTTGGTGCCTGAGAAGGTCAGAAGAGGGCATCATACCCCGTGAAACTGGAATTACTGACAGCTATGAGCTGTCATGTGGGTTCTGGGAACTGAACCCAGATCCTCTGTGAGAGTAGAAAGTACTCTTAACCACTAAGCCATTTCTGAAGACCCCAAATTTTGGTTTTTTTAAACTGCTTCTTTTAAACTGCTAAGCTTGTGGTAATTTGCCTCCGGAAACAAACACAAGATATAATAATTACCACTACTCTCTGGGAAACCCAAGGTATTACCATTCTCATCAAGAATTTATGGGGTTTTCATTGTTCCTCCAAGTATAGACAAGGATCGCCAGCCAGAGGTTTTTATTTAAGTGAGTGGCGTTGCCCAATACCACTGGTAACAAGCAGCTCTTTTATGAGGACAAGTAACACCAGGTTACAGCCTCACGCAGCTAAATACGGGAATGCATGGAGGGGTCAGGACTGGCATACAGAAACCTGGCAAAACAGGAGCTCCCTCTTAGCAGCAGCAGAGTGTGGCTGCGTGGGGATGCCCGTCCACAGCCGCCAGATTCTCCCATTTTCCCAAGACAGCACAGATATTTAAACACTGGTTCAAGGGGGGCTGGAAAGAGCTGGACAGTTAAGAGGACCTGAGTTTGGTTCCCAGCAATCTATCTCATCAGGTTAAATCAGGTCCAGTACTTTAATATAGCCAATTTTCTAACAACCTAAAACTCCTGGATAGGGGCTGAAGAAATAGCTCAGTAGTTAAGAAAACAGTTTGCTCTTCCAGAGGACTGGGGTTCAGTTCCCAGCACCCATGCAGTGGTTCACAGCTGTCTGTCTATAGCTCTAGTTCCAGAGGATCCAACACCCTCTCTGGTCTCCTCAGGCACTTCCTGCATGTGGCACACAGACATTCATGCAGACAAACTACCCGTACACATAAAATAATGGTAAGTAAAATATAAAAAGAAAAACACTCCTCAGTATTAAAAATATCTAGCCAGTTGATTAATTCTTCCTGCCCTGATCCTTTTCAGACATATATTTGCTAGTAAGCATTTGCCTTCGTGATGATTTCAGTCACCTCACAGCCAGAACGCTGAGCCAATCCCCAGTTGTCCACACCATTCTCTTCTTCAGTTCAGTCAGTTTCTTGGTATTCGGGTGTGTTGCAAACTTTTGGTTTATAGCCAACTACAGGATTTTAAAGAGATTAAAGGCTCTTTGCTTTTCCATTTAGGATAGGACCTCTGGATAGGACCTGGTAAACTGGGTACACAGGGAAGTGAGTTCCAGGGATGGATGATGCTGTTGTGAACATCCCGTCAGAAGGGAAAATAATGCTTTATTCTAAGAGAGAAGGGAAGTGTAAAGGCCCGCCATGTTTAAGGAGACTTCGTAAGTGATTTCAAATTCCCGAGTACTTCAAACTCAACGGCTTACTCTTAGTTTTAAATTCCCTTCGTGCTGTTAAGTGGGCCCAAGAGCAAAATGCTTTTTAATTATTTGAAAGCCACATTTGATCTTATATAAACTAGCATTTGCGTCTGTAGTGCGGATTGTCTTGAGATTTTGATTTCTTCATTTTATTTATGTGTGTGTGTGTGTGTGTGTGATATGTGGTGTATATATATGTGCATGTATGTATGTATGTGTTGGAGCACTTGCGAGTGCATGTGCATGTATGGCTAGAGGTCAACTTCAAATGTCTTTCTGTCATTCCCCACCTTATTTTGTGAGACAAAGTCTCTCACTGACCTGGGAACTCACTGATTAGTATACGCTGGCTGCACAGCAAGCCCCTGGGACCTGTCTCCAACCCTAGTGCCCAAACCCAAGTCCTCATGATTACACATGAAGCATTTTACCCTCCAAGACATTCTTCCAGCTCCCAATTTGTATTTTTAAAAGAGGATTTGGGCTGGCGATATGGCTCAGTGTGCAGAGGTGATTGCATCCAGGCTTGACAACCTGATCCCCAAATCCCATATGGTAGCAGAACTGACTTCTGAGAGTTGTCCTATAGCTTCCACATGTGGACAGCAGTGCGCATGTGCATGCGTACACACACATGCACACAAATAAGTAAATATTAGATGAGGACCTGTTGCAACAGAACTGATATATCAGCTAGTTTAATCTAACCATCTCATCATACATTACAAAAGATCACATTGTGTGGCCTAAATATATTCAGATGTTCAAACATATCTGACTTGGTTTTGGGATAGGGTCTCAGTGTAGCTCAGTTTGGCCTGGAACTCACTCTGTATCCCAGGCTAGTCTAGAACCTCTCAGTGCTAGGAATATAGGTAGGAGCCATCGTATCCAGTTATATCTTACTTTTCAAACCTAAAATTGAAAGAGACAGGTGGTGGTGGCGCACACCTTTAGTCCTAGCACTTGGGAGGCAGAAGCAGAAGGATCTCTCTGAGTTCAAGGCCAACCTGGTCTACAGAGTCAGTTCCAGGACAGCCAGGACTACACAGGGAAACCCTGTCTCAAAAAACCAAAAGTAAACAAACAAACAAACAAATAAAATTGAAAAACAAAACAAGCACGAGAATCTACTTATGTGCTGAGAATACAGAATTAATTGCTTCTTTGTTAAAAAAAAAATTTCATAGATACTTTGTGACTTCCCAATATGTGACAGGCACAAGATGTTTATAGACATGCTTCTTCCTTCATGAGTCACAAGGTTTAAGCATAGAAGAACTATGATCAGGTGTTTCCTATATCTGGGGACATATCTGCCGCCTAAGTCCTCACCTTGACCTGATCTCCGTTTGACAGACTCAGTCTTTACGTGTGACACACACTTGCATACGCAGATGGGAAGAAAGCTGGCGTCAAGCCAGAGATCACCTCCTAGAGAATGTATATTTTCTTGTATCCCTGAATTTTGATTATGCAACTGGGCTCTAATAAATGTTCTAATCATTTGACTCTATTTCCATCTTGATAGACTTGAGAAAAATAAACGTGCAGTTGTGAGCTCCCCCCACAGCCCGCTTCTTCTTAACGTTCTTACAGTAGCGTGTTCCACCACTCACTGCTTCCCCTCTGAAGGCACTGACAGTGTCTTCCTCACACGTTTCATGTTTCCCCTCATCTCCTGGAGGGAATGCTCCTTCGGTCAGAGCCCCCAGCAGAACTGTTGTTCTCCTCACACACTCCTGCTCTCTCCTTCCTTCTACCGAACCGCGGGAACAGAGTCTAGGCTGGCGAGGAGAGCAGGAGCGGGTACTCTCTGCTCTAGGCAGTTTTACAGCTGCCAGGAGTAGCTTCTTGTTGAAGAAAAAAATGTGGTCTGATTTGTTAACCTACCCAGTTTTCCTTAAACACATAGTGTTTTGGATATTTATATGTCTGGGGAAATATGTAAACAGCATTTGAAAATACACTATTTCCAGCCACCCTTCCCTTGTCCAGAGGGCCTTCTGAACACACTCAGGCATGCAGCAGAGCTTCTGGACTGCCTGGAAAGATGTGGAAAACCCCTGGAGTACTTTACAGGAAGGCTTCACATCACCACAGCCCCTGGGAAGAGTGGGGCCTAACTGGCTACTGGGTTCACAAGCTTATAAAAACACATGTTTTACTGTCAAAACAATAAGGAATCCTTTTACCCACACAGAAGATAACGCAAAAAAAGTCCCTGTGCCCTGACCACACAGATAATATATGTTAAGATTAGGGACAACATAAAGAAAACTAAGCTAGAACTTAGAGCCAATGAGAATCCTAACCTGAGAGGAAGCAATAGAAGGAATAGAAAAGTGCCACAAAGACTCTAAAATTATCATTGTCAGGGTCCATTTGGGTAAGTGGCAAAGCACAGATCCCACTTCAGAACCTGCCTCCTGGCCTTCCTCAGGAAAATAACCAGAGCTTTGCGGATGCCACAGCCATCAGTGAAGGTTAAATATGCTCGGTCGCTGCCACTGCTGGAGAAAGAGCATTCGTGTGCGGCCAGCCTAAAACTGCTGCCACCCGAGAGCTGAGGTAGGAGCATCCCTTGAGGTCAGGAGTTCAAGAGCAGCCTGGGTCATAATGGTGAGATCCTGCTCTAAACAAAATAATAACCCACAAAACAAACACACTTTTGCACGAATGCACATGGCTTAAAACTCGGGCTTTGAGCCAGGCAGTGGGAGCACGCGGTCGGTTTCGGTTTTCTGTGACGGTTGGCGCATTCCTCTGTGTTGCCTGTAGTACTGGCTTCACTGGAAGTTCAGTTGTCTTTGGATGTTTGTGTGTGTGTGTGTGTGTGTGTGTGTGTGTGTGTGTGTGTGTGTGTGAAATGACATTAAACCAGGGAATGAAAGTGTAATTCTCCTCCCCCCCCCCCCATCTCTGTTACTGGAAATAAAATCCGGGGCCTTGTACCAGCTAGGCCCTGATAACTCCACCACTGACTTATATCTCCAGTTATTTTATGTCTTTCTATATTGTACATTTTCATGTTGTTTGTTTTTGCCCTTTTGGGAGGCCCACCACCCAGCTCCCAAACAAATCACACATGGAGACTTATTTTTTATTATAAATGCCCAGCCTTAGCTTGGCTTGTTTCTAGCCAGTTTTTCTTAAATTATCCCTTATACCTTTTGCCTCTGGGCTTTTTCCTTTTCTTACTTCTGTAATCTTACTTTCACTCTTACTTTGTGGCTGGATGTGTAGCTACCCCTGATGTCCTCTTCCTTCTCTGGCTACTTTTTCTCTCCTCCCAGATTTCTCCTTCTATATATTCCCTCTGCCTGCCAGCCCTGTCTATCCTTTCTCCTGCCTTGCTATTGACCATTCAACTCTTTACTAGACCATCAGGTATTTTAGACAGGCACAGTAACACAGCTTCACAGAGTTAAACAAATGCAACATAAACAAAAGTAACACACCCTAAAATGATATCTTACAACATTTTCACTTTACTAATTTTACTATTCTCAGATCACACAGATTGTAAAAGACCTCATGTTGTAGATTAAAAGTCATTTAGTCATGTCATAGGGAGAGGCATCTACTCTCCATGATTATATGAGGTGTGCCCCTAAATCCTTGAAGGAGAAAAAGCATGAGGAGAATAAACTGGTGTTTGAGTTGACACTAATTGGTTTCTAGACATTGGTTTGTCTGCTGAAAGAGCTTTGTGTTCATTTATTTTCAAAAATGTTGTGGCTCACCCTCACAAGTAAGCAGAGCTGGAGCAGCCTGAGTCAGGGCAGTAAGTCACGCTGATGTCAGTTTCCTGTTTGTGATGTCATAGGTCAGAAGGTGTCTGAAGAGCGTGGCGGGAGAACGTTGAGAGCTTTCTGTATGAGCTCTCACAGTTACATTAGGAACTACAACTAGCTCAAAACAAGACTTCAGAGAACATTCATGGACCTCCATACTGTGAGGCTGTGTTAGGCCCTAAGACACAAGGGAGAAATAGAAAGACCGATATGCTGAGATGAAGTGCCTTGAGCTACCTGTTAAAATCTAAGGTACTGTGATAACTGGCTTGAAGAGATTCACTGAGTCTAGAAATGATTAGCCAACGGGTCTCCATGTCCTAATATGATCAATCAGCAAGAGACATGTTTTTATTACATTTATTTAGTCTCTGTGTGTGTGTATGTGTATGTGTGCCAGGGCACAACTGACCAGATTAGAGGACAATTTGTAGGTTCTTGGGGATCGAACTCAGGTCATCAGGCTTGGTGGAATGCTTTGCCCTGCTGAGCCATTTGACTGGCCTTCAGTCAGCATTTTTATGAAGTACCCACATAATACATTGACTAGTAAGCAATGATTCCTTGGAGTTTGGGTTAAGTAAAAGAAATACTGTCCTCTTGGTGGGAGCTGTCGGGTGTTGGAATGGGACCACAGGGCAGGACTCATGGTCTCTTACAATGAGAACTTTAACAAGGTCACATTCACATCTATCTTTGTAGTTTTAATTTTCTCCTCTCATATGTTTTTATGGTCTTAAGGCCTGTAAATGATTTAGAGTTATTTGTGTGTGTGAGTGTTTGCCTGTATGTATGTATGTGGACCATGTGCGTGACTGTTACTTCTGACCCCGAGGAGGTCAGAAGAAGGGTGTCAGACCCACTAAAATGTGTATCACAGATGGTTGCGAGCTACCATGTGGGTGCTGGGAACTGAACCTGAGTCCTCTGCAAGAACAATAAAGACTCTTAACCATGAGCCATCTCTCCAACCTAAGAAATTTTAATATATCCAAATTATGTTGGTTTTTGATAGTGTTAGGCTCCTTTTCTTTACTTCCCGGAAGTAAGAAAGTACATGGCCTGTGACTGGTGGGGTGGAGCCCATCTTCCAAGGAAGTGTTCTTCAGAATTTTCAACCTGTCACACATTTCCAAATAGTCAGAATTTTCCCGACATGGATCAGATAGGTGGAGAGGGGCACACTGTTGTCTTCGTGACAAATTAACAAAAAGTTCATCGTATGCTGGTTAATGTGGGCACTTCAAATATTTTAAGGCTATTTATTGACTTTTAGTATATATGCTGAAAAGTGCACATAAAGTGCATCCACTGTCTTCAGTGGATGTTATTCTGTAGTGTGCCTCTCTTACTATCCCGCGTATTGATGATAGACATTTGGGCTTCTGTAAATGATGGGCTAACAGTGGTGTGTGCCGGTGAACGTATGTATCTATGTCTTTGGGGCATACACTCAGGAGTGAAGTGGCAGCATGGGAGGCTGGGAGAAGCCGAAGCCAAGGGGAAAGCCCCTCAGAAGAAGCTGTTCAGTGGGTCCGATGGTTTACGTGGTGTCGATTTTTAAAACACGTTGTTTCCTTAGCCATCATCGCATACAGATTGCCATGGACTTGGAAGTGCAGCAAGTTTCTAATGAAATCCATCCATGCGGGCTTAAACGCCGTGGCTGCCGTCCTCGCCATCATCTCCATAGTGGCCGTGTTTGATTACCATAATGTCCGCAGCATCCCTCATATGTACAGTCTGCACAGCTGGGTCGGACTGACGGTCGTCATACTCTACGTTCAACAGGTCAGTGTCTCGCTGTGTGTGTGAACAAAGAGCAAGACAGCCCAGTGCTGAGGGTGTGCTCTGAACTTACTCTTTCATTTGTGTCCACAAGATCTCTTACCCCAAGGAGGCAATGAACCTCAGAGTTCCCAGGCTAGGAACTCGGATGTGTGATTTATCGTTTTCACACCTGTAGTAGAGGGAAGCTGCCGTCTCCTCACATCTAACCAGCATTGCCCAGACTTCAATCCCGTGTTCTGAATCAGCTAGCCTAGGTGGGAGCTCTGTGTTTCTTTATCACCTCCTCTGTTGCATTTTTAGGTCACCCTTTTCTAAGTGATAACGCTGATTTTCTTTTTTAACCTTTTGCAAGATTTCAAAGGTATAGTGATTCTTTTACTTACTCTTTGCATGTATTGTTAAAGGCATGTATTCTGAAAACACCGTACTGAAACGAAATTTAATGGCATGGGACACTTAGCAGTTTTATGTCACAAGAGTAAAAGCTGATGTTCTGAATGTTTTGGTCTTGGCCACTTCATTGAGAGATCTTGGCAAACGGTATTGATTCATTGTCCTTCCTGTTAGTGCGGTGTATATTCACCTTCCTGGTTGGGGTATCGTTTTGAACTTTATTTTTCTATAGTTACAGAGTTAGACACTAGAATGGGTACACACCACCTCAAAGCTTACCCTAAGATAAATGGCCCCTTTAAAAAGCAGGCTGTTTTACCATATATCGACCATTTTTCTTCTAAATGAATATATATAATAATAATTTAAAACCTTGAATCATGATGTGTTTTCATTAAATAGTGGTTATTCTCTTGAGACACTCTTGGTTAGTTAGATCTATTAGCCGTCCTGGATGTATGGGTTGGGAATGGAAAGGAGCCAGGCGAGAGGAAGATCCAGAAAAAAACTTGGCACCACTGTGGTCTTCCCAATCAATAAGGAAAATAACTCTAGCTGAATAGCAGACCCAGATCACTGGGTCTGGCTTGAGCTTCTGAGACCTCAAATCCTACCCCCAGTGACACACTTACCTCCAACAAGGCCACACCTGCTCCAACAAAGGCCATACCTCACAATAGTGCCACTCCCTATCAGCTGAGGGGGCCATTTTCATTCAAACCACCACAAACATACTAGAGAGAAATACCATGATACTGAAAGAGAAAAAATAATATAGAAATATCTTTCCCTCTTCAATTAATATCTATGCTTCACATAATTTTCAATGTAAACTTAGTGGGAATCGTAAAAATTGTTATGCAGAAGAATAACTATCCAAAATAACCAAGAAACTCTTAAAGAAATGAAGGCACACCTTCCTTGTTTCAAATGAGTTATCAGCAAACAAAACAAATACAGGAAGGACCGGAGAGGCTAGAAAAGTCCAAGTATGTGTAAGAACTTGTTCATGTTAGAATAACACTTACTTAACAGATTCTGTGCATTTAAGAAAACCATATATACTATATCACATAACAGGAGGAAGACCTAGATTAAGGGCCTAAATGTAAAAACCAAAGACAAGGAAAAGAGAAAAAAAATGTGTATAATCTGTGTGGTGTGAAATAGGGGAGGCAGGAAGGTTGGTTAAAAAAAAAAATAAAAATCTAAAAGCCATATGGGGGGAAATGTATATTTACTACATAGTTTTTTAAAAATGTATGTGACATAAGACATCAGAGTAAGCAAAAAAACCTCAAGAGCTGTGGGAATAGTTATGTGCCATGTGTCAATGGGTGAGCAACCCTGAACACTAAAATAAAAAATCAACAACATAGAGAAGACTTGGGGCTGTTGAGACAGCTGGGCAGGTGAGGATGCTTGTTGCCAAGCTCAACAAGCAGGGTTGGATCCCTTGGGCGCACACGCCAGAGAGAACTGACTCCTGCGGGCTGTCCTCAGACCTCCACGTGAGCATCATGGCACATGCTTGCCCATGTGCTTCAGCTTGCTTGAGAGAACGCACCTCGGTTTATCACGATTGAACCGACCCATTCCGTAGTGTTCCTAGGAGAGCGGGAGCCTGGTGGTAAAGGGCCACCGGAAGGCTAAGGCTCTTCAGGTAACTGGGGCAGGGGAAAGCGCTTCTGAGACCAGAATGTGGAAAGCCAGAATCTAAGTTGTATTCTGAGGTCCAGCGAAGGGAAGGGACTGTGCTCAGAGCAGAACTGTGTCTACATTTCACCACCAGAAGGGTGTCATGGCTTGAAGAGCTTACCAGAAGAGTGGAAGAGGCCAACTCATCAGGAAAGGAAGCAAAGCAAAGCAAAGCAAAGCAAACAAACAAACAAAAACAAAAAACTGAGCAAGGGCCTGTAAATCCCACACACGCAGGAGGCCGAGGAAAGGGGATCACTAGTTCAAAGCCGGTTCCGGTAACTTAGTAAGACATTGTTTCAAAAGGAAAAGGAAAAGAAGGCTGGGGATACCTCTCAGTGGTAGATCATTAGCCTGGTATGTGTGAGGTCTCTAGGTTAAATCCTCAGTAATGAGGAATCAGTTTTCATTTCCCAGCGAAGACAGCGTCGTCACCGTGAATGCTGGTCCTTTCGGCCACCGCTTTTGGGAGGAGGACAGGACGCCTCAGTCTCCAAGAGCCACATTGCTGCTCACTTCCGCCGCAGGGTCCGCCTCCTGCACCGTGTTACCTCAGTTTAGGAGTTCAGTTTGTGCTCCTCCAGCTCTGTACAAGGAACAGCGCTAGCTCGGAGGCTGAAGAGGAGGAGAGATGTTAAGATTAAATGTTCTGCAGGGCTGGAGCTCACCCCTGTAAAGCCAGGGTCTGCCTGCCAAAGAGTCGGCGTCTGGGTTGTTTAACAAACTAGAACCTGGAGGCAGGGATTGAAGAAACTATCGTGCTCTACTGATTACTGTTTTCTCTCCTTGGCTTACTCAGCTCTCTTTTTGTAAAAATTTAGTTGACATATTTTTATTTTACATTCACTGGTGTTTTGGCTGAATGTGTGTCTGTGTAAGAGATCATCTGGAACTGGAGTTACAGACAGTTGTGAGCTGCCACGTGGGTGCTGGGAATTGAACTCTGGTCCTCAGGAAGAGCAACCAGTGCTCTTAAGCACTGAACCAGCCTCCTTAGCTTGCTTGCTTGCTTATATCATCCAAGATATCCTATCCTGCCCAGGGGTGGTATAAATACAGTGGGCTGGGCCTTCCCACATCAATCATTCATCAAGAAAATGGCCCTGAGACTTGTCTGTAGGCAGTCTGCGGGCAGCAACTCCTCAAGTGAGGCTTTGTCTTTCCAGATGACTCTAATTCTGTCATGAGAACTAACCAACTCACTAGGCAAGCACTCTACCAACCCAGCCGTCTCCAGCCCCGTTATAACCTCCAGTTGTTGGAGACAGGCTGGTCTCAGACTCACAACCCTCCCTGCCTCCTCTTCAAACTCTTAATTTCTAACAAACCAGTGGGTATAAAAAGATGTCTTCAGGCTGGTGAGACTGCTCAGTGGATAAAGGCACGTTCTGCTAAGACTAATAACTGAGGTTGATTCCAAGGATCCACAAGGTGGAAGGGGAGAACTGACCTCCACACCCCACACCAAGGCACATCTACACACACACACACACACACACACACACACACACACACACCATACTTTAGATGTTAAATAAATAAAAGATGTCTTTTTTTGTGGTTCTAATACTTATTTCATTCATTTTCTAATACCTGTTTGTTTCTTTTGTCCATAAAAAAACAGGTTTGTATGTCTTTTCTTTAAAGACTGACAGGGATTCTGAATCAGCTTCCTTTTTACTGAGATGTGTTACTTTATTTTCTGCCAATTTGAATCTTGCATTTTTCTTATCTCTCTCTCTTTTTGGTAAGCAGAAATTCTTGGTTGCAATGCAGCCAAGTGAATCATTTTCCATCTAGGGTTATAGTTTTTCAATTTTGTTTTCTTTCTATGACTTTATTATGAAGTCCCCGCCTTCCCTAACTTACACCAACACATTCTCCTTCCTTCCTTTCTCTGGTTTTGTTTGTTTCGTTTTCTGAGAGAATCTTCCTGTATAGCCCAGGTTGGTCTTGAACTCAATCAAGTGACTGCCCCAGCCGCCAAGTGCCCAGTTTCTGCCGTGCACCGCCCCTCCGTTCTTTCTGATGTGAATACCGCCCAAGTTCCTCTGGATGTACTGTGTGTGCTGTGATTTTGTGCCCCCTTCGTTTTTCTCCATCGGGATTATTTCCACAGCATCTTTTCCTGACTCGTCCCTGCTCTGGCCGTCTATCTGCAATGGCAGCTCTGTCACATGGTCCTGCCTAGACAGTAGAAGCTGGGGAATGTTCTGGAAGGATGTAGAAGTGTGTGGGATAACAGATAAGAATCCGCCAGGCGGTGGTGGCGCACGCCCTTAATCCTAGCACTGGGGAGGCAGAGCCAGGCGGATCTCTGTGAGTTCGAGGCCAGCCTGGGCTACAGAGCGAGATCCAGGACAGGCACCAAAACTACACAGAGAAACCCTATCTTGAAAAACCGAGAGAGAGAGAGAGAGAGAGAGAGAGAGAGAGAGAGAGAGAGAGAGAGAGAGGAGAGAGAATCCTTGACACACTGCTTTGGAAAGGATGTTTCTGACAGTTGACTGTGGAGTACTCTTGCTTTCCATCTCCTATTGCCGTTTTGGGATCTTTCGTTACTCTTTGACTATCAGGAGTGAATCTTGAGTTTTATTGCATGTTTTTTTCTCTGTTGAGATAAACATGATTTCTTTAATCCATCAATATGAATCAATGACATCAGTAGATTAAAATTTTGAACAGTGAACTAAAGATGTATTTGATCATCTGGACTTCTCTGTGCTCTGAAATATCTTGATTCTTAGTTCTCTTTTTCCTCTGTGTTCTCCGGACTTCTCAGAAACTTGATTTCGCAACACTTCTTGGTTTTGTTTGGGGCAAGGGGCACTGGCTGGTAGCTTCTTCCTGGCTCACATACAGAGGACATACAATTTACAAGCACAGGCTTTGCAGTTAGGGAGACCTCTGTTTGTTTGTCTGTTGCTCTCTTGTTTGGTTGTTTTGTTTTGTTTTTTATCATTTATTTGGGTTTTAGTTTTTTTAGACAGGGTCTCATTGTGTAGCCCTGGCTGGCCTGGAACTCCCTATATAGACTGGGCTAACTCATAGAGATCCGCCTGCCTCTGCCTCTCAAATGCTGGGACTAAATACAAACGCCACTACATAGGCGAGACCCATTTGACATGGTCCCTATGTTTCACAGGTGGCGACCTTGAGTTATTTTAACTTCTCACCTACAGCAGTAAGGCTAATGATCCTTCACAAAATCACAGGAATCAAAACCAAATTGTGCTTGAAAAGGCTCAAGCCTGGGTGGAGCACATTGAGATGATACGTCAGCTGTTGTCACTGGAGTATAAATGTGTGGTAGGCTCCTTTGTGATCTGACAATGGTAGCTTTCATTGTTACTGGGGGTCATGGTATCTTCATGGTCAAGAACATGGATTTTATGTCAGTAAAATTCATTTATTTAGCAAAGTTAAGTATCTGCTACAGTCAAGTACCTTCCTAAGCAGGGACATACATCATTCCACAAGACAAACTTGGGATCGGGGAGACATTTCCTCTGCCTTTGTGATGTTTGCAGAGAGAGACAGGTACCTGGGTATTTGGTAGATAGTGAGTTCCGAGTGTCCTGGGAGAGTGCTCTGATGATAAAGGCCTGAGCCACAGTCCTGAGGTTGAAAGCTCAGAGTGTCTTCCAGCCCGTGGGAAGAGCTCGCTGTATTTAAGAGGAAGGAGGCAAGGCTGCCAATGGATATGGAACATGAACGGGCCGATGTCAAGACGTCAGTATAGGAAGTCTAGTGGAAGGTGTTCTGAGGTCCAGAGGAGAGATCCAATGGCATAGTGGGGTGGTAGTAGCAGTGAAAGACTGTGGATAGATCCCAGTTATTTAGGAGGTGGAATTTAGAGAGTAGATTTGGGAAGAAAGTGGTTGAAAGAATGAGAGCCAGTGGGCAAAACTTGAGGGATGTCTAGTGCTCTAGGAAGATCTGCAGACATGATTTAGAAAAATGCCTATCAGGATTGGTGGTGGGAAGTCAGTGATGACCTTGGAGGGCAGAAGCAAGGTTGTAGTGGATTGAAGAGGAAGCAGAAAAGCTCTGGCGGGCCCTTTGGGCGAGTGGAGTAGGAAGAATGTGGGCAGCGTGGGCAGTCACTGAGCAGGGAGGACTATGAGCTGAAGTTGGTATTTGGAGACTTGGGGAATATTTGTGTGGGGTTTTTTTTCCCCTTCTGCTTTTCATTAGAGAAGTTTAGGCATGTAAAAATACCGACAGGAGGCCACCAGAAAAGGAGAGTATGTGGGGACTGGAAAGACACAATTAGCTAAAAGCAGATCTGCAGGAGGCAGGTTGTAGACCAGCTAGAAACTCAGAGACGCAACACCAACTTCACTGTCACTGAAGACAGGGAGGAGTCCTTGGATTGGGACACTTTGTTTGGTGTGCTGGCAGCATACCAAAGCTCTTCTCAGAAGCAGCTCCTGGTTTGCCAAGAGGAAATGATCATTGAGGATAGCGTGACGGAGCTCTGGTTGGTGAGGTTGACAACAGGGCTGAGCCCTTCTCCACCAGGAGTACCCATTGATGCGGCCTCCCTGGGCATCATCACTCCATTGCACCTAGCAGCCAGGGTTAGTCATGACAAGGGCTGAGCCAGGCTGAGATGTTGTCAGGGGCACGTGATGGAAAGATGGTGTAGCAGGGAGATGTAGGATATCAGCCAGAGGTGGAGCCACCATTTCAGTGACCATAATTTTCTTTATCGACATTTACGGGCATGTTCTTCACATGTTGGTTAGCATTTTTAACTTTGTTTTTTTTTTTTTTTTTTTTTTTTTTTTTTGGTTTTTCGAGACAGGGTTTCTCTGTGTAGCTTTGCGCCTTTTCCTGGAACTCACTTGGTAGCCCAGGCTGGCCTCGAACTCACAGAGATCCGCCTGGCTCTGCCTCCCGAGTGCTGGGATTAAAGGCGTGCGCCACCAACGCCCGGCTGCATTTTTAACTTTGAAAGTGAAGTGTCACTGTGTTCTTGCATGTGGAGAACATAACTTGGGTATGAAGACAGCAGCAGCAGCATCTCCAGGGAAATGAGAAACATGGGTTCTCAGCTTCCATCCAGATCAACTCAATTAGAAACCATAGGATTGGGGAACAAAATCTGCTATACAACGACTCTACCAGGCCATTTGGGTGTATGCTCAGGTTTGAGAACAATCAACAAAAAAAAGCTGTAACACACAAGGTTAGACATGACAGTAAGATTTTAAAGAAAGATTCATTTATTTTTAGTTTTTATATGAGTTCTTGCCTGCATGTCTGTATGTATACCACATGCAGGCCTATTGGCCCTGGAGCCAGAAGAGGGTGTCAGATCCCTAGTACCTGGAATTAGAGGGTTTTGTGAGCTGCCATGTAAGTGCTAGGGAACTAACCTGGGTCCTCTACAAGATCACCAAATGCTCTCAGCCACTGAGCCACCTCTCCAGCACACACACACACACACACACACACACACACACACACACACACACACTGCCCCCTGTTTGAAAGATGAAGTCTTATGATGGAGCTCAGGCTATCCTGGAAACTTGTGATTCTCCTGCCTTGGCTTCCCAAGTGCTGGGATTCCAGGCATGTGCCGCCATCCCTGGTTATGATAGTGAGCCCCACACAAGTGTGGTGAGTACCAGGAGTGCAGGAAGCTGGTTCATCTTGTGGAGCAGACCAGGCACAAAGACGGCTTCCAGTTCCTAACAAAGGTTTCAAAATGTATGGAAATTGATGGCAGGAGAAGTCATGCACCTGAACTGAAGCCTGGAGGGGAGGGGTGATGATGTGTCCACCACAAGCTGGGTTTGTGCCCAAGTGTGGTCAAAAGCAGAGCACTTGGGCAGGGTCTTGGGGTGCTGGCAGCTTCAGGGGAGGAGCTGCTGCAGCCCCAAGAATGTGGAACTGAGCTCTTTGGTGCCTTTTCTTTGTTCAAAGCTTCTCTGAGTGGACCTGGTTGAGAGAGAGAGAGAGAGAGAGAGAGAGAGAGAGAGAGAGAGAGAGAGAGAGAGAGAGAGAGAGAGAGAGGAGAGAGAGGAGAGAGAGAGAGAGGAGAGGAGAGA
This sequence comes from Peromyscus eremicus, assembly GCF_949786415.1. Lineage (NCBI taxonomy): Eukaryota > Metazoa > Chordata > Mammalia > Rodentia > Cricetidae > Peromyscus > Peromyscus eremicus. The sequence goes on from NC_081419.1 coordinate 49,369,244, forward strand.
GAGAGAGAGAGAGGAGAGAGAGGAGAGAGAGGGAGAGAGAGGGAGAGAGAGGGAGAGAGAGGAATAGAGCTTTCCAGATCGAGCAGGAGTGAGCTGGAGGTTCCAGCCCAACAACTGCTTTAAGAGCATCCCTCGGGCACTTGAGTCTTAAGTGTTCCTGGTCACTTTGGAAACTCCTGGCTTTGGGATAGGAGATCTTGAGCTTTTGAGTCCACTAGGTTATAAATTGCTGTCTTCACTTGTAAGGTAGTAAGAATGAGATGGTTAAAAGGAAATCGAGTATTGTAAATTATCACAAATTATAAAGTTTGCATCATTACATCTTGAAACACTTTCAACAAAGTCAAACTTTCCATAATGCTCCCCTTTTCCTTTGAAAAGTATTTGAGGAAAAAGGTGCCTTTAAATTCAATAAATTCAATAATCTGATAGCAACTACATCATCTTTCATTTCTCGAAGAGAGAATACTTACTGGGCAGAACCAGGGGCCAAAATAACAGAAGTGTGGGGCCAGAACAGACTTCAGCGCCTGCAAGGATCTTCCTGGCCTCTGTAAAGAAGCATGCTACCGCAGACATCATTACTGAGGAAATGAACTCGGGCCGCATTTGGCTCTTCCTTGTGAAATGCATTGTCAGTTTCTTTCTGGTTTTGAGACAAGGTCTCTCTCTATAGCCCTAGCTGTCCTGGAATTTGCCTGGACTCAGAGAGGTTTGACAGCCTCTGTCTCCAGGGGCTGGGATCATGGCACCAAGCTGGCATCTGTTCCTATCCACATAGCTTTGTAGGCTGGCCAGACTGAACTATGTATCCTGTGTTTGGTTTTAGGGAGAAGAAAAAAAAAACATATTTCCCTTCATACTTAGTAAATAAATTGCTATATCCTAAAACTAGAGTACTAACTATTAAACAAATTAAACTAGACAAATAGGTTAAAATGAAAGCATCTGCCCATCTCCAAGATCCACTGTTAAGAAAAACAAGTGAGGTAACCCATGTGTACATGTAAAAACATCAGTTGTGTAAACTGGACACACTCAGTCCTAGCACTTGGGAAGTTGAGATTGAGACAAGAGGATTGCAAGTTTGAGGCCAGCCTGGGGAGACTCTGTCTCAAACACAGACACAGACAGACAGACAGACAGACACACACACACACACACACACACACACACACACACACACACACACATTTTCTAGAAGGATATTTGAGACAGAGATTATTCTAGATGTTACCTTTGGATGTTGGAACTGTGCACAGAGAAATTTACTGTTCATTTTATGCCCCTTGGTTCTGCCTCTGCCTCTTGAGTGCTGGGATTGAAGGCATGTGCCATCCCACCCAGCTAGAAGAATAATTTAAAACTGAAGTTAAATGATAACATTGTGTTCTGCTGTTCAGCTTATCCTAGGTTTTTTCATCTTTCTGCTGCCATGGGCTCCTCTTTCTCTCCGGGCGGTCATCATGCCCATACATGTGTATTCTGGACTCCTCCTCTTTGCGACTGTGATTGCGACGGTCCTTATGGGAGTGACGGAGAAGCTGTTTTTTGTCCTGTAAGTTTGTCACCTTCTTTCTCCTAATACTGAAGTTAGAAAACATGAAATACTTATTCACTGGGGAATATAATATAAATAGCTATTTTAAAAGATTTATTTCTGTTTTTATATGTATGAGTGTCTGGGTACTATATGCATGCTGCGCCCTCTGAGGCCAGAAGAGGGCATTAGATCCCTTGGAACTGGAGTTGCTGGCAGTTGTAAGGGGCTGTGTGGGGGCTGGGAAACAAATGGGTCTTCTAGAAGAACAGCAATGCTCTTAACTGTTGGGCCATCTCTCTAGCTCCATAAGTAGCCATCTTATTATCAAAATTTTAAGTTTATCATCCCATACATATCAATCATATAATATTACTAAAAACATAGAATTTTGGGGGCTATGAGTTGTACATTCATCTTCTGGGGGTGCATTTTATGCTAATCGTAACTATAGTATGTATACATTTTTGTTTGTATCTTTTTCCAGTTTTCAAATGACATGAGGTATCCCAAATGCTGTATTCTTTCCTTACATGGAATTTTAAAGTATTCTACAGTGTGAATCACAGTATACCCTGAAGCTGTACCATGGTTCACTCTGAGCAGGCAGATTCAGTATATGTTGTGTGCTTGTAACTGGGTCCACTTTCTCTCTCTTCACAGGAAAAACCCTTCTTACCATTCATTCCCGCCAGAGGGTGTTTTTACAAATGCCCTGGGCCTTCTGATTCTGATATTTGGGGCTCTCATCTTCTGGATTGTTACCAGACCACAATGGAAACGTCCCACAGAACCAGGGTCTACCCTTCTTCAGCCAAATGGAGGCGCAGATGGAATGGAAGGCGCCATAGCAATAAGCTCCGGTCCCAGCCCAGATGCAGCAGATACAGAATTAAGCAGCGAGGGAACAGCCAGAAAAAGAACTCTCGGCCTTGATGATGCTGGCCAGAGATCCACCATGTGAAATGTAGATGCAGCCACGTAAATTCTCTTCCAAAGTCAGCCGTACAGTTCAGCTTCTCCTGCCTAGTCATAGGTGACTTGGGTTCATAGTGTCGAGGTATACTGTGGTCACCAGGGAGGATTTCCTGAGACCGATTGTATCGTAAGGCCTGTGAACTTACCAAATGTAAAAGGACATGATCAATATGAGTTGTGATTGTTTGCTCTTTATTCTCGAGGACCCAAGCATTGGATGTGCACCCTTGGCCTCTCGCTGGGCCCCATAAATTCTGGGAGCCCGGTGATTTCAGAACAAGGTAGAACCAGCCCTAACTTTTAAAATAAGATCACAAATACCTGGACCAGTGTTTGGACCCTGACACCACACAGCTGTTGTGAGTAAAAACATGTTGTGGGGAGCGGCCCTTTAGAAAAAGAACCAGTTCCCTTTCCCCATGGTGGCCTTCTCTTCCCTCTCCAGCTACTTTGGGCTCACCTGGGGCCCTGGACGTGAGAGTATTCATGAAGGTGTTTTGGAGCAGTTGCTGGGTCAAAGTCAGCTAAAGAGATCTCTGGTTAGAGCTGGAAGATTTCTTACACTCAGCCCAGTGCCTAGACTCCCAGGAGCTGGTTCACAGTTCAGCTTCTGAACCTCTCGCAGTGCAAACGCGCCTGAGCTCAAGCTGCATAAACCGCTCTGCATCCACACACCGTGACGAGCACATTCCCTCAAGTTTCTGTTTTATTTTCCAAAGTGCTTGCCTGGCTCTCACTATGTGCCAGCCACTCTCCTACTAGGCACTTTCCAAATATTAGCTCCTTCAGTTTCCAGACAGACATCGTGAGACAGGTATTGTTACTAGCCCCATTTTTAGGTGAAAGATCTGAAGCTTGGAAAGGTTAGTAACTTGGCCCGACATCACATAACTCTTAAGTTGATGGAACTGACATTCAAACCTGGCAGTCTGGCTCCTCTGCCCATGAGCCTACATTTCACTGGACTCCTTTCCCCATTTTATACCACTTGGCAGGACGGCCGTCCACCCCTGAATAAAGTTGCCGAGTGGAGCCTAATGGAGTTGTTACAGGATGCTGCTTTACCCTTGGTCCTCTTCCAAGGGGACCCTTCAGAGGGTGGGAAAGGCGCCATAAGGTCTTAGACGTAGATCTTGGGGCCTCAGCCACTGCCAACAAGCCAGAGCCTGCCTCCATGTTCTTTTAATCTTAATAGGGCATTTGCCTTGCAGACAGGAAGACCTGGGCTGGGGTACTCACAGCCGTCAAAATTAAGTCATTACAGTGCTTATTCTCCATGATCTTAGCTGCTGAACGACTTTTGATTTGGGGAGACTTGTATCCTGGGCTGTCTGTCCTTCCCTGGGGCCATAGGCAGGTTCTTTCCTGATTTTTGTGGAATTGGGAGTTCTTTGTAGAGAACCGAGGTTCAAAGGTGATAGTGTTCACATAGCCAGACTTCTGTCTCAGCTCCGAGGGAAATCTGCGGTAGGAACTGCAGAAAGGATGCCTGACGGAGATTGGTTGATTTCACTGTATTTTCTGATTGTGATACTTGGGCACAAATGTGTGAGCCTATAGTTCCAGCTGCTTGAGAAGCTGGTGTCTGAGGCTCAGTTCAAAGCCAGCCTGGGTAACATAGTGAAACCTTCTCTTGGTTTTTGTTTTTTGTTTTTGTTTTTGTTTTTTTTTTTTTTGGTTTTTCGAGATAGTGTTTCTCTGTGTAGCTTTGCGCCTTTCCTGGAACTCACTTGGTAGCCCAGGCTGGCCTTGAACTCACAGAGATCCACCTGGCTCTGCCTCCCGAGTGCTGGGATTAAAGGCGTGTGCCACCACCACCACCACCACCACCACCACCACCACCACCACCACCACCGGGCTTCTCTTGGGTTTTTGACAGAGTCTCTAGTAACCCAAGTTGACCTCACTCTTGTAACTGAAGGTGACCTTGAACATGTGGCCTTCCTTGCCTTCACTTCCCAAATGCTGGTTTACAGGCATGTGCCACTAGCCACCATGTCTAGGCACAGCTCTGTTTTTTAAATAAAAAATAAACATAAAACAAAACACAAGAATTTTAATGTGGAGAAAAAACTTGTAGTTTACAACAAAATATACTCAATATGTTTGGTGTGTAGTGAAAATCCTTTAGGTAATATGATTATTTTCATAGCCTGGTGTGGTGGCACACATTTTTAGTTCCAGCACTCAGGAGGCAGAGGCAGGAGGACCCCTGTGAGTTCAAGGCCAGCCTGGTCTACAGATCGAGTTCCAGCACAGCCAGGGCTGTTACACAGAGCAACCTTGTCTTGAAAAAAACAAAACAAAAATATGATTATTTCCAAAGCCTAAATACAACTTAGAGTCTATCAGAGCTCTTAAACTTCATAACAAGTTACAATTCCCTCAATACATCATTGCTTTCTTCTTATTTAATAAATTCTGTTTCCAAAATTGGTTAACAGCATCAGAAGGACCATGAGCGACCGACCCAAGGTCACTCTTCAGCTAGATAGAGAGTTCAGGGCCAGCCTGGGATACATGATACCTATCTCAGAAGTCCAATAAATAAATAAAGTTGGTATGTGTGTTAAGTAGGAGTAATTACATGGTTACACCAAACAGTTTGCTAAATGATGACTTATCATAAAGAGCTGGGTCAAATCCTGGGGTTATTTTGGGGGGGAGAATTGGAGGCTCGTAACTGAGCCCCAAGAATCATGGCTGCCTTTCCTTTCCACACAGGCCCACAGTGGCTCTCAGTGCAACGCTAATTATGTGGCGCTAGAGTAGCTCCGTTGCAAAGCATTTGAGCACCCCTCATTTTAGCCCATTATTTTCTCTCAGGTGGGCTAATGTGAGGGTAATATTATAGGCATTTCTTTTCTTTCTTCTCCAGCGTCTATGAAAGGGTGCATAGCACAATATATCGAAAAGATCTTTCTATTTGAGACTCTTCTTTTAATGGGCTCTTTATTCCGATGATAATTATACCTTTATCTTTCAAAAGCTGATGTTTCCTACCTAAAGCATCTCCCCCCTCCCCAAAATATCACATTAAAAAGTCTGCAAAGAATAGGGGAGAAGAAAAGCTTAGGTATCAATTCCAAACAGTGATTGAAACCTCCCAAAATAATTATAGTTTATATCCTCTACAGAGATTATCTGGCTTGGCTTACCCCATAATCTAATTTCAGGAAAGAAAGCTTTATTTCAACACTGATCTACGTCAACATGAAAGCCTCCTCTTTCCCAGGGCTTGGCGAGAAATCGAAATGAATATACTTTATTGAATTAATGTCATCAAAAGCTTCCCTGTGCCCGTGTCAAACAGAGCCCACCCTCCACGACCTTTCTTCCCGTTAGCAATGTGGTTTTCTTTGAATCCGTGCACTTAGAAATAGCGTCTGGAACCTTAGAATGGAATGATAGATTAAGGCGAGCATACATTTTAAGAACGGGTGACAAGTCGTTTCTGTTTTCTAAAGGACAACAACGTAAATTGTATGTCTCATTTTAATTAGGCTTTCTTCCCCGTGGAGCTGGAAGCCCCGGTACATTCATTCGTTGACCATGGCTGCACGGGGAAAATACAGAGGAGGAAGTCGTGCATTATGCCCATTTTAGTTGTCATGGGATGGACTATTTAGCTTTAGATGTCCATCTTTTTGTTTTTTTCAGATAATTCCAACAGGAAACTATTATAACTTCTAGGTCTAACAGGCATGTAGAGGAGAAAATGGCTGTTCTTCGTTTATGAGCTGCTGGAGCACTTAAAGCGGGAAATCATTCTATCTATAAATTTGTCTTTTTATCTCAGTATATTGATGAAAAAGTATTATCTTGACTATTTTATAATTTTGTAGGGAATATATGTATCTATTTTTCTTGGCTTTTAATATAGCAATAAAAAGCTACTTCTAAGCTTTTCGTGTGTGTTATCTGTTTGTCCTGGGGTAATGGGAATAATCATTTTTCTCATAATTATTTTTAGTTGTTTTTCAGTTGAGTTACTTTTTTTCGGTTCTGTTATTGAAAATACTGTGAGCTTTTTCTATATACTCTGAGTACCAGTCTTTCTGTGATGCCAGGCATATTGAGACTGTCAAACCCATGGCATTCCCTTCCACACAGGATCTGAGTTGGAGCCCATGGCAAGGTGGAAGGGTGCTGCAGATCATGCAGATAAACTGGGGGAAAAAAAAAATCACAAACAAGTCTATCCAATGTACTGCCTGTCAAGTAACGGCTCAGAGTAACTTTTAAATATATATTTATTTTGCTGGGCTGTGGTGGCACACGCCTTTAATCCCAGCACTTAGGAGGCAGAGGCAGGTGGATCTCAGTGAGTTTGAGGCCAGCCTGGTCTACAGAGTGAGTTCCAGGACAGCCAGGGCTGTTACACAGAGAAACCCTGTCTTGAAAAACCAATAAAATAAAATAAACCTATTTTTAACTATGTGTCTGTGTGGGGTATGCGCTATTATAATTCTTGGCACTAGCGAATAAAATTTAGAATGCCCAAGATGAGAAGAAAATCTGTTGAACTTCATTCCATGTCTTTGCTCTTGCCGCTCGCTCTCCCTCCTTTCTGATGTTCCAAGGTCTCTTGACGTTTCCTGTCTGTCTGGGGACTTCGTGTTTACTATTTACTTCCAGGAGGGGTCTTCTGCAGGAGCCGGATGTGCGGATGTGCGCTTAGTGGCTGAGCTCTCTCCAGCTCCATCAGTGCCTGGATCATTTCAAAGTGGATTCCTGCCGATTGCCTCTTCACTTGCTAATGGGCTGGCTGCATAGAGCTATTCCTTAGTTTGCCTACCGGTTCATCTTGCATTTCGAACCTCGTGACTAGAGAACCTTGAAAAGATTCTAGGCTCAGAGGTTAAGAGCACTGCTTGCTCTTCCAAAGGTCCTGAGTTCAATTCCCAGCAACCACATGGTGGCTCACAACCATCTGTAGTGAAATCTGGTGCCCTCTTCTGGCCTGCAGGGATATGTGCAGACAGAACACTGTATACATAATAAATAAATAAATCTTTAAAAAAAGAAAAAAAAAAAAAGAAAAGATTCTAGGCTCTGTTACCTGCCTCTAAAGCACTGGTTCTCAACCTGTGGGTCACGACCCCGTTGAGGTCCCATATCAAATATTTACGTTACAGTTCATAACAGTAGCAAAACTACAGTTCCGAAGTAGCAGCGAAATAATTTTATGGTTGAGGGTCACCACAACATGAGGAACTGGATTCAAGGGTGGAACCATTAGGAAGGTTGAGAAGCACCGCTCTGAAGAGTCTACACCGCTTTAATAGGCAGTTCGTAAACCACGGGGAACTCTTATTTTAGCTTTGGATGGGTTGCTTGGAGTTTCTCTCACGTATATGATGTATAAGGGCCAAGTGGAGTTTACGTGCAGAATTTAAAGTTGTTCTTGTGATGTCAATCCTGGTTTGTCAGTTTGACTGCATTGAGAGATGCCTCAGAAGCTGGCAAAACACGTTTCTGGGCGCGTCTGCAAGGACATTGCCAGAAATGACGCATGCACGGGCCTGTGGGCCAGGGAACCGAAAGGGGAAGACTCGGTTTGAATAGGACTGGCACCCTCCAGTTGGCCAGGGACCCTGGATGAGACAGAAAGCGGATGACAGAGAGTTTGCTCATGCGCACACATGGGAGCATCCTGGAGTGGGTGCGTCACTCACTCCCAGCACAGCCCAGACCGAGACTCGTCAGCTTTTGAATGTGAGTTTGCACCAACAACTCCTCCGCCAGCATCCAGGTGCCCAGCTTCAGGTCCAGCGGCTTCCCTGCTCTCTCTAGTTCTGAGGCGTCTTTCATTTTCCGACTGAGCAGGGATCGGTCCCTCCAGCTCTCCAGTCCCAAGGGGGGACAATCCAGGCCCTGGTTGTGTCAGCCGCTCTTATAAATGCCATCCCAACTAAATGTGCATTCTGTGACCCCTCATGTGCCCCCTCAGATACAGTCTTTGCAGAGTCTGGCCGCGCTTCCAAGCTGCTGTGATCAAGTAGGAGTTTACTCTTGGATTCTTTAAGCCCGGAGAAGCATTTCCTATGGTTTTTAACTTCCCTGCTCACTTTCCAGTCTTCAGGGAGGGTTTGTTGTTGTTGTTTTGTTGTTTTCTTGTTTGGTTTGGCTTTCATTATTACTGTTTAAGACAGTCTGTGTAGCCCAGATGGTCCTTGAACTTAAAATTCTCCTATCTCAACCTTCCAAGTACTGGGATTACAGCATGGAGTTTTATATAAATAAATATGCTTATTTATTTATATATAAATGTGTGTGTGTGTGTGTGTGTGTGTGTGTGTGTGTGTGTGTGTGTAGTGACGTCACAGTGGGTAAAGGCACTTGCTGCCAAGTCTGACGACCTGAGTTTGATACCCAAGACCAACATGGCGGAAGGTGATAACCAACTCCAGAAAGTTGTTCTCTGGCCAGGACAAATAAGGTGGCATGTGTACACCTCCCTCCTCCCTTCTCACATAAGTGTAAATTTTTTTAAATGTCGATAGTGTTTGGCTGTTACCTGTGGGACAGTAGAAGTCATGCATGCCTCCATTATGAAAAACCAGAACTGTCCGGCACTTTTAATTACCACTGATTACACAAATTACATTTGTGTGTGTGTGTGTGTGTGTGTGTGTGTGTGTGTGTGTAGGTTTGTGCACATGAATGCAAGAGGCCAGAAGCATTGGATCCCCTGGATCTGGAGTTACAGAAAATTGTGAGCTTCCTGATGTGGGTGCTGGGGCCTGAACTCAGGTCCTCTGCCAGAGCAGTGCTCACTAAATTGCTGAGTCATCTTCCCAGCCCAGAGAGCGTTTTTTTGTTTTAATAGCTCAAGAATTAGTTGTTTTGCTTGGAGAAAAGCTAGTCCAAACAGCATTGCTCAGGCTGACCTTCAACTTGTAGCCGAGCTGAAGACCTGGTTTATTACCCAGTTAAATTTAGTTCTCCTCCACCCAGATGCTGCAGAGAGCGTGGCTGCTTCAGACATCTTGCAGGATCAGGTGAGAGTCTGACTTCCATTGTAAGGTAGAAACAGGCAGGGGATGCCAAGCAACGGTAGCCTAGGCTTACGGATGTCAGCACACTTGGGTTTCGATCGCTGGACAAGAGACAATTCTGCATGGAAGACTGGGTCCCGTCAGCTTGACACTTCGGTGCAGAACACGGACAAAGGCACTTCACAGAAAAACAGGAGCACAGAACACAATACCTCACTATGAGGTGAGGGCATTTTTAACATAGACTTTAAGAAGTTTATTTCTGGTCAGCTTGGTACTTGATTTCAAGGAAGCGATCCATTTACATTTTCTCAACTTTTTATTTTAAACTTTAAAACTATAGAACAAGTAGACAGCCTGGTGTGGGGAACACATACTGTCTGTCAGATTCAGCAATTGCTTACATTTGCGGTTGTTGCATTTATTCCTCTCCTTTTCTTTCCCTAGCCCGGACCCCATGCTTTGAAGGCCAGTCGACCTGCCCCCCATGCTTTGAAGGCCAGTTGACCTGCCCCCCATGCTTTGAAGGCCAGTCGACCTGCTCCCCATGCTTTGAAGGCCAGTTGCAGACACAACATAATTTCACCCAGAGACGTCAGCATGCACCTCTTAGGAATAAACAGCTGCATGGTGTTAGCTCATAGCCAATTGAGGAAAACATGCAGATCTTGTCCCAGATGCTATCTTGAGACCTGCTGGTTTTTGATTTCACTCCCTTTCGAAAGGAAAGGTGGAGAAATAGAAGGAAAAAGAGGCAGAAAGACACTGTGGTGATTTGGATAAGGACGGCCCCCAGAAGCTCAGATATTTATTTTTCCCCCCAATATAATATTTTTATTGATTATTTGGGATTTCATACAATGCACCCCATCACACCTTCCAGGTCTATACTTCCACCCTTTCCCCTCTGGACATTCCCCTCCCTTTATTTTTTTTGTGGTGGTGGGAGAGGGGAGGAGAAGATGTTAGCACAGAAATCAATGTCTCTCATTCTCAGTCATGAGTCTGCACTCACAGACACCACTACAAAAGAAACTTCCCTGCCCATGGCAGCAGTCAGCAGCATGGATCACGGACATCAACATGGTTTCCAGCCACAGCATGGATCACGGAAGTCTTTCGAGGAGATTTAATCCAAAAAATGAACCTTTCTTCTCATCTCAGATGTCTTGTTGTTGCTCAGAGTCAGGGTGATCCTGCCGCTGGGCAGCATGTCCAGATGCAGGACCTGCATGAGCCCCAGGCTGCTGGACATCATCTTGCTCTTGGTGCTGGCTGCACTGGCCACGCCCACACGTGCTCTTCCTCCCAGCAAGGGAAGCAGCAGCAACAGTTGGACCTGTAGGCCAAGCGGTAGCATCAGCCTAGTGGGTGATGACTGGGTGAGGCAGGCCCAGTGGAAGTCTGAGGATCAGCTCTGCTTGGCAACAACGTGATCCTTTGCTGCGCTCACGATCCCTTACCTGTTGTAATGCCACAGCTTTAGTTCTGCTTCTGTCTGCCATGTGTATTGCTCTGTTCCACCATCTTTTTTCTCTCCTGTCTAAGCTCACATATTTGAATGGTTAGTCATCAGAGAGTGGCACTATTTGAAAGGATTAGGAGGTGTGGCCTTATTGGAAGAAGTGTGTCACTCTGGCTGGGCTTTGAGGTTTCAAAAGCCTGTGCGAGACTCAGGCTCATTCTCTCTGCCTATGAATCCAGATGTAGAACTCTCAGCTACTTCTCCAGCACCATGTCTGCCATGCTTCCCACCATGATGATAATGAACTAAACCTCCAAAACTGTAAGCAAGCCCCAATTAAATGCTTTCTTTTATAAAAATTGCCTTGGTCACAATGTCTCTTCACAGTGACTAAAACAGATAAGAAAAAGATTCTGTGAAACTAATGTTGTTATTACTTCAGAAAGGACACATATGACCTAAAGCAGTAATGTGTATCATACAGTTTTAGCATGTCATGTTGATTGGCAGAGCAAATTATTCTTTTTTTCTTATGTGTATGCATGTGTGTGATGTGTGTGCATATGCGTGTATGTGCAGGTGCACACACATGATACTTGGGGGGGGTTCAGGGGAGGATGTCAATGGTGAGGAGTCTTACCTACTAGGCCATGGCATGGCAAACAGAATATTCTAAGTTCTGGTCCATGTCAGGCTTAGGACCAGTCTCTGCCTTCAAATATTGTAATTTTAATCAGGTCAGAATTTGGTTAAGATGTACTCAAATATCCCACCCCACTCTATCTTGCCAAGGCCAGCTTACCCTCTGACACGGGGATCCATGGACATCCTCCAGGAAAAGCTTTCTGTGGCTCTGCCTCTCCTTTGCTCTGGGTGAAGTGCTGTTCCTCAGGCTCACAGAACCCAGGCCCCACCGTTAGTTATCCAGTCTCACCAGGGTAGATTTATCGGCTCCTTGTTTTTCCTCCCCTGACTTCTACACTTGCTAAGATTTGAACTTGCAGACTTACTCTGGGGCCAGCTATGTATTTGTTGAATGTTCATGAACCATTAACCAAGATAAGCAGACTAGCCTAGCAAGAGAGACAGGAAGTCGGTGAGGGAGAGAGATTGGTGTGGGGCAGCCAGAGCCGCTCTGGAACGGGTAGCAAGCTGTGGGGGTGGCCCGAAAGTTAACTACATCCTCTGCCCATGTCACAGTGTCTTCCCCTAGTCTCCTGACCCTCTCTCCTGTCTCTGTGTCCCAGCCCTACTATTTCCCCTACTGAAGATCACCCTATTTAAGGTGATTGTAGAGCAAGATGGGGTCTGGGAAGGACCTCAACATGGAGATCTCGCTCTCTCATACACACATACACAATTAGCAGTGAAATATAACAAATAATAATGAACAACCGTAATCTTTGGGGCAGAGTAAGAAAATGGAAATTTTAAATGCCCCTATTAACATCTACATTTTCTATAATTAACATTTATTACTGTTTGGTTTCGAGACGGAGTCTCACTGTATAGCCTAAGCTTGCCTCAAACTCCGGACCCTCCTGAATGCTGGGTTACAGGTGCACACTGCGACATCTTAATTTATTGATTGCTTGTATGCTACAAAAATATCTACAAGTACTTTACAGTATGTGTTTTCAGACACTCATCGGCCTAACTGACATGACCCCAGTCCTTGTCTACTCTAATCTTACAAGACAGTGAGGAGGATATTTTTGCAAACAAAAGCAATGCTTTCTTAACATCAGGAAAGAGGAATTAAAACACCTCACTGGGTCGGACCCCAGCCTAGCCCCAGGGACAGCCTGCTTTGCAGATGTGCTAGCTGCCAGGTCCCCAGAGGCATAAACATTCATAATCTCCCAAAGCTGATGCCAAATACTGAAACCTGGAAGGCATACCACTATGAGAATGGGCCAAGCAGGAAGATCGGATTCTTGTAAGGATGCTAGGACGGTCTAGAAGTGTAACCCTGACAAGTCACTCTACCTCCGTCCTCCACAAAACCAAGTCCTTCTTTATCCTTTAGCAGTTAGTTCTTGAGGCTCTCTCGTGTGCACAGGCCAGCTCACAGTCACTCAACGAGGCTCATGCTAGAATACCAAAGTCCCACTTGACTGACCACTGCAGCCAATTTATTCCCCCCATTTCCTTCCTTAAACACAGAATGATCTGGGGTTCTCACGGAGTGGGTCTTATGAAGGCTGATGAGAGAGGCGATAATAGAATAACGGAGAAGCTTTAGTCAGGTGGGGGGGGGCATGGTCTCCGGGATCTCAGTGGCAAGAGGATTGACACTAGTGTGAGATCAGCCTGTGCAAGAGAGTGAGACCCTGTCTCAGCCCTCTTACTCCTGCAAAGAGGAAGAAACAAACTAAGTAGTTCATCAAAGACGGATCAGAGCAGGGAATGGAGAGACGGCCCAGCTGTCAAAAGCATGTACTTGCTCCTGCAGAGGGCCCGAGTTCGATTCCGGTACCCTGGTCGGGCAGCTCACAATGCTTGTAGCTCCAGCTCCAGGGGATCGGACACCTCCAGCCTCTGAGGCACCTGCACACATGTGCACACCCCCTACACAGACATTTGTGCATATGCATCCCTAAAGAGAATACAAATACACCTGCTTTATAAAGAAAAGATGAACCAGAAAAGACACAACTTGGCCCTGAACAGCTTGGAGGAAGGGGGTGAAGGGAGGAACTCTGAGCGAAAGCGTGGGAGAGAACCACAGTTCCAGGTGGCGAATTCCTGATAGGCTGTCCGAACACTCAGTCCTCTGAGCATACATGCATCATTCTTCAGTCCAAACTAAGTAATATTTATGAGTTTGCAATCTCTGCTACTGAGGGAGAGGGCACACTGAGTGACTCTTTTCCTGAAGACTTGGTGCTGTGCGCAATGGCTGAGTCACAAGCTCTGACAGGTGGGGAACGTGAGCCAGGATCTACAGAGGCTGGTGCTTGTCTCCATGGGGGAAGCGGCGCAAGTTAAACACGGACATAAAGGATACAATAGTGCCAGGGGAAGTTATTTTTATGTTTCTCAGAAGATATTTCTGTACTTTGCTAGGCACAATGGTTTGCTCTGTTCTGTTTCCGGAATGTTCTAATTTGATTGTGCTTCCTGATTGCACAATGACAATTTTGTGACATCAGTTTCTGTCCCTCATCGTATGACAAAGCGCTCGCCAAGGTGATTCAAGGGCTTTTGGCGACACTCAACTGGAAGATAAACCAGTAGAGCACATGCTCACCTAAGGCTGTGACCTCATCACTCATGTGTGAACATGCCTGCGTGCAGTGTGATGAGGGGTATCCAAGGAACATGACACATTCACTAAGGAAAACAGATCTACTGATGTAGAAACATATTAATAATTACCATCCCCAGACCCCTTTGCTTGCTTGATGAGCACTCCCTCTTTGTGAGAAATCAAAGAACGCAGTGTCATCATACGCCAAAGAGATCCCCTGAAGTTGTCCCAGGCAAATACAGGACCAGTCAGGTGAAAGGTCACTGTGTATGGACAGGAATACACATATTTTCACGGAGATCCAAAGTCAGATGTTCCTGGCCATTTTGACAGTTTGATTTACACAAATACTTAGAGCAAAATAAATTCATGCTTCACTATATAAAAATAAATAAAATGCCTGATGTCGTCTCTTCTTATATCAAAAAAAGAATGCTCAGTTGAGATCATAAATAATGTATCATAGCATTGCAGTGCTTTAGAGATATATATTACATATTCTGCAATTAAATATTTACAGCGCAATCACTCTACAGTTCCAAGCCTGATTTCATCTCCTGATGTGAAAACTTCAGGGGTCTCTCTCCAGGTACAACTTCTTTATCTGTAAGATGGAGCTGAGGCCACGGAAGCCTTGGGTTTGTGGCTTTATCTCCTCAAAACCTAAGAACTGGCGAGGGAAATGGATTTGTTTACTGTTTGGGCCGAATCTGGAGAGAAAGACATTCTGCCTGTCTCCGCCTTGCCCACAGCCATGTCATGATTTGTGGAAAAGATGAAACAGAAGCCTGGAGATTTGCAGACACAAGT
Organism: Peromyscus eremicus; assembly: GCF_949786415.1. NCBI lineage: Eukaryota > Metazoa > Chordata > Mammalia > Rodentia > Cricetidae > Peromyscus > Peromyscus eremicus. The sequence continues at coordinate 49,384,291 of NC_081419.1, forward strand.
TAGCCATGACCAAATTATCAGGATGAAGGTCCGTCTTTCTTCCCCAAAGACCAATCCCTCCTCTGGCTCCAGGGACCCTGTGGCTAGCCTGTCCTCACCCACAACACAGAATTTTCTGGAAAAGTTATAATCCTAAGGGTCCTATTGCAAGACTACCTTATGAAATGGAGCCAGCCCAGATGCCCATCAACAGATGAATGGGTAATGGAAATGTGGCAATATGGAAAATGAGTATTAATCAGGTATAAAGATGAAATTTGTAGGAAATGAGTGGACTTGAAAAATACATTAAGCAAGGTGATACAAACTCACAAAGAGAAAAAAACCCCGCATGTTCTCCTTCATATGCTGACCTTAGCTTATAATGTGCACACGTACATGTGTAAACAGGTGTAATTGTGGGTATGGTATGAAGTTTAGACAGAAGACCAAAGGACAGTGGAGTAGATGATCGGAAAGGGTGGAATGTAGGCAGAAGGACACACGAGTCCTCAAAGAAGCTATAAAGTTAGTTTTTTATGGTTTCAACTCCATCATAGTTTTTTCAGGTAGATATACGGATTTCATTGTTTTGGGTATTAAAGTAGAACTATTTTTGCATTCTATGAGAGTCTAGAGTGGTTGGGGCTGAAGAGATGGCTCAGCAATTAAGAGCATCTGTTGCTCTTGCAGAGGACCCAGGTTTGACTCCTGACACCCACATAGTAGTTTACAGCCATCTGTAATTCCAGTCCCGGGGGATCCAACACCTTCTTTTGACCCCCTCAGGCACCAGACACGCATGTAGCACACATTTATATCTAAGGACGGAGGAAGCCTTGAGTGTGTGAGGTCCTGAGTGGATGTATGTTGCTGACATGAGCATGGTCATGCCAAGGAACCTAGCCTCAGACATGGAGGAGCAAGGCAAAGCTTTCCCTTCTGGTCCATGTGTGGATGCTGACAGTGGGTGCAAATCATGTCCACCATAGCTTACTCCCCAAATGTTTATGACCTGAAGACAGCGCCCCAACAGAGACTGCTCCTGCCGAGATTACTAAATCTGCCCCCTTAATCCAGCTCCATACCACAAACCCTGCTTCTACCAATGTGTTTAGAGACCGGTTGTGTCTAATTCATATTCCATCGACCATCAGTGCGATATGAATTAGACATGACTTGTCTCTGAATACATTTGTCACATGATTCATTTTAAAAAAGTGAATTTTTTTAAATTTGTTTTTGGGAAGGGACTTTATAATCAGAAAGATTTTCATTATTTCCTTTTGTTTAAAACTATATTAAGTTAGACAATGCTGGCATATGCCTTTAATCCCAGCACTCAGGAGGCAGAGGCAGGCGGATCTCTGAGTTTGAGGCCAGCCTGGGCTACAGAGTGAGTTCCAGGACAGCCAGGGCTACACAGTGAAACCCTGTCTTGAAAAACAAGTAAACAAACAAAAACTATATTAAATCACAATCACTCTATTATAATGCTACTTAATGGTATTGTTATATATAATCTAAAATATGGTTGTTAAAAATAACCAGCAGGACTACCTTATTATTGATGTTTTCAAAACGGGCCTTCGAATCCGTTGGCACTTGTCCCATCAAGAACTGAGGTTTAATTTCTCTCCCCTTAAGGGTGGGCCGAACTCAGCAGTTCACTTGTAAAGGAGGAGGGCCACAGATCAAGTACTGTGTGTGCTGGTTAGTTTTAAGTCTCCATTTGACACAGTCGAGAATCCAGAATTCCCTGGAAAGGGCGTCTCAATGAATTATCTAGACCAGCAGTTCTCAACCTACGGTCGAGACCCCTTGGGGGTCAGACAACCCGTTCACAGGGTCACACCGCGGATATCTTGCATAGCAGACATTTACGTCACCATCCATAACCATAGCACAATGACAGTTGTGAAGCAGCAGAGAAATAATGCTGTGGTCGGGGTCGCCACAGCGTGAGGGGCTGGGTTAGGGTCGCAGGGTCGGGAAGTTGAGAACCACTGGCTTAGATAAGCTAACCTGTGGAATGACACACATGGGATCTTCTTAATCGTGTCAACCGAGGTGGACAGGCACACCCAAGTGAGAATGACACCATTCCATGGGCGAGGCCTCGATTCAATGAAAAGGAGAGCGTGATCCGAGCACTGGCTCACACGCACTGCAGACTGAGCACTAGCACTCATGCACTGCTGACTGAGCACTAGCACTCGTGCACAGCTGACTGAGCACTAGCACTCATGCACTGACTGAGCACTAGCACTCGTGCACTGCTGACTGAGCACTGGCACTCATGCACTGACTGAGCACTAGCACTCATGCACTAACTGAGCACTAGCACTCATGCACTGACTGAGCACTAGCACTCATGCACTGACTGAGCACTAGCACTCATGCATGGCTGGCTGTTCTTAAATCGTGCACGTGATACAGCCCTCCGGCTCCTGCCGTTGTGACCTCCGTGGACGGACAGTGTGAACTAAAGTCAACCCTTTGTCCCTCACCGGGGTCTTTTATCTCAGCAACAGGGAAGTCAGCCAAGACCCTGTGCGACTTCCTGGTGCTGACATTGTTTCAGGTTCGTGAGGGAGTCCAGGCGAGTCTCGAACTCAGACTCAGGACACTCCTCCAGCCTGTCTCGAAAGTGCTGGGATTACAGGTGCCCACCACCAAATCTATAAATGCTGCACTAATCTGGGGTCCTCTTTTGGGGTGCTGGTTCTGGGAACACACTAGTCCATCATTTGGTGAAGCCAGATTGAACAGCAGCCGCACGGAGCAGTCCCAGGCTGCGGTCCAACAGCAGCTCCTGATGAGTCCCCAGACCACTGCTGGCGTCGTCCTGTCCCTGATGGTCTCAGCTAACGCTCCGTAGAACAGGAGGGAGCCCCTTCAAATTCTTCCCAACCTGTAGATTCACACGCAGATAGATGTGGCTGTTCTGAATTATTTTAACCATAACAAAAACTGAAAATATAGCAGTGGCTTCAGGACTGGCTGGGAGGTACAACTTGGAAGGTTTTCAAGAAAATTTAGGGAAAGTACCATTCTCTTTATTATTATTGTTGTTCTTGTTGTTGTTGTATATTTATTGTGTGTGTACTTAAGTGTACATGTGTATCATGTGTGTGCAGTACCCACAGAAGCCAGAAGAGGGAGTCAGATTCCCTGGAACTGAAGAACAGGCCACCATGAGCCACTTGTTGTGGGTGCTGGGAACTGAACTCCGGTCCTCTGGAAGAGCAACCAGTGGTCTTAACTGCTGAGCCAACTCTCCAGTCTTGTTCTCGACTTAGTAGTGAGGGATCCTGCAGGAAAATGTTACTGGGACGTGAACAGAGGAGCACAGGTTTGGCAACTTGTCACCTATGGTCACAAGGAGAATAAAATGACGTCTACCTGAGGGGATTGTTTCCGGAATGGGATGGAAGGTACTGCCTAGTTTTCCACAGTGCCTGTGATTTAAAAAACAAACAAACAAACAAACAAACAAAAAAAACCCAGGGGGAGGGAAATAAACAGAAGAGGAACTGTTTACTACAGCACATGAAACAGCATCCAGAGGATGAAATCCAAAGTGTGGCCAGGTCATTCCAAAGGCAAAATCAGGGCTTAACCTTATAACTATTGACGGCCCAGGGTGTTTAAGGGGTGGCTTCTTAGACCTTTCAAGCAGACAACAGGCTTGCAAGCCTTAAGAAAGTCCCATGGAGCTTTCGGGGGTTTTGAGAGAAGGAGGGGGTGTGCATTCTGCCCAGCAGAATTGGTTAGAAATCAATCCATATGGTTTAAGTTTTCTAATGAATCATGATCAGCTAGGACTGAAAGGAACACTCAGCCTTTTGAATCTCAAATAGCTAAGAGCAGGATACCATCTAAGGAAACTCTTGTGAAAGGATAAATGAGCCCACCCTAAATGCTGTCCTTTGGCACCTTTCTGTTACTTGTTCAGAAGGCCTCCAGATACAACATGGCTCTGAAGAGCTCGTCTTTTGTGGAAGGAATTCTACACCTGCCTATGATCATAAACAGCAAATGTAGACAGAGGCTTCTCTTCTCCAATCCTCCAACGTTTTGTCTGGAAAAGAGAGATGGGGTGTGATGCCATTGCCGGCTGTTGCCTGGGAGACCCCACCTTCATCACAGGGCATCTCTTGTCCCTCCTCAGCCTCCCAGAGCCTGTGACACCTCTGTTCCTCCCAGAAGTCCCAATTCCTTTGTTTAGATAGACAAAGCTCAATTATTTGGCCCGTCTCTGAGTCAGCAGTACCCATGGAGCCTCTGCTATCTCTAGACTTGATTCCCATATCAAGGTCATGGACCTCAAGCCTGATTCTAATGCTGCAGGAGACACTCTGTTTAAAGGGCTTAAGGTGGGTAGTGAGTACATTTTGCAGGTAGAGGAGAATGTAAAGAACTTATGGTCTATGGGATAATTTTAATGGTCTTAAAATATAGCTGAGGATTCTATAATGAGTCTTCCCAACAGAAGGCAGATCCAGCTGCATTCCCTGGAACACTGTGGCCTCTGTGACTTACTTTCAACAGACTGACCATGGGAGAAGTGATACTGTATATCCTGGCGAGTTTTAAGTCAACTTGACAAAAGCTGGAGTTACCTTAAAGAAGAGAACCCCAACTGAGAAAATGCCTTCATAAGATCCCGCTGGAGGGCATTTTCTTTATTATTGAATGATGAAAGAGGGCCCAGCCCATTGTGGATGGTGCCACCCCTGCGCTGATGGTCCTGAGTTCTGTAAGAAAGCAGGCTAAACAAGCCATGGCAAGCAAGCCAGTAAGCAGCACCCCTCCATGGCCTCTGCATCAGCTCCTGCCTCCAGGTTCCTGTCCTGTCTGCGTTCCTGTCTGGACTTTTGATGATAAACAGTGCTGTGGAAGTGTAAGCCAAATAAACTCTTTCCTCCTCAACTTGTTTTTTGGTCATTGTCTTAGTCACTGTTCTATTGCTGTGAAGAGATACCATGACCACAGTGACTCTCATAAAGGAAAAACATTTGATTGGGGTGGTTTACATTTTCAGAGGTTCAGTCCATTATCATTATGGTGCAACATTGTGGTGGGCAGGCAGACATGGTGCTGGAGCTGAGAGTCCTACATCTTGATAGGCAGGCAACAGGAAGTGGTCTGAGATACTAGGCATGGCTTGAGCATATATGAGACCTCAAAGCCTGCCTCCACCGTGACACACTTCCTCCAACAAGACCACACCTACTCCAACAAGGCCACACCTCCTAATAGTGCCACTCCCTTTGAGGTCCATCTTCTTTCAAACCACCAGTCATGGTGTTTAATCACAGCAATGGAAACCGTAACTAAGACACTACATGACTTCTCAAACAGGGTCACAGAAGGGGACATAGGTTTGCTTTCTTCTCTCTGCCATTAGGATGTCAGCCTTTGGAACTAGCCACTGCTGTGTAAGGATGCCAGGAAGCTATAGAGAAAAGACCTATGGATGTGTCTCTCAACCATAATGATAACTGAGGAGAAAATCAAGTTACAATAAGAGATGCAAGAGTTGGGTGTGTAGCTCCATTGACAGAATGCCTATACATAAAGTCCTGGGTTCAAACCCCAGTACAGCATAAATCAGGCCCTGGCGGTGCACACCTGTAGTCCCAGTACTCAGGAAGTGGAGACAGAAGACCGGAAGTTCTGGGTCATCTTTAGCTACATAATGAGTTGTAGGCCAGTCAGGGCTATACGAAACTTTGGAAAGAGACAGAGACAGATGGGGGCGGGGGAGGCAGATGAACAGACAGACTCTATGTAAACAAAGATTTAAAAACACGAAACCCGTGTTTTGTACATTGTAAAAGCAATGTTTTTAATAATAAAAGTATTAATACACAGCTCATACCCATGCCCACATGGGCGGCCCAGTTAAACCCCGTGGGCCACAAAGCAAAAACTAGACATGGCGATGGAACAGGGACTCGGTGACAGAAGGAGGGGGCTGGTGGGGGTGAGAGAGGACAAGATGGGAGGACACGTGACCAGAGTACATCATATACATGTATGACATTGTCAAGGAACAAAACTCATTTGTTAAAAAAATCAATGAATAAAGCTGATGTCTTATACTGTGTGTGGATGCATATATATTAATAAAAGTGTGATACATATATATTAATAAAAGTGCAAAGAAGTTAATAAGAATGGCGAACATGAAATCCAGGGGAATGGACACCAGAGGAGTGGTCTATTCTGTAATAACGGAATCAAAACTAACTTTGAAAAAGGAGAAATTAAAAAGACGGCAAGGAAGGGTAGTCTCACCCTGATGGAGGTATGACCTTTGGAATGTCAGTCGGAGGGGGTGATTTGGTGCATATGTAACTCCTGCATTTGATGAGCAGATGAAAAATCATTCCGTTAACATTCAGCATTCTGATGCATTTATAAATAATTCCAATAGTAACCTTTTCCATTGGGAAACACCTGTACGGTGCCAACTCTGATTACTCCCTGTGGATATTGCTTAGCTCAAAATTAATATATCATACTTTCAAGAATGACAGACTGTGGGCTGGAATAGGAGAAAACAGTAATTTATAAGATGGAGTAATTACTGGAGGATCCAGGTACTATTTACTGACTTTCTTCTTTGTTCTCAAGCCAACAAAATTATCGAGTCCACATTCCAGAGTCCTTTATTAGCCTTAATCTCAGGTTGTCTATCAAAAACAATACTGTTGTGGATTAATAAACACCACAAACCCATAATAAACCGTGCAGGCTCTTGGTCTTCCCAGGTAATAAGTGAGCTCAGCTGGAGCATTATCAAAGTGACTGACTGGGGGTCCCTTTGCTGCGGCAGCTCACTCCGGCTGGGACGGCCACACTGGCTGCGCTACCAGGAATGTCCACCAGGTGACAGCAAACCCACGACTGCCAACCACAGCGGCCTTGGAGGGCGGCAGAGGCCACTCTGGCTTCTCAGCCACCAGGAAGGCTTGTTCAGAACTAGGTTTGGTTGTTTCTTTGAGAGATGGGATTTGGGGAAATATCGTGATAATTTTCAATTAAAAACTACTGATGCCAATCACAACTAAAATACAGCAATAATTTGATGTATTGCAAAGAAAGCCCACCCCCTCTCTTCTCTTTGTATACCTGATGGTAAAATTTTATTTGGAAAATATGACCAGGCAGAAATATGGGGAATATAAAAGATTGTCAGGGGTTGAAGATACTGTGATACGTAACACAGAGAACTTTAGGGCAAAGGAAGTCTGTGTGTGTGTGTGTGTGTGTGTGTGTGTGTGCGCATGAACTCGTGCATGTACACACATACTCCTAATCCATGAACTGTGCACCACCAAGGTAAACTGTGGTCTTAGGTGATAATGATATATTAATGTGACACTTAGTGTAAGTTCATCCGTTATAACAAATGTGATGTTGATCATAGAGACTAAACGTGTGGGGGACAGGGACGCAGAGACTCTTGGCACATCCACTCAGTGTCACTATGGGCCCAAACATGCTCTAAAAAAAATAAAGCATATTAAAAAAAATCCAAAGGAGCATTAGGCATGTGAACATTTTCAGATAACACATGTTAAGGAAAGTCTGCGTTTAGAATATCCAAAGGCAAGCTCTGGGTTAAATGGCAGCATATTTGGGGTAAGTTACTGCTGGCTGCAGGTGGCTCCTCTCGTGGGTTTTAAGCTGAAATCCGAGCAGCTCAGAAGACCCTCTGATTCCTCGGGAACCCGGGCTTCTCGGAGGACCATGGTCTTCAGACTCTTCTCAGCCGTATTTTCAAAGTAAAGGGAGACTCGCCCCCTGCGTGTGAGCACTCTGAACAGGCCTGGGGTGTGCTAAGAACAAGGCGTGGGAGGCTGTGTAGTTAGCAGAAAGCTCTGGCTTTGAAGCCCAAGGACTCGGTCTCTGGCTGGAGCCTTCCCCAGAGGCCTTGTTCCTGGAATGGACTTAAAAATGCCTCGTCTGCTGAAGTCTCAGGGCACCGTGAGACTCACAGGAGATAACCTAACAGATACTCAAGAAAGGTTGGCAAAATATCACTGTGAAAGCAAAACCGGAGGGCTTGAAAAAGAACCCAAAGCACATCACCGAAGCCTCTAATTTATGTCTTCAGGATACTGTCTCTAGTTCTGGCATAGTGCTGACTGGGGGCTTCGAGGGAGTGAGGGAAGGACAGACACACGGACACATGTACGGGAGCTGGCATCAGATGGGGTCTGCTACAGCTCCAACCAGGAGCCTCCATCTGTTTACGTCTGCAGTAGCCTTTATTGGGTGAGCGGTCTCGGTGGTAATCATCCAGGAGGCGACTGTGGTTGCTAGTCTCTACACACTGGTCACACACCTATAAACACTTACCCTCCGGCACCTGAGCAGAGCTTTGCCACACCTCCTGAGGCTCACTGGGGGAAGGCTTGGCCACTTCCATGGGACTGAGGCACTGGAGTCCTCAACAAGGCCATTCCTATGTCAACAATAACACATTCACCTCAGGACTTCACCCACTCAGAGCTTCCTCTACCCCCTACAGCATAAATTCTTAAAATCCTTGGGATTTCCTTAGTAATGGGGGTGAGAGGAACCACTTTTGTTTTTCCGAATAGGCTCCCAAATCAGAACTGGCAAGCCCATCCACTCTAGGCCTCTGGGGAAGCAACTGAAGTCAATAACCGTGAACCAATGTTTTAGTCAATCACAACCCGAACCCCAGAAGATGAAGTGAGAGGGAACTTCCGATCGGTGGACTATCCATGTACCAGGAGGGTGGCACCCCGAGCCTCCTCGAGGACAAGGTCCCTCGGCTTTGAGCCTTCCCCTCAGGCTATTTAGTCGCACTCCTTATGACAGTTTTATTACAGGCCAGCAAGCGAAGCGTTTCTGAGTTCTAGTGCTGCTGGAGAAAATAGACAGGAGGAGGAGCTGGTCTCTGGGACGCGATGCAGGGTGTAGGGCCGCCACCACACACACCTACACTCTGGTTAACACAGGCAACGTGGAACAAATTCATTGACACAGGACGATGGCTACTTTTATTTTTTTTTATTTTTTTTTATTTTATTTTATTTGGTTTTTCGAGACAGGGTTTCTCTGTGTAGCTTTGCACCTTTTCCTGGAACTCACTTGGTAGCCCAGGTTGGCCTCGAACTCACAGAGATCCGCCTGGCTCTGCCTCCCGAGTGCTGGGATTAAAGGCGTGCGCCACCACCGCCCGGCTGGATGGCTACTTTTAAATTTGGATTTGATGAATCCCGGATTGGTGTGTAGAATTCGATGGGACCCGGTAGTCACAGAGAGGGAACGCCAGCAAGGCTGGGCTGCTCGGGTAGCTTCATGGACACATAGTGAGGATAAGCACCTATTACAAGGCTGAACACATCTGTGCCTCATCTTAGACGTCCCGATTTATCAAACACAACGGTTCCCACCAGTGAGAGACAGGGATGAGCTGAACACATGCTTTCAATGATGCTCATTCAAGCCAGTCCACTCGGCCCCTCTTTCTTGTTCAGCACTTCATTCTTAGCTTGCTCTCTGCTCTCCAGGTGGCCACAGGCGGCTTCCCCTCTGGATTAGTAATTACGCACATGAAAAATCCAAGGGGGTGGGTGGGTTTTGTTGTTTTTTTGAGACCGAGTCTTATTACATGACTGAGGCTGGTCTTGAACTCCTGTGCTCAAGGGATCCTCCCAATCAGCCTCACCTGGTGTCACCTGGGCTTCCAGGTGTCTGTCATTGCACCCAGGTATGGTTTTGTGGTTGGAGTTGGTGCCATACCATGATCCCCAGAGCAAACAAAGCAGAACTCCCCATCCATCAACTTTTTACTTCCGTGGGTGACCTATTTTGGAAATCTGAAACATAACTGTCTTGTTTCCTGAGAAGCACAGCTTTAAAAAACTTTGGCCAGATGAACTAAATGTTATTTCTCAGTTTGTGTTTCAACAGGTAATATAACCTACTATCCACTTTGAATGTTAATATGTGACATTTAAATATCTTTTTAATTAAAAGACAACATCAAAATTACATTTGTCAATCTCACATGTTTTTGAAACGTGGATACATACTAAATTTTCTAACTTAATGAAATTAACATATTACTCCACTAACTTTGGGGGAAGTAGAAACTCTCTTTCTCTCCCCTCATTCAATAAGATCTTACCATGTAGCTCAGGCTGGCCTCAAGCGTATGCTCCTCTTCCTCCTGCCTCAGCCTCCCAAGCGCTCGGGATTAGAAGTATTCGCCACCAGGCTAGGTGGGAAGATGTTAAGAAAACATCTCAGCAGTCTCCAGGAATGCAGTCCTGTGTCCCCCCAGTGCTGTACAGTGGAGCTTAGTTCTCCTGAGTAACTGACAGTGTGTATGTTTTGGTGTGGGTCAGAGAACAGCCTTGGGCGTCGGTTTTAGCCTTCCGCCTCGTCAGGACAGGGGCTCTCTTGTTTCTGGTGCTATGCTTTGTACTCCAGGCTAGCTGGCCTGCAAGTGTTCTAGCCATTCTCCTGTCTACACCTGTTGTCTCAACATAGGAATGCTGGGGTTCCAGATGTGCGTTGCTGCGGCCCACTTTCTATGTGCAGCTGGTGTTTTTATCCACGGAGCCTTTCCCCTGGTCCACATTCTGTGTATTTTAACCATCATCTCTTCATTTCCTCTCAGCCCACTATGCACCCCACCAGCCTTTGGGGACTTTTTGGGGGGGACTCCACCTATAAGTAAGACAATGTGGAGTTTTTTCTGTGCTTGGTTTATGTCACTTAAAATAATGTCCTCCAGGCTCCCTCATGTTGTCGTTTGTGGGAGCGTTTGGTGCATGTTCACAATGCTGCAGGAAATATAGACACATTTAAAAAGTGCTCGGAAATCCCAGATTACCATTGTTAATAATCTACTGCAAACACCCCCAGCTACTCAGCAAGCAAGGGAAGCCTTATTTCCCTTCATCCAATCTCATACCGCATTTCTAATTTTCATCCACTTCTTGTCCAGTGTTGCTCCTTATCCTTGGAAGGGGAAATATTAGTCAGGGTTCTCTAGCAGAGCAGGACTGACAGAGTGAATCTATATTAAAAGGGGGTCTGTTACGTAGGCGGACATAATACGACCTGGGTAGTCCAGCCAGGCTGTCTTCACGGGAGAGAAGCTGAGAAGCAACCAGTGCCCGGTCTCTGAGGCTGGAGGCCTCAGCAGTCATGATCTGCTCTGGACTTAGAGGACTCTGGGAAAGCCACTGATTTTTGGTCCACATTGGAAGCCTGAAGAAGGCTCTGATATCAGTGAAGGGACACAGCAGCAGCATTAACAAGAGTGTAGATGAACTTGCCAGTGAGACTTCAAAGGCAATGGAGCAAAAAGCATTTCCCTGGGACTTTCTTTTATCTGGGTTGCTATTGGAAGGTGCCACTCACATTCAGGGTGGCTCTTCCACGTCGGTGAATAGAATCATGAAAACCTATTTTAGGTGTGTCCGGCAGCTGATGATGGAGTCCAGCCAAATTGACGAGATTAACCTCGGCAGGAGGCAGAGTGCGCGGGGCACTGTCTCGAGAGCGTTCGTCTCCCACCCTTGCTCAGGCATGCTCAGTGTTCTACTCGGAAGAAGCCATAGACCCTCTAACTTCATATTTGTTTTCTTAGGGAAACGGTTCTACCAGTTCTCGAGATGTAATTGTTGGATGATTTCTGTTACTTCCCAACATCAGCCCAGCAGCCCTTCATTGGTGAGTCTAAGACTCACACTATAACACAATCATTAAGTACATTTAACCCCTTCACGTCAGCTCACACGGTGTTCAACCCATTACAATACCGTAGGCCGCCGGAAAAACCACTGCATCCGTATAGACAGTTAATATTTGCTTCATTGTGCTGTCTCCGTGGCAACCCTGAAATGTCAGTTTCATCTGTGCTGTGACAAAACTGAAGTTCAAAGTTGTGAGATGATTTTACTAAACATCTTATGTGCTCAGAGTGGAAGAGTAGACTTTAAAAACGATTTCTAGCATGGGCTAAATTTTGTAGAAAATTTCCTATTAAAATGGTCAGAATTTCTGAAAAGCTTTGTATAAAAAGAAAATACATTCAAGAACACTGAACTACTTTATTTTTTATGAATCTAAAAGTATTAGCAAAACAAAAATCTATTTAAAGTATAAAAAGGGACATGTGATCTTACAAAATTATATACATTCACTATGTTAAAATATCTTTTCTAAGGGGGTGAGGAGATAGGCCAGTCAACAAAGAGCCTGTCACTGGAGGACTTGAGTTTGGATCCCAGGACCCATATAAAGTTGTGCACAGTGGTGTCTGTCTTTAATCCAAGTGCAGAGGAGACGGGGGCTAGCAGATCCCTGAGGCTCATTGGTCAGCTAGCTAGTCTGCCCCAGTTGGGGAACTCCAGGTTCCATGAGGGACTCTGTCTCAAAAATAAGGTGATCTCTAACTTCGGTTTCTGTTGCTGGGATAAAACACTGCCCCAAATCAACTCGGGCGAGGAAAGGGTTTATTTGGTTACAGTTCGTGATTCAAGGGAAGCCAGGGCAGGAACCTGGAAGCTGCAACTAATGCACAGGCCGCGGAGGAAAGCTACTTAGTGATCTGCTCAGCCTGCTTCCTATACAATCTTGGACCACCTGCCCAGGGTGGCACACTGCCCGTCGTGGGCTGGGCCCTCCCACACATCAATCATCCGTCAAGAGAGCGCTGCATAGACATGTGCACAAGCCAATCTGCTGGAGGTGACTCCTAGGTGACCTTAGTTGGTCAAAGTGACAAAAACTAGCTAGCACCTGTGAGTGATGATAGAGGCAGACCTGAGATTGACTTCTGGCTTCCGTGAGCACTGCACTGATATACGCACACATGTGAACATGTACACAGACACACAGCACACACAGAGACATGCAAATAAGATAAAATCTATTCTGATATATTTTATATCAGGAGTCCTTTTCTGCTCTCCATGCCTGTCTCCACTGTTCTTAAAATCTTGTGATGGTAGCCACAGACTTTGGGTCCATCATGGTATTGGAAACCAGGAGGTAACACCAAGCTGTTGCAAGGGAAAAAAATGTATTTACAGCCGGGCAAAACTTTCAGTCTCTCATAGTAGAAGGACAAAGCAGCCCAGATTCAAGGCAGAGCAGTCTCTGTCTACCAGACGAGCAAGTGATTACAAAGTGGAATTTTGCACTTATTTTAATCATCATGGGAAAGGTACATACTATGCGTTTATGGTCAGATAGTTATAGGAATATACCATGAAACATGTTATCATTAGTCAACTCTTGAAACATATGAAACAATGAAAACTATGATGTGTAAATAGCAAGTTTAAAGAGCAAGAACAAGTCAGAAAAATAAGTTGACCTCCAGCTTGGGACATGATTAGAAACTAACATTATGGTCAGCTAGGCAGAGGAAGAAAAACACGGAGTCAGCTGGCCCTTAACAGTCCACCAGCTATGGAACCACATCCTCAGTCACGCCGAGTCTCCGTGCACTGACGTGTCTCCTCCAGTTTGGCCAAAGTTCTGTCTCTCTGCTCTACCCGCAGATCAAGTTGACCCCAAGAGAAGAGTCTGCTTGGGGATGGAGAGAATTTGAGGAAGGGGGGGGGGGCGTCTTTAAAGGCACTCTGGGAACATCCTCATCCTTCAGCCATGGGCTGTGACGCTGCCTTGGAATCTCCCTCAGAGGTTCACAGCAGTGACTGGATGGTTGCCAGTAGAGGGTCTCAGCATGAGAACTGTCTGATGGCTTTAAGAGTCCTCTTTCTTCTAGGTGCATCATGGGAGTCAAGTGTGTGGCAACCCTTTTGTGTTTCTTTCTTCTAGGTGCATCATGGGAGAAGTGTGTGGCAACCCTTTTGTGTTTCTTTCTTCTAGGTGCATCATGGGAGAAGTGTGTGCCAACCCTTTTGTGTTAAAGAGGATCCATCTTGGCTCACTTTTTAAAATTGTTTACATCTTCTGTTTTCCAACCATGAATCTGCTGTGCAGGTTTAGGGGTTTGGGGAAACTGAATTTGGAGGAACATAGGAAGCCCGAGGACAAGAAGCCTGTCAGATTTTAGAAGTCTGAGCCATTTCTCAGAAAGGCCAAAGGTGTGCTAAGTCTTCACCGTGGAATGAAAGCCAAAATAATAGGTACAACTTCTGGGTTGTGCCTTCAAGAGGCCACGAGAAAACCCCCTTCACCTCTTTTTGCAATCGGGAGAGTGGGGGTGAGTGTGAGATATCTGGGTGATAAAGAGGAGGGCAGTCTGACCAAGAAGAGCAGAAACCTGAGCCTTTGGCCACAGCATCAGAGAAAGCTATCAAGGAAAATGGTCCAGCTGGTGTGAAAGCCGTTGGATCCCATTGGGTTTGCTCCCCAATGCCACCATCTGTGTCTGCTCCCTGGAGTCCCTTTCGGGCTCTGCCCTCTCCCCCACTGTAATTAACTAGGTCAGGTTCAGGTTCAAGGGACAGTGTGTCCTGTGCTTCCCTTCTCCACGTTCTGAGACCTGCAGTTCTCAGCTACATTCTCTGTAATAGCATCACACAATGTTCTCTCCAGCTCCGTTCTCTCCAGCAAGCCTCCGGGCAGCCAATCAATCACCCGCCACTCTGCTGCCCCAGCGCTCTCTAATCAGGCTCTGCACTGTGCTGCTTCGAATCTGGCTGTAGTTCCAGGTTTCTGCCTCTCATTCTTGACTGTCTTGTTGCACGGTAGATTGAGACAATTTATCTCCTGCAGAAAACTCTCTCTCTCTGCACACAAGCTCTCACATAAAACTACCAGGGTTGGGGGATTACTGGCCTAAGGAAAACAAATATTCTCCATGACACAGTCACTCTTAGAACCATCTGGACCTGGACAGGGCAGACACAAAAACTGACACCAGCCACACCCCCTCTCCATAGGAAAGCTAGCTGTGCGCCACAGAGCTGTTACTGGGGTTTGAGAAAACAGTGCCTTCTAACAGGATGCTCAGCAAGCCAGGCTCCGATGCTGGCGTAAGAGAGATGCTTCAAGGATCTCAGCCGCATCTTCCCCAGGAGCGGAGCATGTACCAAGAACAACTAGAGCAAGCTTTGTTTAGACAGCAGCTTGCTCTGACATCTGGGAGGCTGGTCAGCGGAGGGCAGGGCTCTGAGCACTCTCCAGAGACACAGGCTTAATCACAGGAAAACAGCTGAGTATGGTGGCACATACCTGTAATCCCAACACCTGAGAAGCTGAGGCAGGGGTGTGCCCCAAGTTCAAAGCTAGCTTGGACTACTATCTTCCTTTGTGTTTACTACTACAGTGAAGAGACACCATGACCATGGCAACTCTTTTTTTTTTTTTTTTTTTTAAAGATTTATTTATTTATTATGGATACAGTGTTCTGCCTGCATGTATGCCTGCAGACCAGAAGAGGGCACCAGATCTCATTACAGATGGTTGAGAGCCACCATGTGGTTGCTGGGAATTGAACTCAGGACCTCTGGAAGAGCAGTCAGTGCTCTTAACCTCTGAGCCATCTCTCCAGCCCAACCACGGCAACTCTTATAAAGGACACATTTAATTGTGGTGGCTGGCTTACAGTTCAGAGGTTCAGTCCATCATGGCGGGGAGCATGGCGGCATGCAGGCAGGCATGGTGCTGGAGAAATAGCCGAGTGTCCTACATCTTTCAGGCAACAGGAAGTCAACTGACTGTCACACTGAGGGAAGCTTAAGAAAAAGAGACCTCAAAGCCAGCCCCCACAGTGACACACTTTCTCCAGAAGGTGTGGCCCAGATGAAAGGTGTGCCCTCCAGCCTCAAGATCTGAATTAAAAGCGTGTGTCATCCAGCCTCCTCCAAGGCCACACCTCCTAATAGTGCTATTCCCTATGAGCTTATGGGGGCCAACTACATTCAAACTACCACAACTACATAGGAATATCCTATCTCAACAACAATAACAAAATTCAAGTAAACAAACAAACATATATCATCTTAAAAAAAATGGAAAACAAACTATAGATATGACACATTGAGATCTACAGGGCAGAGAGAGAATCAGGGCTGTCTTCCAGGCTTTAGAACCATACAAGGTTATGCCAGACCAAGAGCAAGAATGAATGAGTCCCAAATGCCCAAAGGATGCCACTAGAAAAAATTTACTCTACAGTAGGATTTTTACCCTGTTTCAGAGACTGGGAAGCATTCATGCACAGATATAGATATTAGGAATATATAAGGACCCCCTATGATTATATGCAAAGTTAAATTTTTTTTCATTTTTCTGGGTATCTTCATCTCTTTGTGTAGCATTTATCTAAACTGTTCTGTTATTAATAAACTAGGGAGCCAGATATTGGGGTAAAAACCTGACAGATCAAGAAAGCAGCAGAGGAATGACTAGCTGACCCCCTCTCTACCTTCCCGGATCCAAAAGGCCATGAATCTCTCCAAGCCCCTCCCTATCTCTTCCTGTGGCTCTTCTATCTGGGTCCTCCAAAATCTCTATGGCTAATTCTGGTCAGCTAGTCATGGACTCTGCCCCTTGATTCAAGGTCCAACTCTATTGGGGTGTCACAATGTAACCAAATACCCCACAATATCTTTGGGTTCCTGAAATAAAATATCATAGACTGGATAGGCTGTTTATTTACTTTTGGTGTCTTTGAAACATGGCCTCTTGTAGCCCAGGCTGGCCTCCAACTCATTGTATAGCTGAGGCTGGCCTTGAATTCACTATATAGTCTGGAGCTGCTACCAGATAAGACTGGGCAAAGTCACTTCCAAGAAAACATAATTGGTTAAAAGTCTTAAGGCAACATAGGAAACTGAGGCAGGGGGAATCTCTTGAGCCCAAGAGTTCAAGATGGAGAAATGCCATTCCCCCCCCCCGCTCTCTCTCACACACACACACACAAAATCTTAAACAAGGTATTAATAAATCCAACCAGTAATATACTAAAAGCTTAATTCTTCGGTACCGAGCTAGGTTTATTTCCACAATGATGTTAATTCAGGATAGGGATGGTATCCATGCCTTTAACTCCAGCACTTGGGAGGCAGAAGCAGGAAGATGTCTGTGAGTTTTAGGCTGGCCTGGTCTACATAATGAGACTCTGTCTGAAATAAAAATTAATTTTACATTGCAACGCCCATTCAGCATTCACCATCATTCAGTATATTATCTGATTGATTTATGTATTATTTCAACAGATTTTTAAAAGCAACTGACTAAACTTAATACTCCCCCGCCCCCATTTAAAGACAGTCTCTCAGTCTGTAGCCCAGGCTGGCCCAGAACTTTCAGCAATACTTTGACTTCAGTCCCCCAAGTGCTGGGATTATAGTCTTGAGCCGCCAGATCCAAACCACTAACCATTTTTATGTTTGAAATTCTCAGTGGATTGAGGCTAAAAGGCCTGATAAAGGGAAATCACAAAAATCGAATGGCAAATGTCATAGACCCAAGACCTTAAGATCATTTCCTTTGCAACAGGGGACAAGACTAGGGTGATTTTTTTCTCGCCGATTCTATTTAAATGGCCCAGCTTGCTCCCAAACCAGGAAAAAGAGCAAAAGGCACCAAGAATGCCATGGTGGTTAATCTGGGTTGTCGAATGGACATACCTGGGAAGAGGGAACCCCAACTGCAGAGCTACCTCTAGCAGATGGGCCTGTGGGCATCTTCTTCATCGCTAACTGATAGAAGAAGGCCTAGGTGGTGTGTCTCCCCCACCCCTGCCCGCTCGACCCCAGGGCATGTGGTCCTGGGTTGTATAAGAAAGGTAGCTGAGCAAGCCGGAGGAGGGAGCTGGTTAGTAGCATTCTTCCATGGCCTCTGCATCAGTTCCTGCCTCCGGGTTCCTGTATTGGCTTTTGTTCATGAGGGACTGTGATGAGGAAATGTGAGCTAAACAAACACTTTCTCCCACCCCACAAGATGCTTTTAGTCAGTGTTTTGCCACAGCAACAGAGGACAGACAATCCAGAACAAACGACACAGAGCTCTATGTGTGGGTGGCTAGCTGGGAAATTCCAAAGAACTTATTGAGAAGTTATTGTGCTTCCCCTGTGTTTACCAGGACTCCAGGAAATAAGGTCAGTATGCAAGACCAGGGCCAGCGAGAGGGCTCAGCAGGTAAAGAACCCTGCTGCCAAGCCGGACCTCCTGAGCTCAGGCCCCAGATACTGCATGGTGGAAGCAGAGAACCCAATCTCACAAGCTGTTATCATGACCTCCATATGTGTACTGTGATGCGTACACACCCCACACACAGGCAGAATAAATACAAGGTAAGTGTAAAATAAGAAGAAGAAATGCAAGGCTATACCTGAGCAAAAAAATATTCAGAAAACACAGCTACAAGGACCAGCCAAACAACAACAACAAAACAAATCAGCAAAGCGCAATCTGTGTCGCTAGGAAGAATTCTGGCAGAAAATTTCCTTTTCCTTCCTAGTTCAAATAGTGACTAATTTATTCTTTTGACAATATCAATAAACAAAAAATAAACCCAAATATCATAAAACAAATAATATAGCATAGGAGAGGCTCGTTCCTGGACCCTGGGTTAGGCACAAATGGCACCCAAACACCTGTTTTCACAGAGAGATTGTTTATTAAGTGGTGGTGTGTGTGTGGGGGGGGGAGTTAAAGTGGCTGCTTTGTGACTCAGGCAGAAAACCAGCAGCAAATGACCTTGTGGGTGTAATTTTAAGAGGAGAAGAAGGGGAGGTCTGTGTTAGGATGGGCTAAGATGCGGTGGTGAAGGAGACAGGGGAGGAGGGAGAAGGGGAAGGGGACAAAGGAAAAGGGGCAGGGGTATTTGTCCTGGAGAGACAAAGACTGCCTCTGGATGGAGAGGAGACAGGTGTGGCACATAGGCAAGTGGTGGTTTATAAAGGTTAAATGGGAAACCCCGTGTTAGGACGAGGTATTTAAATTTAACTGGGCATGTTAATTGGGTGAGCCAAAGGGGGCTTCTGATTACTGGACTTCAATACTTTGCTAGCTGGACCTTGGTGGTCAGCCTCAGGAGGAGGAAGTGGTCACATAAGGGAATAGACCTTGGTGGCCAGCTTTAGGAATGTAATCTAATGGTTTTCAGCAAGGCAGAGGGAATGGGGGAGAAGGACAAGGCCTGCCAGAGCCACGCTCAAGTGGGCTGGTGTCCCTATCATCAATAAGCACATTTTTCCCCATAATGAATTCACTGTTATCCGTGGAAGACTTGTCCCATCCACCCCCCAGACCCAAGAATCTGAAGATGTTCAAGTCCCTTAGAAACGATGTGCACACCGTCCTGTTGCGTTTAAGCCATCTCTGGATTACGTATGGTACCCAATACAGTATGCATGCCATGTAAATAGCTGTATGGTATTGTTTAAAGAACTATATGAGAAAAAATAATCTACACATTCAGGACAGAGGCATTCTGAAAAAACGGTTTCAACCTGTGATTGATTGATTTGTGGATGCAGAACCTCCAGCTAGTGAGGACTGGCTAGTCTCCTCCACAATCCCAGACCTTGGCTCTAGGCCAACGAGTTTCTGGCTTTTGTTATTTACAGCAGAATCCAGGATTCAGAGTGAATAAAAGAACTGAGCAGAAATATAATTCTCAATAATATTGTCTCTGTACCTTATGCACTTATCCTTTCTGTCTCTCCCCAGGGAGACAGCAGTTATTCTTCCTTATGCTAAATCCAGCTGTCCCCCTTCCGTGGTGGTCATGTAAATCCTGGCCCCAAGCATGAAGCCTGCGGGAAGCTTTTACCAGAGAGCAACAGGCGGCCGCACACCCCAAACTGCTCAGCCATTTTCTCCTAAAAATGTATGGTTCTATTCATCAAAAACTTTTATATATTCTTGTGATTTTTCTTAAAAAGAAAAAAAAAAGGAAGAAAAAGAAAAACCAACATGATATGCAGGCCAAGAATAAGTCCTCATGGTTCACAGACCACGGTATCTTTTCATTTTCCGGAGTAAGTAAATAATCTCGGAGAGGCACGGTATTGACTGGATACAGAGGGGCAAGGAGGGATCTGCCCTCCAATGAGACATCTGAGTAGTTCTGTTTGGAGGAAACTGTCCTCTCCGCAGACCCATTTAACGAAATGAATTACCCAAGGGCCGAGTGTGAGACACTGAAACTCAGTTTTAATGTGATTTTGAAATGTCAGACTTCTCTCCATCTCTTCTCAAGCAAAAGAGCATTCATTACGTAGACAGGACTAAAAGTTCAAGACATTCAAGCCCTCTGCTTTCATTTTCCCTCCTGTGTCTTCAGTCTTTGAAAACAATTACAGGCCACATTCCTGTGATGCCCGCACTCAAGAGACTAAGGCAGGAGCATCACAAATTTGAGGCCAGCTACACACATAATGAGCCGTGTCTCAAAACAATAAATAAATACATAAAAAACTGAAATAAAAACATTCATTGCAAGTCCAGATTATTGTGTGTTTTGTTTGTTTGAGCCAAGGCCTCAGGTAGCCCAAACTCAAACTTACTAGACAGCCTAGGATGACCTTGAACTCATAAACCTCATGCCTCCACCTCCCAAATGCTAGGCTCACAGGCTTGCACCACCATGTCTAACTTATTGTAAACTTCACAATTGTTCTATATTTTCTTCTCCCTGCCCCCCAATGGTGCTTGGAATTGAACCCAAGACTTTCTGCATGGCAAGTAAACACTCTACCATTGTTCCATATCACCAGCCCATCTTTTACTTATTAACACAATAAAAAATTTGAGTTTAAAAATCATACTCCCACTACATTAAAAATTAATAGGGATCCATTTACCAGACTCTCTTTCTCCCTTGCATTCATCTTACATAATTTTAATACTAGCATATGCTATGTTTCAAAAGTCCTTAACATTTTTGAAAAATGCATGTTTTATGTGTATGAGTATTTTGCCTGCACGTATTTCAGTATATGACATACGTGCCTGATGCCTGAAGAGGCCAGAAGAGGTTGTTGGGGCAGGATGGAGACAAAGGAAAACTAGGTAACTGTGATGAGACTTGGGATGAGCAGAAGAGCTGAGTCAAGGTGGTCCCTTCTCTAGCAATACCGACCTGCAGACACAAAGAGAACCTTCCAGTTAGAAATGACACAAAAGAGGCCCACAGTCCATTCCTTTGCTTTATAAGGCTATTCATCCCTTTTCTGCGGGCTCCACCTCATGATTTCAGGTCTCAAGACTTAATTCTGTCACACTGATAATTAAGTTTCAACAACAACAACAAATCATGGTGTGGGGGAACGTAAGCCTTCAAACCATACAAGATGATAATCGGGGAGACGTTGAAAATCCCTATAAAATGAGGTGGTTGGTGCTGCGGCTTCAGTAGTCTGTCCCTCTGAATTAGAAACTTAATTGAACTATTGTAGGTAGAGGTGGGGTGTTTAGGAAGTGCCTGCGTTCAGATAAAGCTGTAAGAGTGGAGGCCATGGTGGCTCCATAAGGAGAGGGCACAGGGTCATATTCCCACGCACCAACATAAGTAAAGTGTCTGCAGCCAGCAAGGTGGATCAGCAGGCTGACACCTGTCACCAAGCCTGACACATCTGAGTGCAATACCCACAACCCACGTGGTGGGAGGAGAGAACCAACTCCCAACAGCCGCCCTCTGACCTCCACACACACACACACACACACACACACACACACATGCGCGCGCACACACAGCACAAAACACACACACAAACTAACTGCATGTAGTAAAAATTTTCAGTGAATACTGAGCAAGGGAGACAGATTCCAGAACTCACCCAGGACAACCAGTGAGGGCCAATTATGGGTGGCAGAGTGCTGATTGCTAGAATTAAAGCTGACGTGGTAAAGGTGTTGGACAGAAAGGGTTGTGCCTGGCCCACAGGGTGGTAGCTGAGGAGAGCCTCTAGAGAGTTGAGTCCAGCATTACTCCTGAGCAAAAGTGGCATGGCGATGTCTGAGGAGGAGGTCCAGCACAGCCAAGATGCTCTCTACTGGGTCAAGATGTCCTCTCACAATCCAGAGGGGCCCAACATGATTCAGGGAACACACCCAAGAAGAGAGAACTCGGAAGTGACTATGTCTGACTCAAAATAGAAGCAACCAGAATGTGGGCCCAGATTCCAAGTGGTTGGGATTAATGCCACCAGCTGGACACAGTAGAAGCAAAGGTCACCAAGGACCCTATGCGGGGCTTGCTGGAGTACAGACCAGTGCTCCACCTAACACCTGTGCTCCTCCTGTACACTCCACAAGTTCGGAGCCTGCTGGGGGGGAAGGGAAGAAAGGAGGGGGAGGGGAATTTTGTATCTGATGTTTATTTACCTGGTAGAGTCTGCATTGAAACTGAAGGCCACAACTGAACTGGAAAAAAAAAAAAATCTGGTCTCAAGCCTCTAACTTCACACCAGCTATGTAGGGATAAATGTGGAAGAGCAGTAGACAGTCCAATTGATCAGATGTCGGATGAAGGCAGCGTGGGTGGTCGGGTCGGGCTATTGGAACTTCATGATAGGGGTCTAGCTTGTGACGTGACTCAGTTTATTGCTCTTGTATTGGGTGCCCCCTCCTCCTCTCCTAACTGGACAGCTCTTTCTGTTTGCAGGCCAGTGTCCCTAGAGGAAACATCACCTGGTGGACCTAGACCATCATTTTCTTCCAAGTCTCGTCACAGTTAGAGCATAGTATTGCTTCTGTTCAGTCTTGTCCCCGTCACACCCTTCCAACCCCTCAGGCTCAAGCAGGCACAGGTACATGGGCAAAGACCAGTAGAATGAGGCAAACGGAATGCCAGTCTTAAATTTTCTAGTTAAGATGTGGAAGAAAAACACCTGTCTTAGGGTTTCTGTTGCTGTGACGAAACACCACGATCAAAAAGCAAGTTGGGGAGGAAAGGGTTTATTAGGCTTACACTTCAGCATTGCTGTTCATCTCTGAAGGAAGTCAGGACAGGAACTCAAACAGGCAGGATCCTGGAAGCAGGAGCTGATGCAGAGACCATGGAGGGGAGTGGCTTGTTGGCTTTCTTCCCATGGCCTGCTCAGCCCACTTTCTTATAGAACCAGGACCACCAGCCCAGGTGTAGCACCACCCACCATGGGCTGGGTCCTCCCCCATTGATCACTAAATGAGAAGATGCCTTACAGCTGGATCTCAAGGAGGCATTTCCTCAGCTGAGGCTCCTTCCTCTGATGACTCTAGCTTGTATCAAGTTGACGCACAAAACCACCCAGTACAACATGCTTTGTAAAAAAATAAAATAAAATAAAAATCACTGGGATCTAGATTTTTCTATCTTTGCAAATGAACTTGAATGAGACAAGATGTGTGAGCTCTTTGGGCAAAGGGTCAATGTGTATAGATTCCCTAGTGTTAGCCATCATTACCAACGACACTAAATTAGAATTAAGCCTTCGCCTCTTTTTTTTCTTAATCCCTATATTCTCAACTCTCTCTCTCTCTCTTTTTAAATCTTACTTGGGATTTCTCTCATTATTCTCCATAATCATTCCATGCAAGCAAATCCTACCTAACAAGACCAGAGATTTCTTTATTTCTCTTTTGTATCTTCCAGACTCTGGGGAATATTAAGCACATAAAAGACCTGGACTGTCAGAATATCTTCAGCCATTCATCTACTTTATTAGGCATTTATAAAAGAAACTGAAGGGTTATTGTGGTGGTTTGAATGAGAATGGCCCCCATAGGTTCCTATGTGAGCAGAGTCACCCCTGGGCAGGCAGGTCTGTGTTGTGTAAGAACAGGGCAGGTTGAGCAAACCACTATGCATCATTTTCCATGGTCTCTGTGTCAGCTGCTGCCTCCAGGTTCCTGATTGAGTTCTGACCCTGACTTCTAAGTTGAAACAAACCCTTTTCTCCCCTAGTTGCTCTTGGTCATGATCTTTACTACAGAAAAAAAGAAAGCAAGCTAGGACGGCTTCTATAAACATTTCAGGATCTATTTCCCATGTCCTGCAGCCAGGTGCACCTCCTGCACACTGGAAGTTGTTTAGCACTGGCCAGTAGAACTGTCTGTGGTGATGGAAACATCCACATTTGCACATCTGCTCCTGAGACTATGATGTAGATGTGACTGAGGAGATAGTTTTACTTCCTTTCAACTATTTTAATTTATGTATCCACAAGTGGCTAGTGCCTACCCTACTGGACAACAAATACAGATGAACAGAAATTGAAATCGATAGGTGTGGCTGAGTGGAGGCTACTGTGTTGGATTCTGCTTTGACTGTATTTCAAGAATACCTTGTAAATAGCTGACTTCCACTAGGGGGTGCACAATGCCTGGGTGTCTTCCCCTGGGGTGAGCCGCCCATGGTGACCAGTTGGTGTTCTATCGCTGATTAGTGAGTTGAGGGGTAATCCTATTCTTTTTTGATAATTTCTTCTGAATTAATGAGATTAACTCTATCTAGAAGAACTTCCTCCCATTAATGAGTTGATGGTTCTGAGGTATAATCTACCCAGGAAAGGCAGAGGAAGGCTTCTTTCCTCCCCCCAGAAAGTATGAGTTGAGTCCCTAGGGTTTTCCAAAGAGCAATAATTTTGTTTGTTTAGTATTGTTGTGAACCGACTTGAATGTGCTTTAGTCTGTCACAGCTAAAACACATCTTGATGCTTGAATTGCCCTTCATTTGGTCTGAGGAAACTACTCTGACTGAACATCTTAGCCATGACCTCCGTGGTTTTTATACCTTCCCTGTCTTTTAATATGACTACATATTCCAGCCATAATTATTTCCTGCTCAAATTAGCCGCTTTGGTGAGAAGTGCTGGAGGTGCTGCTCCTTTTGCGGGGAGGGGGGGAGATTGTGTTTAAACAGCACAGCAGAATCTGTGTGCTCACTCAGTAGATAGAGCCAAGGAATGTTTTCCCATTTAAAATGCATTGTACATTTGTATTTTTAATTCAAATTTAGGACTACATGGTATTTACTGTTCTGATTTTGTATTTGCAGCTTTTGTGTTGAACATCTTCGTTCCTAGTGAATGTGTAACTATTTGTTTTATCTGATTACATGCATAATAGTTTAGAACGACTGCGGTGATGTTAGTTACAGTATCACTCCTGGGAAAGACGTTAGGAGGCATCAGTGAAAAAAATGGCCGAACAGAGTGGTGTGCTCAGCCCCGGAGAGATGCAGTTTTCTTTAAGGGGCTGTCCCCTGGGAGTTTGACCATGCTCTGATGAGTATATGGGCGACACAAATGGAACTTGCCTTTTTGGCGGGGAGTGGCACTCAAGGGTAGAAGGGTGGACCTGGGAGGAATAGGAAGCAAGTGTGACGGGGTGCATTGTATGAAATTCTCAAATAATTAATAAAAATATTATGTTGGGGA